>NW_028244161.1:0-425256 GCF_964263255.1 Lissotriton vulgaris | reverse complement strand
ATTTAATTAACTTCCCCGAGCCCCCTGGAAGCATGAAAATCACTTTAAACATGCAATTAGGGGTTTAGCTCTAACACTGATGATCCACCTACAATGTGAAGTTCAAAAATAAAACATTTGAAAACGGACCATTTTCCACATTTCTGAAGCATGACGTAATGGGGGGGGTGTATCTCTTTTGTCGAAAATCAGCCGTTTTTGCTCGAACATTAAATGCCTCCAAATGGTATTTAATTAACTTCCCGAGCCCCTGGAAGCATGAAAATCACTTTAAACATGCTAATTTTAGCTCTAACACTGATGATCCACCTACAAATGTGAACTGACGTTCAAAAATAAAACATTTGAAAACGGACCATTTTCCACATTTCTGAAGCATGACGTAATGGGGGGGTGTTATCTCTTTTGTCGAAAATCAGCCGTTTTTGCTCGAACATTAAATGCCTCCAAATGGTATTTAATTAACTTCCCGGGGTGAAGAAACCCTTTTTGAGAACTCAGAGTGAGTAAATTGGCCATTTTCATGCACTTTTAACCATTCCATAAATCTTGTGTTTTGGGCCCCTGGAAGCATGAAAATCACTTTAAACATGCTAATTTTAGCTCTAACACTGATGATCCACCTACAAATGTGAACTGACGTTCAAAAATAAAACATTTGAAAACGGACCATTTTCCACATTTCTGAAGCATGACGTAATGGGGGGGTGTTATCTCTTTTGTCGAAAATCAGCCGTTTTTGCTCGAACATTAAATGCCTCCAAATGGTATTTAATTAACTTCCCGGGGTGAAGAAACCTTTTTGAGAACTCAGAGTGAGTAAATTGGCCATTTTCATGCACTTTTAACCATTCCATAAATCTTGTGTTTTGGGCCCCTGGAAGCATGAAAATCACTTTAAACATGCTAATTTTAGCTCTAACACTGATGATCCACCTACAAATGTGAACTGACGTTCAAAAATAAAACATTTGAAAACGGACCATTTTCCACATTTCTGAAGCATGACGTAATGGGGGGGTGTTATCTCTTTTGTCGAAAATCAGCCGTTTTTGCTCGAACATTAAATGCCTCCAAATGGTATTTAATTAACTTCCCGAGCCCCTGGAAGCATGAAAATCACTTTAAACATGCTAATTTTAGCTCTAACACTGATGATCCACCTACAAATGTGAACTGACGTTCAAAAATAAAACATTTGAAAACGGACCATTTTCCACATTTCTGAAGCATGACGTAATGGGGGGGTGTTATCTCTTTTGTCGAAAATCAGCCGTTTTTGCTCGAACATTAAATGCCTCCAAATGGTATTTAATTAACTTCCCGAGCCCCTGGAAGCATGAAAATCACTTTAAACATGCTAATTTTAGCTCTAACACTGATGATCCACCTACAAATGTGAACTGACGTTCAAAAATAAAACATTTGAAAACGGACCATTTTCCACATTTCTGAAGCATGACGTAATGGGGGGGTGTTATCTCTTTTGTCGAAAATCAGCCGTTTTTGCTCGAACATTAAATGCCTCCAAATGGTATTTAATTAACTTCCCGGGGTGAAGAAACCCTTTTTGAGAACTCAGAGTGAGTAAATTGGCCATTTTCATGCACTTTTAACCATTCCATAAATCTTGTGTTTTGGGCCCCTGGAAGCATGAAAATCACTTTAAACATGCTAATTTTAGCTCTAACACTGATGATCCACCTACAAATGTGAACTGACGTTCAAAAATAAAACATTTGAAAACGGACCATTTTCCACATTTCTGAAGCATGACGTAATGGGGGGGTGTTATCTCTTTTGTCGAAAATCAGCCGTTTTTGCTCGAACATTAAATGCCTCCAAATGGTATTTAATTAACTTCCCGAGCCCCTGGAAGCATGAAAATCACTTTAAACATGCTAATTTTAGCTCTAACACTGATGATCCACCTACAAATGTGAACTGACGTTCAAAAATAAAACATTTGAAAACGGACCATTTTCCACATTTCTGAAGCATGACGTAATGGGGGGGTGTTATCTCTTTTGTCGAAAATCAGCCGTTTTTGCTCGAACATTAAATGCCTCCAAATGGTATTTAATTAACTTCCCGGGGTGAAGAAACCCCTTTTTGAGAACTCAGAGTGAGTAAATTGGCCATTTTCATGCACTTTTAACCATTCCATAAATCTTGTGTTTTGGGCCCCTGGAAGCATGAAAATCACTTTAAACATGCTAATTTTAGCTCTAACACTGATGATCCACCTACAAATGTGAACTGACGTTCAAAAATAAAACATTTGAAAACGGACCATTTTCCACATTTCTGAAGCATGACGTAATGGGGGGGTGTTATCTCTTTTGTCGAAAATCAGCCGTTTTTGCTCGAACATTAAATGCCTCCAAATGGTATTTAATTAACTTCCCGGGGTGAAGAAACCCTTTTTGAGAACTCAGAGTGAGTAAATTGGCCATTTTCATGCACTTTTAACCATTCCATAAATCTTGTGTTTTGGGCCCCTGGAAGCATGAAAATCACTTTAAACATGCTAATTTTAGCTCTAACACTGATGATCCACCTACAAATGTGAACTGACGTTCAAAAATAAAACATTTGAAAACGGACCATTTTCCACATTTCTGAAGCATGACGTAATGGGGGGGTGTTATCTCTTTTGTCGAAAATCAGCCGTTTTTGCTCGAACATTAAATGCCTCCAAATGGTATTTAATTAACTTCCCGGGGTGAAGAAACCCTTTTTGAGAACTCAGAGTGAGTAAATTGGCCATTTTCATGCACTTTTAACCATTCCATAAATCTTGTGTTTTGGGCCCCTGGAAGCATGAAAATCACTTTAAACATGCTAATTTTAGCTCTAACACTGATGATCCACCTACAAATGTGAACTGACGTTCAAAAATAAAACATTTGAAAACGGACCATTTTCCACATTTCTGAAGCATGACGTAATGGGGGGGTGTTATCTCTTTTGTCGAAAATCAGCCGTTTTTGCTCGAACATTAAATGCCTCCAAATGGTATTTAATTAACTTCCCGAGCCCCTGGAAGCATGAAAATCACTTTAAACATGCTAATTTTAGCTCTAACACTGATGATCCACCTACAAATGTGAACTGACGTTCAAAAATAAAACATTTGAAAACGGACCATTTTCCACATTTCTGAAGCATGACGTAATGGGGGGGTGTTATCTCTTTTGTCGAAAATCAGCCGTTTTTGCTCGAACATTAAATGCCTCCAAATGGTATTTAATTAACTTCCCGGGGTGAAGAAACCCTTTTTGAGAACTCAGAGTGAGTAAATTGGCCATTTTCATGCACTTTTAACCATTCCATAAATCTTGTGTTTTGGGCCCCTGGAAGCATGAAAATCACTTTAAACATGCTAATTTTAGCTCTAACACTGATGATCCACCTACAAATGTGAACTGACGTTCAAAAATAAAACATTTGAAAACGGACCATTTTCCACATTTCTGAAGCATGACGTAATGGGGGGGTGTTATCTCTTTTGTCGAAAATCAGCCGTTTTTGCTCGAACATTAAATGCCTCCAAATGGTATTTAATTAACTTCCCGAGCCCCTGGAAGCATGAAAATCACTTTAAACATGCTAATTTTAGCTCTAACATTGATGATCCACCTACAAATGTGAACTGACGTTCAAAAATAAAACATTTGAAAACGGACCATTTTCCACATTTCTGAAGCATGACGTAATGGGGGGGTGTTATCTCTTTTGTCGAAAATCAGCCGTTTTTGCTCGAACATTAAATGCCTCCAAATGGTATTTAATTAACTTCCCGGGGTGAAGAAACCCTTTTTGAGAACTCAGAGTGAGTAAATTGGCCATTTTCATGCACTTTTAACCATTCCATAAATCTTGTGTTTTGGGCCCCTGGAAGCATGAAAATCACTTTAAACATGCTAATTTTAGCTCTAACACTGATGATCCACCTACAAATGTGAACTGACGTTCAAAAATAAAACATTTGAAAACGGACCATTTTCCACATTTCTGAAGCATGACGTAATGGGGGGGTGTTATCTCTTTTGTCGAAAATCAGCCGTTTTTGCTCGAACATTAAATGCCTCCAAATGGTATTTAATTAACTTCCCGGGGTGAAGAAACCCTTTTTGAGAACTCAGAGTGAGTAAATTGGCCATTTTCATGCACTTTTAACCATTCCATAAATCTTGTGTTTTGGGCCCCTGGAAGCATGAAAATCACTTTAAACATGCTAATTTTAGCTCTAACACTGAGGATCCACCTACAAATGTGAACTGACGTTCAAAAATAAAACATTTTGAAAACGGACCATTTTCCACATTTCTGAAGCATGACGTAATGGGGGGGTGTTATCTCTTTTGTCGAAAATCAGCCGTTTTTGCTCGAACATTAAATGCCTCCAAATGGTATTTAATTAACTTCCCGGGGTGAAGAAACCCTTTTTGAGAACTCAGAGTGAGTAAATTGGCCATTTTCATGCACTTTTAACCATTCCATAAATCTTGTGTTTTGGGCCCCTGGAAGCATGAAAATCACTTTAAACATGCTAATTTTAGCTCTAACACTGATGATCCACCTACAAATGTGAACTGACGTTCAAAAATAAAACATTTGAAAACGGACCATTTTCCACATTTCTGAAGCATGACGTAATGGGGGGGTGTTATCTCTTTTGTCGAAAATCAGCCGTTTTTGCTCGAACATTAAATGCCTCCAAATGGTATTTAATTAACTTCCCGAGCCCTGGAAGCATGAAAATCACTTTAAACATGCTAATTTTAGCTCTAACACTGATGATCCACCTACAAATGTGAACTGACGTTCAAAAATAAAACATTTGAAAACGGACCATTTTCCACATTTCTGAAGCATGACGTAATGGGGGGGTGTTATCTCTTTTGTCGAAAATCAGCCGTTTTTGCTCGAACATTAAATGCCTCCAAATGGTATTTAATTAACTTCCCGGGGTGAAGAAACCCTTTTTGAGAACTCAGAGTGAGTAAATTGGCCATTTTCATGCACTTTTAACCATTCCATAAATCTTGTGTTTTGGGCCCCTGGAAGCATGAAAATCACTTTAAACATGCTAATTTTAGCTCTAACACTGATGATCCACCTACAAATGTGAACTGACGTTCAAAAATAAAAACATTTGAAAACGGACCATTTTCCACATTTCTGAAGCATGACGTAATGGGGGGGTGTTATCTCTTTTGTCGAAAATCAGCCGTTTTTGCTCGAACATTAAATGCCTCCAAATGGTATTTAATTAACTTCCCGGGGTGAAGAAACCCTTTTTGAGAACTCAGAGTGAGTAAATTGGCCATTTTCATGCACTTTTAACCATTCCATAAATCTTGTGTTTTGGGCCCCTGGAAGCATGAAAATCACTTTAAACATGCTAATTTTAGCTCTAACACTGATGATCCACCTACAAATGTGAACTGACGTTCAAAAATAAAACATTTGAAAACGGACCATTTTCCACATTTCTGAAGCATGACGTAATGGGGGGGTGTTATCTCTTTTGTCGAAAATCAGCCGTTTTTGCTCGAACATTAAATGCCTCCAAATGGTATTTAATTAACTTCCCGAGCCCCTGGAAGCATGAAAATCACTTTAAACATGCTAATTTTAGCTCTAACACTGATGATCCACCTACAAATGTGAACTGACGTTCAAAAATAAAACATTTGAAAACGGACCATTTTCCACATTTCTGAAGCATGACGTAATGGGGGGGTGTTATCTCTTTTGTCGAAAATCAGCCGTTTTTGCTCGAACATTAAATGCCTCCAAATGGTATTTAATTAACTTCCCGGGGTGAAGAAACCCTTTTTGAGAACTCAGAGTGAGTAAATTGGCCATTTTCATGCACTTTTAACCATTCCATAAATCTTGTGTTTTTGGGCCCCTGGAAGCATGAAAATCACTTTAAACATGCTAATTTTAGCTCTAACACTGATGATCCACCTACAAATGTGAACTGACGTTCAAAAATAAAACATTTGAAAACGGACCATTTTCCACATTTCTGAAGCATGACGTAATGGGGGGGTGTTATCTCTTTTGTCGAAAATCAGCCGTTTTTGCTCGAACATTAAATGCCTCCAAATGGTATTTAATTAACTTCCCGAGCCCCTGGAAGCATGAAAATCACTTTAAACATGCTAATTTTAGCTCTAACATTGATGATCCACCTACAAATGTGAACTGACGTTCAAAAATAAAACATTTGAAAACGGACCATTTTCCACATTTCTGAAGCATGACGTAATGGGGGGTGTTATCTCTTTTGTCGAAAATCAGCCGTTTTTGCTCGAACATTAAATGCCTCCAAATGGTATTTAATTAACTTCCCGGGGTGAAGAAACCCTTTTTGAGAACTCAGAGTGAGTAAATTGGCCATTTTCATGCACTTTTAACCATTCCATAAATCTTGTGTTTTGGGCCCCTGGAAGCATGAAAATCACTTTAAACATGCTAATTTTAGCTCTAACACTGATGATCCACCTACAAATGTGAACTGACGTTCAAAAATAAAACATTTGAAAACGGACCATTTTCCACATTTCTGAAGCATGACGTAATGGGGGGGTGTTATCTCTTTTGTCGAAAATCAGCCGTTTTTGCTCGAACATTAAATGCCTCCAAATGGTATTTAATTAACTTCCCGGGGTGAAGAAACCCTTTTTGAGAACTCAGAGTGAGTAAATTGGCCATTTTCATGCACTTTTAACCATTCCCATAAATCTTGTGTTTTGGGCCCCTGGAAGCATGAAAATCACTTTAAACATGCTAATTTTAGCTCTAACACTGATGATCCACCTACAAATGTGAACTGACGTTCAAAAATAAAACATTTTGAAAACGGACCATTTTCCACATTTCTGAAGCATGACGTAATGGGGGGGTGTTATCTCTTTTGTCGAAAATCAGCCGTTTTTGCTCGAACATTAAATGCCTCCAAATGGTATTTAATTAACTTCCCGGGGTGAAGAAACCCTTTTTGAGAACTCAGAGTGAGTAAATTGGCCATTTTCATGCACTTTTAACCATTCCATAAATCTTGTGTTTTGGGCCCCTGGAAGCATGAAAATCACTTTAAACATGCTAATTTTAGCTCTAACACTGATGATCCACCTACAAATGTGAACTGACGTTCAAAAATAAAACATTTGAAAACGGACCATTTTCCACATTTCTGAAGCATGACGTAATGGGGGGGTGTTATCTCTTTTGTCGAAAATCAGCCGTTTTTGCTCGAACATTAAATGCCTCCAAATGGTATTTAATTAACTTCCCGAGCCCCTGGAAGCATGAAAATCACTTTAAACATGCTAATTTTAGCTCTAACACTGATGATCCACCTACAAATGTGAAACTGACGTTCAAAAATAAAACATTTGAAAACGGACCATTTTCCACATTTCTGAAGCATGACGTAATGGGGGGGTGTTATCTCTTTTGTCGAAAATCAGCCGTTTTTGCTCGAACATTAAATGCCTCCAAATGGTATTTAATTAACTTCCCGGGGTGAAGAAACCCTTTTTGAGAACTCAGAGTGAGTAAATTGGCCATTTTCATGCACTTTTAACCATTCCATAAATCTTGTGTTTTGGGCCCCTGGAAGCATGAAAATCACTTTAAACATGCTAATTTTAGCTCTAACACTGATGATCCACCTACAAATGTGAACTGACGTTCAAAAATAAAACATTTGAAAACGGACCATTTTCCACATTTCTGAAGCATGACGTAATGGGGGGGTGTTATCTCTTTTGTCGAAAATCAGCCGTTTTTGCTCGAACATTAAATGCCTCCAAATGGTATTTAATTAACTTCCCGGGGTGAAGAAACCCTTTTTGAGAACTCAGAGTGAGTAAATTGGCCATTTTCATGCACTTTTAACCATTCCATAAATCTTGTGTTTTGGGCCCCTGGAAGCATGAAAATCACTTTAAACATGCTAATTTTAGCTCTAACACTGATGATCCACCTACAAATGTGAACTGACGTTCAAAAATAAAACATTTGAAAACGGACCATTTTCCACATTTCTGAAGCATGACGTAATGGGGGGGTGTTATCTCTTTTGTCGAAAATCAGCCGTTTTTGCTCGAACATTAAATGCCTCCAAATGGTATTTAATTAACTTCCCGAGCCCCTGGAAGCATGAAAATCACTTTAAACATGCTAATTTTAGCTCTAACACTGATGATCCACCTACAAATGTGAACTGACGTTCAAAAATAAAACATTTGAAAACGGACCATTTTCCACATTTCTGAAGCATGACGTAATGGGGGGGTGTTATCTCTTTTGTCGAAAATCAGCCGTTTTTGCTCGAACATTAAATGCCTCCAAATGGTATTTAATTAACTTCCCGGGGTGAAGAAACCCTTTTTGAGAAACTCAGAGTGAGTAAATTGGCCATTTTCATGCACTTTTTAACCATTCCATAAATCTTGTGTTTTGGGCCCCTGGAAGCATGAAAATCACTTTAAACATGCTAATTTTAGCTCTAACACTGATGATCCACCTACAAATGTGAACTGACGTTCAAAAATAAAACATTTGAAAACGGACCATTTTCCACATTTCTGAAGCATGACGTAATGGGGGGGTGTTATCTCTTTTGTCGAAAATCAGCCGTTTTTGCTCGAACATTAAATGCCTCCAAATGGTATTTAATTAACTTCCCGAGCCCCTGGAAGCATGAAAATCACTTTAAACATGCTAATTTTAGCTCTAACACGGATGATCCACCTACAAATGTGAACTGACGTTCAAAAATAAAACATTTGAAAACGGACCATTTTCCACATTTCTGAAGCATGACGTAATGGGGGGGTGTTATCTCTTTTGTCGAAAATCAGCCGTTTTTGCTCGAACATTAAATGCCTCCAAATGGTATTTAATTAACTTCCCGAGCCCCTGGAAGCATGAAAATCACTTTAAACATGCTAATTTTAGCTCTAACACTGATGATCCACCTACAAATGTGAACTGACGTTCAAAAATAAAACATTTGAAAACGGACCATTTTCCACATTTCTGAAGCATGACGTAATGGGGGGGGTGTTATCTCTTTTGTCGAAAATCAGCCGTTTTTGCTCGAACATTAAATGCCTCCAAATGGTATTTAATTAACTTCCCGAGCCCCTGGAAGCATGAAAATCACTTTAAACATGCTAATTTTAGCTCTAACACTGATGATCCACCTACAAATGTGAACTGACGTTCAAAAATAAAACATTTGAAAACGGACCATTTTCCACATTTCTGAAGCATGACGTAATGGGGGGGTGTTATCTCTTTTGTCGAAAATCAGCCGTTTTTGCTCGAACATTAAATGCCTCCAAATGGTATTTAATTAACTTCCCGAGCCCCTGGAAGCATGAAAATCACTTTAAACATGCTAATTTTAGCTCTAACACTGATGATCCACCTACAAATGTGAACTGACGTTCAAAAATAAAACATTTGAAAACGGACCATTTTCCACATTTCTGAAGCATGACGTAATGGGGGGGTGTTATCTCTTTTGTCGAAAATCAGCCGTTTTTGCTCGAACATTAAATGCCTCCAAATGGTATTTAATTAACTTCCCGAGCCCCTGGAAGCATGAAAATCACTTTAAACATGCTAATTTTAGCTCTAACACTGATGATCCACCTACAAATGTGAACTGACGTTCAAAAATAAAACATTTGAAAACGGACCATTTTCCACATTTCTGAAGCATGACGTAATGGGGGGGTGTTATCTCTTTTGTCGAAAATCAGCCGTTTTTGCTCGAACATTAAATGCCTCCAAATGGTATTTAATTAACTTCCCGAGCCCCTGGAAGCATGAAAATCACTTTAAACATGCTAATTTTAGCTCTAACACTGATGATCCACCTACAAATGTGAACTGACGTTCAAAAATAAAACATTTGAAAACGGACCATTTTCCACATTTCTGAAGCATGACGTAATGGGGGGGTGTTATCTCTTTTGTCGAAAATCAGCCGTTTTTGCTCGAACATTAAATGCCTCCAAATGGTATTTAATTAACTTCCCGGGGTGAAGAAACCCTTTTTGAGAACTCAGAGTGAGTAAATTGGCCATTTTCATGCACTTTTAACCATTCCATAAATCTTGTGTTTTGGGCCCCTGGAAGCATGAAAATCACTTTAAACATGCTAATTTTAGCTCTAACACTGATGATCCACCTACAAATGTGAACTGACGTTCAAAAATAAAACATTTGAAAACGGACCATTTTCCACATTTCTGAAGCATGACGTAATGGGGGGGTGTTATCTCTTTTGTCGAAAATCAGCCGTTTTTGCTCGAACATTAAATGCCTCCAAATGGTATTTAATTAACTTCCCGAGCCCCTGGAAGCATGAAAATCACTTTAAACATGCTAATTTTAGCTCTAACACTGATGATCCACCTACAAATGTGAACTGACGTTCAAAAATAAAACATTTGAAAACGGACCATTTTCCACATTTCTGAAGCATGACGTAATGGGGGGGTGTTATCTCTTTTGTCGAAAATCAGCCGTTTTTGCTCGAACATTAAATGCCTCCAAATGGTATTTAATTAACTTCCCGGGGTGAAGAAACCCTTTTTGAGAACTCAGAGTGAGTAAATTGGCCATTTTCATGCACTTTTAACCATTCCATAAATCTTGTGTTTTGGGCCCCTGGAAGCATGAAAATCACTTTAAACATGCTAATTTTAGCTCTAACACTGATGATCCACCTACAAATGTGAACTGACGTTCAAAAATAAAACATTTGAAAACGGACCATTTTCCACATTTCTGAAGCATGACGTAATGGGGGGGTGTTATCTCTTTTGTCGAAAATCAGCCGTTTTTGCTCGAACATTAAATGCCTCCAAATGGTATTTAATTAACTTCCCGAGCCCCTGGAAGCATGAAAATCACTTTAAACATGCTAATTTTAGCTCTAACACTGATGATCCACCTACAAATGTGAACTGACGTTCAAAAATAAAACATTTGAAAACGGACCATTTTCCACATTTCTGAAGCATGACGTAATGGGGGGGTGTTATCTCTTTTGTCGAAAATCAGCCGTTTTTGCTCGAACATTAAATGCCTCCAAATGGTATTTAATTAACTTCCCGGGGTGAAGAAACCCTTTTTGAGAACTCAGAGTGAGTAAATTGGCCATTTTCATGCACTTTTAACCATTCCATAAATCTTGTGTTTTGGGCCCCTGGAAGCATGAAAATCACTTTAAACATGCTAATTTTAGCTCTAACACTGATGATCCACCTACAAATGTGAACTGACGTTCAAAAATAAAACATTTGAAAACGGACCATTTTCCACATTTCTGAAGCATGACGTAATGGGGGGGTGTTATCTCTTTTGTCGAAAATCAGCCGTTTTTGCTCGAACATTAAATGCCTCCAAATGGTATTTAATTAACTTCCCGGGGTGAAGAAACCCTTTTTGAGAACTCAGAGTGAGTAAATTGGCCATTTTCATGCACTTTTAACCATTCCATAAATCTTGTGTTTTGGGCCCCTGGAAGCATGAAAATCACTTTAAACATGCTAATTTTAGCTCTAACACTGATGATCCACCTACAAATGTGAACTGACGTTCAAAAATAAAACATTTTGAAAACGGACCATTTTCCACATTTCTGAAGCATGACGTAATGGGGGGGTGTTATCTCTTTTGTCGAAAATCAGCCGTTTTTGCTCGAACATTAAATGCCTCCAAATGGTATTTAATTAACTTCCCGGGGTGAAGAAACCCTTTTTGAGAACTCAGAGTGAGTAAATTGGCCATTTTCATGCACTTTTAACCATTCCATAAATCTTGTGTTTTGGGCCCCTGGAAGCATGAAAATCACTTTAAACATGCTAATTTTAGCTCTAACACTGATGATCCACCTACAAATGTGAACTGACGTTCAAAAATAAAACATTTGAAAACGGACCATTTTCCACATTTCTGAAGCATGACGTAATGGGGGGGTGTTATCTCTTTTGTCGAAAATCAGCCGTTTTTGCTCGAACATTAAATGCCTCCAAATGGTATTTAATTAACTTCCCGAGCCCCTGGAAGCATGAAAATCACTTTAAACATGCTAATTTTAGCTCTAACACTGATGATCCACCTACAAATGTGAACTGACGTTCAAAAATAAAACATTTGAAAACGGACCATTTTCCACATTTCTGAAGCATGACGTAATGGGGGGGTGTTATCTCTTTTGTCGAAAATCAGCCGTTTTTGCTCGAACATTAAATGCCTCCAAATGGTATTTAATTAACTTCCCGGGGTGAAGAAACCCTTTTTGAGAACTCAGAGTGAGTAAATTGGCAATTTTCATGCACTTTTAACCATTCCATAAATCTTGTGTTTTGGGCCCCTGGAAGCATGAAAATCACTTTAAACATGCTAATTTTAGCTCTAACACTGATGATCCACCTACAAATGTGAACTGACGTTCAAAAATAAAACATTTGAAAACGGACCATTTTCCACATTTCTGAAGCATGACGTAATGGGGGGGTGTTATCTCTTTTGTCGAAAATCAGCCGTTTTTGCTCGAACATTAAATGCCTCCAAATGGTATTTAATTAACTTCCCGGGGTGAAGAAACCCTTTTTGAGAACTCAGAGTGAGTAAATTGGCCATTTTCATGCACTTTTAACCATTCCATAAATCTTGTGTTTTGGGCCCCTGGAAGCATGAAAATCACTTTAAACATGCTAATTTTAGCTCTAACACTGATGATCCACCTACAAATGTGAACTGACGTTCAAAAATAAAACATTTGAAAACGGACCATTTTCCACATTTCTGAAGCATGACGTAATGGGGGGGTGTTATCTCTTTTGTCGAAAATCAGCCGTTTTTGCTCGAACATTAAATGCCTCCAAATGGTATTTAATTAACTTCCCGAGCCCCTGGAAGCATGAAAATCACTTTAAACATGCTAATTTTAGCTCTAACACTGATGATCCACCTACAAATGTGAACTGACGTTCAAAAATAAAACATTTGAAAACGGACCATTTTCCACATTTCTGAAGCATGACGTAATGGGGGGGTGTTATCTCTTTTGTCGAAAATCAGCCGTTTTTGCTCGAACATTAAATGCCTCCAAATGGTATTTAATTAACTTCCCGGGGTGAAGAAACCCTTTTTGAGAACTCAGAGTGAGTAAATTGGCCATTTTCATGCACTTTTAACCATTCCATAAATCTTGTGTTTTGGGCCCCTGGAAGCATGAAAATCACTTTAAACATGCTAATTTTAGCTCTAACACTGATGATCCACCTACAAATGTGAACTGACGTTCAAAAATAAAACATTTGAAAACGGACCATTTTCCACATTTCTGAAGCATGACGTAATGGGGGGGTGTTATCTCTTTTGTCGAAAATCAGCCGTTTTTGCTCGAACATTAAATGCCTCCAAATGGTATTTAATTAACTTCCCGAGCCCCTGGAAGCATGAAAATCACTTTAAACATGCTAATTTTAGCTCTAACACTGATGATCCACCTACAAATGTGAACTGACGTTCAAAAATAAAACATTTGAAAACGGACCATTTTCCACATTTCTGAAGCATGACGTAATGGGGGGGTGTTATCTCTTTTGTCGAAAATCAGCCGTTTTTGCTCGAACATTAAATGCCTCCAAATGGTATTTAATTAACTTCCCGAGCCCCTGGAAGCATGAAAATCACTTTAAACGTGCTAATTTTAGCTCTAACACTGATGATCCACCTACAAATGTGAACTGACGTTCAAAAATAAAACATTTGAAAACGGACCATTTTCCACATTTCTGAAGCATGACGTAATGGGGGGGTGTTATCTCTTTTGTCGAAAATCAGCCGTTTTTGCTCGAACATTAAATGCCTCCAAATGGTATTTAATTAACTTCCCGAGCCCCTGGAAGCATGAAAATCACTTTAAACATGCTAATTTTAGCTCTAACACTGATGATCCACCTACAAATGTGAACTGACGTTCAAAAATAAAACATTTGAAAACGGACCATTTTCCACATTTCTGAAGCATGACGTAATGGGGGGGTGTTATCTCTTTTGTCGAAAATCAGCCGTTTTTGCTCGAACATTAAATGCCTCCAAATGGTATTTAATTAACTTCCCGAGCCCCTGGAAGCATGAAAATCACTTTAAACATGCTAATTTTAGCTCTAACACTGATGATCCACCTACAAATGTGAACTGACGTTCAAAAATAAAACATTTGAAAACGGACCATTTTCCACATTTCTGAAGCATGACGTAATGGGGGGGTGTTATCTCTTTTGTCGAAAATCAGCCGTTTTTGCTCGAACATTAAATGCCTCCAAATGGTATTTAATTAACTTCCCGAGCCCCTGGAAGCATGAAAATCACTTTAAACATGCTAATTTTAGCTCTAACACTGATGATCCACCTACAAATGTGAACTGACGTTCAAAAATAAAACATTTGAAAACGGACCATTTTCCACATTTCTGAAGCATGACGTAATGGGGGGGTGTTATCTCTTTTGTCGAAAATCAGCCGTTTTTGCTCGAACATTAAATGCCTCCAAATGGTATTTAATTAACTTCCCGAGCCCCTGGAAGCATGAAAATCACTTTAAACATGCTAATTTTAGCTCTAACACTGATGATCCACCTACAAATGTGAACTGACGTTCAAAAATAAAACATTTGAAAACGGACCATTTTCCACATTTCTGAAGCATGACGTAATGGGGGGGTGTTATCTCTTTTGTCGAAAATCAGCCGTTTTTGCTCGAACATTAAATGCCTCCAAATGGTATTTAATTAACTTCCCGGGGTGAAGAAACCCTTTTTGAGAACTCAGAGTGAGTAAATTGGCCATTTTCATGCACTTTTAACCATTCCATAAATCTTGTGTTTTGGGCCCCTGGAAGCATGAAAATCACTTTAAACATGCTAATTTTAGCTCTAACACTGATGATCCACCTACAAATGTGAACTGACGTTCAAAAATAAAACATTTGAAAACGGACCATTTTCCACATTTCTGAAGCATGACGTAATGGGGGGGTGTTATCTCTTTTGTCGAAAATCAGCCGTTTTTGCTCGAACATTAAATGCCTCCAAATGGTATTTAATTAACTTCCCGGGGTGAAGAAACCCTTTTTGAGAACTCAGAGTGAGTAAATTGGCCATTTTCATGCACTTTTAACCATTCCATAAATCTTGTGTTTTGGGCCCCTGGAAGCATGAAAATCACTTTAAACATGCTAATTTTAGCTCTAACACTGATGATCCACCTACAAATGTGAACTGACGTTCAAAAATAAAACATTTGAAAACGGACCATTTTCCACATTTCTGAAGCATGACGTAATGGGGGGGTGTTATCTCTTTTGTCGAAAATCAGCCGTTTTTGCTCGAACATTAAATGCCTCCAAATGGTATTTAATTAACTTCCCGAGCCCCTGGAAGCATGAAAATCACTTTAAACATGCTAATTTTAGCTCTAACACTGATGATCCACCTACAAATGTGAACTGACGTTCAAAAATAAAACATTTGAAAACGGACCATTTTCCACATTTCTGAAGCATGACGTAATGGGGGGGTGTTATCTCTTTTGTCGAAAATCAGCCGTTTTTGCTCGAACATTAAATGCCTCCAAATGGTATTTAATTAACTTCCCGAGCCCCTGGAAGCATGAAAATCACTTTAAACATGCTAATTTTAGCTCTAACACTGATGATCCACCTACAAATGTGAACTGACGTTCAAAAATAAAACATTTGAAAACGGACCATTTTCCACATTTCTGAAGCATGACGTAATGGGGGGGTGTTATCTCTTTTGTCGAAAATCAGCCGTTTTTGCTCGAACATTAACTGCCTCCAAATGGTATTTAATTAACTTCCCGGGGTGAAGAAACCCTTTTTGAGAACTCAGAGTGAGTAAATTGGCCATTTTCATGCACTTTTAACCATTCCATAAATCTTGTGTTTTGGGCCCCTGGAAGCATGAAAATCACTTTAAACATGCTAATTTTAGCTCTAACACTGATGATCCACCTACAAATGTGAACTGACGTTCAAAAATTAAACATTTGAAAACGGACCATTTTCCACATTTCTGAAGCATGACGTAATGGGGGGGTGTTATCTCTTTTGTCGAAAATCAGCCGTTTTTGCTCGAACATTAAATGCCTCCAAATGGTATTTAATTAACTTCCCGGGGTGAAGAAACCCTTTTTGAGAACTCAGAGTGAGTAAATTGGCCATTTTCATGCACTTTTAACCATTCCATAAATCTTGTGTTTTGGGCCCCTGGAAGCATGAACATCACTTTAAACATGCTAATTTTAGCTCTAACACTGATGATCCACCTACAAATGTGAACTGACGTTCAAAAATAAAACATTTGAAAACGGACCATTTTCCACATTTCTGAAGCATGACGTAATGGGGGGGTGTTATCTCTTTTGTCGAAAATCAGCCGTTTTTGCTCGAACATTAAATGCCTCCAAATGGTATTTAATTAACTTCCCGGGGTGAAGAAACCCTTTTTGAGAACTCAGAGTGAGTAAATTGGCCATTTTCATGCACTTTTAACCATTCCATAAATCTTGTGTTTTGGGCCCCTGGAAGCATGAAAATCACTTTAAACATGCTAATTTTAGCTCTAACACTGATGATCCACCTACAAATGTGAACTGACGTTCAAAAATAAAACATTTGAAAACGGACCATTTTCCACATTTCTGAAGCATGACGTAATGGGGGGGTGTTATCTCTTTTGTCGAAAATCAGCCGTTTTTGCTCGAACATTAAATGCCTCCAAATGGTATTTAATTAACTTCCCGGGGTGAAGAAACCCTTTTTGAGAACTCAGAGTGAGTAAATTGGCCATTTTCATGCACTTTTAACCATTCCATAAATCTTGTGTTTTGGGCCCCTGGAAGCATGAAAATCACTTTAAACATGCTAATTTTAGCTCTAACACTGATGATCCACCTACAAATGTGAACTGACGTTCAAAAATAAAACATTTGAAAACGGACCATTTTCCACATTTCTGAAGCATGACGTAATGGGGGGGTGTTATCTCTTTTGTCGAAAATCAGCCGTTTTTGCTCGAACATTAAATGCCTCCAAATGGTATTTAATTAACTTCCCGGGGTGAAGAAACCCTTTTTGAGAACTCAGAGTGAGTAAATTGGCCATTTTCATGCACTTTTAACCATTCCATAAATCTTGTGTTTTGGGCCCCTGGAAGCATGAAAATCACTTTAAACATGCTAATTTTAGCTCTAACACTGATGATCCACCTACAAATGTGAACTGACGTTCAAAAATAAAACATTTGAAAACGGACCATTTTCCACATTTCTGAAGCATGACGTAATGGGGGGGTGTTATCTCTTTTGTCGAAAATCAGCCGTTTTTGCTCGAACATTAAATGCCTCCAAATGGTATTTAATTAACTTCCCGGGGTGAAGAAACCCTTTTTGAGAACTCAGAGTGAGTAAATTGGCCATTTTCATGCACTTTTAACCATTCCATAAATCTTGTGTTTTGGGCCCCTGGAAGCATGAAAATCACTTTAAACATGCTAATTTTAGCTCTAACACTGATGATCCACCTACAAATGTGAACTGACGTTCAAAAATAAAACATTTGAAAACGGACCATTTTCCACATTTCTGAAGCATGACGTAATGGGGGGGTGTTATCTCTTTTGTCGAAAATCAGCCGTTTTTGCTCGAACATTAAATGCCTCCAAATGGTATTTAATTAACTTCCCGAGCCCCTGGAAGCATGAAAATCACTTTAAACATGCTAATTTTAGCTCTAACACTGATGATCCACCTACAAATGTGAACTGACGTTCAAAAATAAAACATTTGAAAACGGACCATTTTCCACATTTCTGAAGCATGACGTAATGGGGGGGTGTTATCTCTTTTGTCGAAAATCAGCCGTTTTTGCTCGAACATTAAATGCCTCCAAATGGTATTTAATTAACTTCCCGAGCCCCTGGAAGCATGAAAATCACTTTAAACATGCTAATTTTAGCTCTAACACTGATGATCCACCTACAAATGTGAACTGACGTTCAAAAATAAAACATTTGAAAACTGACCATTTTCCACATTTCTGAAGCATGACGTAATGGGGGGGTGTTATCTCTTTTGTCGAAAATCAGCCGTTTTTGCTCGAACATTAAATGCCTCCAAATGGTATTTATTTAACTTCCCGAGCCCCTGGAAGCATGAAAATCACTTTAAACATGCTAATTTTAGCTCTAACACTGATGATCCACCTACAAATGTGAACTGACGTTCAAAAATAAAACATTTGAAAACGGACCATTTTCCACATTTCTGAAGCATGACGTAATGGGGGGGTGTTATCTCTTTTGTCGAAAATCAGCCGTTTTTGCTCGAACATTAAATGCCTCCAAATGGTATTTAATTAACTTCCCGAGCCCCTGGAAGCATGAAAATCACTTTAAACATGCTAATTTTAGCTCTAACACTGATGATCCACCTACAAATGTGAACTGACGTTCAAAAATAAAACATTTGAAAACGGACCATTTTCCACATTTCTGAAGCATGACGTAATGGGGGGGTGTTATCTCTTTTGTCGAAAATCAGCCGTTTTTGCTCGAACATTAAATGCCTCCAAATGGTATTTAATTAACTTCCCGGAGTGAAGAAACCCTTTTTGAGAACTCAGAGTGAGTAAATTGGCCATTTTCATGCACTTTTAACCATTCCATAAATCTTGTGTTTTGGGCCCCTGGAAGCATGAAAATCACTTTAAACATGCTAATTTTAGCTCTAACACTGATGATCCACCTACAAATGTGAACTGACGTTCAAAAATAAAACATTTGAAAACGGACCATTTTCCACATTTCTGAAGCATGACGTAATGGGGGGGTGTTATCTCTTTTGTCGAAAATCAGCCGTTTTTGCTCGAACATTAAATGCCTCCAAATGGTATTTAATTAACTTCCCGGGGTGAAGAAACCCTTTTTGAGAACTCAGAGTGAGTAAATTGGCCATTTTCATGCACTTTTAAAGATTCCATAAATCTTGTGTTTTGGGCCCCTGGAAGCATGAAAATCACTTTAAACATGCTAATTTTAGCTCTAACACTGATGATCCACCTACAAATGTGAACTGACGTTCAAAAATAAAACATTTGAAAACGGACCATTTTCCACATTTCTGAAGCATGACGTAATGGGGGGGTGTTATCTCTTTTGTCGAAAATCAGCCGTTTTTGCTCGAACATTAAATGCCTCCAAATGGTATTTAATTAACTTCCCGGGGTGAAGAAACCCTTTTTGAGAACTCAGAGTGAGTAAATTGGCCATTTTCATGCACTTTTAACCATTCCATAGATCTTGTGTTTTGGGCCCCTGGAAGCATGAAAATCACTTTAAACATGCTAATTTTAGCTCTAACACTGATGATCCACCTACAAATGTGAACTGACGTTCAAAAATAAAACATTTGAAAACGGACCATTTTCCACATTTCTGAAGCATGACGTAATGGGGGGGTGTTATCTCTTTTGTCGAAAATCAGCCGTTTTTGCTCGAACATTAAATGCCTCCAAATGGTATTTAATTAACTTCCCGAGCCCCTGGAAGCATGAAAATCACTTTAAACATGCTAATTTTAGCTCTAACACTGATGATCCACCTACAAATGTGAACTGACGTTCAAAAATAAAACATTTGAAAACGGACCATTTTCCACATTTCTGAAGCATGACGTAATGGGGGGGTGTTATCTCTTTTGTCGAAAATCAGCCGTTTTTGCTCGAACATTAAATGCCTCCAAATGGTATTTAATTAACTTCCCGAGCCCCTGGAAGCATGAAAATCACTTTAAACATGCTAATTTTAGCTCTAACACTGATGATCCACCTACAAATGTGAACTGACGTTCAAAAATAAAACATTTGAAAACGGACCATTTTCCACATTTCTGAAGCATGACGTAATGGGGGGGTGTTATCTCTTTTGTCGAAAATCAGCCGTTTTTGCTCGAACATTAAATGCCTCCAAATGGTATTTAATTAACTTCCCGAGCCCCTGGAAGCATGAAAATCACTTTAAACATGCTAATTTTAGCTCTAACACTGATGATCCACCTACAAATGTGAACTGACGTTCAAAAATAAAACATTTGAAAACGGACCATTTTCCACATTTCTGAAGCATGACGTAATGGGGGGGTGTTATCTCTTTTGTCGAAAATCAGCCGTTTTTGCTCGAACATTAAATGCCTCCAAATGGTATTTAATTAACTTCCCGAGCCCCTGGAAGCATGAAAATCACTTTAAACATGCTAATTTTAGCTCTAACACTGATGATCCACCTACAAATGTGAACTGACGTTCAAAAATAAAACATTTGAAAACGGACCATTTTCCACATTTCTGAAGCATGACGTAATGGGGGGGTGTTATCTCTTTTGTCGAAAATCAGCCGTTTTTGCTCGAACATTAAATGCCTCCAAATGGTATTTAATTAACTTCCCGGGGTGAAGAAACCCTTTTTGAGAACTCAGAGTGAGTAAATTGGCCATTTTCATGCACTTTTAACCATTCCATAAATCTTGTGTTTTGGGCCCCTGGAAGCATGAAAATCACTTTAAACATGCTAATTTTAGCTCTAACACTGATGATCCACCTACAAATGTGAACTGACGTTCAAAAATAAAACATTTGAAAACGGACCATTTTCCACATTTCTGAAGCATGACGTAATGGGGGGGTGTTATCTCTTTTGTCGAAAATCAGCCGTTTTTGCTCGAACATTAAATGCCTCCAAATGGTATTTAATTAACTTCCCGGGGTGAAGAAACCCTTTTGAGAACTCAGAGTGAGTAAATTGGCCATTTTCATGCACTTTTAACCATTCCATAAATCTTGTGTTTTGGGCCCCTGGAAGCATGAAAATCACTTTAAACATGCTAATTTTAGCTCTAACACTGATGATCCACCTACAAATGTGAACTGACGTTCAAAAATAAAACATTTGAAAACGGACCATTTTCCACATTTCTGAAGCATGACGTAATGGGGGGGTGTTATCTCTTTTGTCGAAAATCAGCCGTTTTTGCTCGAACATTAAATGCCTCCAAATGGTATTTAATTAACTTCCCGAGCCCCTGGAAGCATGAAAATCACTTTAAACATGCTAATTTTAGCTCTAACACTGATGATCCACCTACAAATGTGAACTGACGTTCAAAAATAAAACATTTGAAAACGGACCATTTTCCACATTTCTGAAGCATGACGTAATGGGGGGGTGTTATCTCTTTTGTCGAAAATCAGCCGTTTTTGCTCGAACATTAAATGCCTCCAAATGGTATTTATTTAACTTCCCGAGCCCCTGGAAGCATGAAAATCACTTTAAACATGCTAATTTTAGCTCTAACACTGATGATCCACCTACAAATGTGAACTGACGTTCAAAAATAAAACATTTGAAAACGGACCATTTTCCACATTTCTGAAGCATGACGTAATGGGGGGGTGTTATCTCTTTTGTCGAAAATCAGCCGTTTTTGCTCGAACATTAAATGCCTCCAAATGGTATTTAATTAACTTCCCGAGCCCCTGGAAGCATGAAAATCACTTTAAACATGCTAATTTTAGCTCTAACACTGATGATCCACCTACAAATGTGAACTGACGTTCAAAAATAAAACATTTGAAAACGGACCATTTTCCACATTTCTGAAGCATGACGTAATGGGGGGGTGTTATCTCTTTTGTCGAAAATCAGCCGTTTTTGCTCGAACATTAAATGCCTCCAAATGGTATTTAATTAACTTCCCGAGCCCCTGGAAGCATGAAAATCACTTTAAACATGCTAATTTTAGCTCTAACACTGATGATCCACCTACAAATGTGAACTGACGTTCAAAAATAAAACATTTGAAAACGGACCATTTTCCACATTTCTGAAGCATGACGTAATGGGGGGGTGTTATCTCTTTTGTCGAAAATCAGCCGTTTTTGCTCGAACATTAAATGCCTCCAAATGGTATTTAATTAACTTCCCGGGGTGAAGAAACCCTTTTTGAGAACTCAGAGTGAGTAAATTGGCCATTTTCATGCACTTTTAACCATTCCATAAATCTTGTGTTTTGGGCCCCTGGAAGCATGAAAATCACTTTAAACATGCTAATTTTAGCTCTAACACTGATGATCCACCTACAAATGTGAACTGACGTTCAAAAATAAAACATTTGAAAACGGACCATTTTCCACATTTCTGAAGCATGACGTAATGGGGGGGTGTTATCTCTTTTGTCGAAAATCAGCCGTTTTTGCTCGAACATTAAATGCCTCCAAATGGTATTTAATTAACTTCCCGGGGTGAAGAAACCCTTTTTGAGAACTCAGAGTGAGTAAATTGGCCATTTTCATGCACTTTTAACCATTCCATAAATCTTGTGTTTTGGGCCCCTGGAAGCATGAAAATCACTTTAAACATGCTAATTTTAGCTCTAACACTGATGATCCACCTACAAATGTGAACTGACGTTCAAAAATAAAACATTTGAAAACGGACCATTTTCCACATTTCTGAAGCATGACGTAATGGGGGGGTGTTATCTCTTTTGTCGAAAATCAGCCGTTTTTGCTCGAACATTAAATGCCTCCAAATGGTATTTAATTAACTTCCCGAGCCCCTGGAAGCATGAAAATCACTTTAAACATGCTAATTTTAGCTCTAACACTGATGATCCACCTACAAATGTGAACTGACGTTCAAAAATAAAACATTTGAAAACGGACCATTTTCCACATTTCTGAAGCATGACGTAATGGGGGGGTGTTATCTCTTTTGTCGAAAATCAGCCGTTTTGCTCGAACATTAAATGCCTCCAAATGGTATTTAATTAACTTCCCGGGGTGAAGAAACCCTTTTTGAGAACTCAGAGTGAGTAAATTGGCCATTTTCATGCACTTTTAACCATTCCATAAATCTTGTGTTTTGGGCCCCTGGAAGCATGAAAATCACTTTAAACATGCTAATTTTAGCTCTAACACTGATGATCCACCTACAAATGTGAACTGACGTTCAAAAATAAAACATTTGAAAACGGACCATTTTCCACATTTCTGAAGCATGACGTAATGGGGGGGTGTTATCTCTTTTGTCGAAAATCAGCCGTTTTTGCTCGAACATTAAATGCCTCCAAATGGTATTTAATTAACTTCCCGAGCCCCTGGAAGCATGAAAATCACTTTAAACATGCTAATTTTAGCTCTAACACTGATGATCCACCTACAAATGTGAACTGACGTTCAAAAATAAAACATTTGAAAACGGACCATTTTCCACATTTCTGAAGCATGACGTAATGGGGGGGTGTTATCTCTTTTGTCGAAAATCAGCCGTTTTTGCTCGAACATTAAATGCCTCCAAATGGTATTTAATTAACTTCCCGAGCCCCTGGAAGCATGAAAATCACTTTAAACATGCTAATTTTAGCTCTAACACTGATGATCCACCTACAAATGTGAACTGACGTTCAAAAATAAAACATTTGAAAACGGACCATTTTCCACATTTCTGAAGCATGACGTAATGGGGGGGTGTTATCTCTTTTGTCGAAAATCAGCCGTTTTTGCTCGAACATTAAATGCCTCCAAATGGTATTTAATTAACTTCCCGAGCCCCTGGAAGCATGAAAATCACTTTAAACATGCTAATTTTAGCTCTAACACTGATGATCCACCTACAAATGTGAACTGACGTTCAAAAATAAAACATTTGAAAACGGACCATTTTCCACATTTCTGAAGCATGACGTAATGGGGGGGTGTTATCTCTTTTGTCGAAAATCAGCTGTTTTTGCTCGAACATTAAATGCCTCCAAATGGTATTTAATTAACTTCCCGGGGTGAAGAAACCCTTTTTGAGAACTCAGAGTGAGTAAATTGGCCATTTTCATGCACTTTTAACCATTCCATAAATCTTGTGTTTTGGGCCCCTGGAAGCATGAAAATCACTTTAAACATGCTAATTTTAGCTCTAACACTGATGATCCACCTACAAATGTGAACTGACGTTCAAAAATAAAACATTTGAAAACGGACCATTTTCCACATTTCTGAAGCATGACGTAATGGGGGGGTGTTATCTCTTTTGTCGAAAATCAGCCGTTTTTGCTCGAACATTAAATGCCTCCAAATGGTATTTAATTAACTTCCCGGGGTGAAGAAACCCTTTTTGAGAACTCAGAGTGAGTAAATTGGCCATTTTCATGCACTTTTAACCATTCCATAAATCTTGTGTTTTGGGCCCCTGGAAGCATGAAAATCACTTTAAACATGCTAATTTTAGCTCTAACACTGATGATCCACCTACAAATGTGAACTGACGTTCAAAAATAAAACATTTGAAAACGGACCATTTTCCACATTTCTGAAGCATGACGTAATGGGGGGGTGTTATCTCTTTTGTCGAAAATCAGCCGTTTTTGCTCGAACATTAAATGCCTCCAAATGGTATTTAATTAACTTCCCGAGCCCCTGGAAGCATGAAAATCACTTTAAACATGCTAATTTTAGCTCTAACACTGATGATCCACCTACAAATGTGAACTGACGTTCAAAAATAAAACATTTGAAAACGGACCATTTTCCACATTTCTGAAGCATGACGTAATGGGGGGGTGTTATCTCTTTTGTCGAAAATCAGCCGTTTTTGCTCGAACATTAAATGCCTCCAAATGGTATTTAATTAACTTCCCGAGCCCCTGGAAGCATGAAAATCACTTTAAACATGCTAATTTTAGCTCTAACACTGATGATCCACCTACAAATGTGAACTGACGTTCAAAAATAAAACATTTGAAAACGGACCATTTTCCACATTTCTGAAGCATGACGTAATGGGGGGGTGTTATCTCTTTTGTCGAAAATCAGCCGTTTTTGCTCGAACATTAAATGCCTCCAAATGGTATTTAATTAACTTCCCGAGCCCCTGGAAGCATGAAAATCACTTTAAACATGCTAATTTTAGCTCTAACACTGATGATCCACCTACAAATGTGAACTGACGTTCAAAAATAAAACATTTGAAAACGGACCATTTTCCACATTTCTGAAGCATGACGTAATGGGGGGGTGTTATCTCTTTTGTCGAAAATCAGCCGTTTTTGCTCGAACATTAAATGCCTCCAAATGGTATTTAATTAACTTCCCGGGGTGAAGAAACCCTTTTTGAGAACTCAGAGTGAGTAAATTGGCCATTTTCATGCACTTTTAACCATTCCATAAATCTTGTGTTTTGGGCCCCTGGAAGCATGAAAATCACTTTAAACATGCTAATTTTAGCTCTAACACTGATGATCCACCTACAAATGTGAACTGACGTTCAAAAATAAAACATTTGAAAACGGACCATTTTCCACATTTCTGAAGCATGACGTAATGGGGGGGTGTTATCTCTTTTGTCGAAAATCAGCCGTTTTTGCTCGAACATTAAATGCCTCCAAATGGTATTTAATTAACTTCCCGGGGTGAAGAAACCCTTTTGAGAACTCAGAGTGAGTAAATTGGCCATTTTCATGCACTTTTAACCATTCCATAAATCTTGTGTTTTGGGCCCCTGGAAGCATGAAAATCACTTTAAACATGCTAATTTTAGCTCTAACACTGATGATCCACCTACAAATGTGAACTGACGTTCAAAAATAAAACATTTGAAAACGGACCATTTTCCACATTTCCTGAAGCATGACGTAATGGGGGGGTGTTATCTCTTTTGTCGAAAATCAGCCGTTTTTGCTCGAACATTAAATGCCTCCAAATGGTATTTAATTAACTTCCCGAGCCCCTGGAAGCATGAAAATCACTTTAAACATGCTAATTTTAGCTCTAACACTGATGATCCACCTACAAATGTGAACTGACGTTCAAAAATAAAACATTTGAAAACGGACCATTTTCCACATTTCTGAAGCATGACGTAATGGGGGGGTGTTATCTCTTTTGTCGAAAATCAGCCGTTTTTGCTCGAACATTAAATGCCTCCAAATGGTATTTAATTAACTTCCCGGGGTGAAGAAACCCTTTTTGAGAACTCAGAGTGAGTAAATTGGCCATTTTCATGCACTTTTAACCATTCCATAAATCTTGTGTTTTGGGCCCCTGGAAGCATGAAAATCACTTTAAACATGCTAATTTTAGCTCTAACACTGATGATCCACCTACAAATGTGAACTGACGTTCAAAAATAAAACATTTGAAAACGGACCATTTTCCACATTTCTGAAGCATGACGTAATGGGGGGGTGTTATCTCTTTTGTCGAAAATCAGCCGTTTTTGCTCGAACATTAAATGCCTCCAAATGGTATTTAATTAACTTCCCGGGGTGAAGAAACCCTTTTTGAGAACTCAGAGTGAGTAAATTGGCCATTTTCATGCACTTTTAACCATTCCATAAATCTTGTGTTTTGGGCCCCTGGAAGCATGAAAATCACTTTAAACATGCTAATTTTAGCTCTAACACTGATGATCCACCTACAAATGTGAACTGACGTTCAAAAATAAAACATTTGAAAACGGACCATTTTCCACATTTCTGAAGCATGACGTAATGGGGGGGTGTTATCTCTTTTGTCGAAAATCAGCCGTTTTTGCTCGAACATTAAATGCCTCCAAATGGTATTTAATTAACTTCCCGGGGTGAAGAAACCCTTTTTGAGAACTCAGAGTGAGTAAATTGGCCATTTTCATGCACTTTTAACCATTCCATAAATCTTGTGTTTTGGGCCCCTGGAAGCATGAAAATCACTTTAAACATGCTAATTTTAGCTCTAACACTGATGATCCACCTACAAATGTGAACTGACGTTCAAAAATAAAACATTTGAAAACGGACCATTTTCCACATTTCTGAAGCATGACGTAATGGGGGGGTGTTATCTCTTTTGTCGAAAATCAGCCGTTTTTGCTCGAACATTAAATGCCTCCAAATGGTATTTAATTAACTTCCCGGGGTGAAGAAACCCTTTTTGAGAACTCAGAGTGAGTAAATTGGCCATTTTCATGCACTTTTAACCATTCCATAAATCTTGTGTTTTGGGCCCCTGGAAGCATGAAAATCACTTTAAACATGCTAATTTTAGCTCTAACACTGATGATCCACCTACAAATGTGAACTGACGTTCAAAAATAAAACATTTGAAAACGGACCATTTTCCACATTTCTGAAGCATGACGTAATGGGGGGGTGTTATCTCTTTTGTCGAAAATCAGCCGTTTTTGCTCGAACATTAAATGCCTCCAAATGGTATTTAATTAACTTCCCGAGCCCCTGGAAGCATGAAAATCACTTTAAACATGCTAATTTTAGCTCTAACACTGATGATCCACCTACAAATGTGAACTGACGTTCAAAAATAAAACATTTGAAAACGGACCATTTTCCACATTTCTGAAGCATGACGTAATGGGGGGGTGTTATCTCTTTTGTCGAAAATCAGCCGTTTTTGCTCGAACATTAAATGCCTCCAAATGGTATTTAATTAACTTCCCGAGCCCCTGGAAGCATGAAAATCACTTTAAACATGCTAATTTTAGCTCTAACACTGATGATCCACCTACAAATGTGAACTGACGTTCAAAAATAAAACATTTGAAAACTTACCATTTTCCACATTTCTGAAGCATGACGTAATGGGGGGGTGTTATCTCTTTTGTCGAAAATCAGCCGTTTTTGCTCGAACATTAAATGCCTCCAAATGGTATTTAATTAACTTCCCGGGGTGAAGAAACTCTTTTTGAGAACTCAGAGTGAGTAAATTGGCCATTTTCATGCACTTTTAACCATTCCATAAATCTTGTGTTTTGGGCCCCTGGAAGCATGAAAATCACTTTAAACATGCTAATTTTAGCTCTAACACTGATGATCCACCTACAAATGTGAACTGACGTTCAAAAATAAAACATTTGAAAACGGACCATTTTCCACATTTCTGAAGCATGACGTAATGGGGGGGTGTTATCTCTTTTGTCGAAAATCAGCCGTTTTTGCTCGAACATTAAATGCCTCCAAATGGTATTTAATTAACTTCCCGAGCCCCTGGAAGCATGAAAATCACTTTAAACATGCTAATTTTAGCTCTAACACTGATGATCCACCTACAAATGTGAACTGACGTTCAAAAATAAAACATTTGAAAACAGACCATTTTCCACATTTCTGAAGCATGACGTAATGGGGGGGTGTTATCTCTTTTGTCGAAAATCAGCCGTTTTTGCTCGAACATTAAATGCCTCCAAATGGTATTTAATTAACTTCCCGGGGTGAAGAAACCCTTTTTGAGAACTCAGAGTGAGTAAATTGGCCATTTTCATGCACTTTTAACCATTCCATAAATCTTGTGTTTTGGGCCCCTGGAAGCATGAAAATCACTTTAAACATGCTAATTTTAGCTCTAACACTGATGATCCACCTACAAATGTGAACTGACGTTCAAAAATAAAACATTTGAAAACGGACCATTTTCCACATTTCTGAAGCATGACGTAATGGGGGGGTGTTATCTCTTTTGTCGAAAATCAGCCGTTTTTGCTCGAACATTAAATGCCTCCAAATGGTATTTAATTAACTTCCCGGGGTGAAGAAACCCTTTTTGAGAACTCAGAGTGTTTAAATTGGCCATTTTCATGCACTTTTAACCATTCCATAAATCTTGTGTTTTGGGCCCCTGGAAGCATGAAAATCACTTTAAACATGCTAATTTTAGCTCTAACACTGATGATCCACCTACAAATGTGAACTGACGTTCAAAAATAAAACATTTGAAAACGGACCATTTTCCACATTTCTGAAGCATGACGTAATGGGGGGGTGTTATCTCTTTTGTCGAAAATCAGCCGTTTTTGCTCGAACATTAAATTCCTCCAAATGGTATTTAATTAACTTCCCGAGCCCCTGGAAGCATGAAAATCACTTTAAACATGCTAATTTTAGCTCTAACACTGATGATCCACCTACAAATGTGAACTGACGTTCAAAAATAAAACATTTGAAAACGGACCATTTTCCACATTTCTGAAGCATGACGTAATGGGGGGGTGTTATCTCTTTTGTCGAAAATCAGCCGTTTTTGCTCGAACATTAAATGCCTCCAAATGGTATTTAATTAACTTCCCGGGGTGAAGAAACCCTTTTTGAGAACTCAGAGTGAGTAAATTGGCCATTTTCATGCACTTTTAACCATTCCATAAATCTTGTGTTTTGGGCCCCTGGAAGCATGAAAATCACTTTAAACATGCTAATTTTAGCTCTAACACTGATGATCCACCTACAAATGTGAACTGACGTTCAAAAATAAAACATTTGAAAACGGACCATTTTCCACATTTCTGAAGCATGACGTAATGGGGGGGTGTTATCTCTTTTGTCGAAAATCAGCCGTTTTTGCTCGAACATTAAATGCCTCCAAATGGTATTTAATTAACTTCCCGAGCCCCTGGAAGCATGAAAATCACTTTAAACATGCTAATTTTAGCTCTAACACTGATGATCCACCTACAAATGTGAACTGACGTTCAAAAATAAAACATTTGAAAACGGACCATTTTCCACATTTCTGAAGCATGACGTAATGGGGGGGTGTTATCTCTTTTGTCGAAAATCAGCCGTTTTTGCTCGAACATTAAATGCCTCCAAATGGTATTTAATTAACTTCCCGGGGTGAAGAAACCCTTTTTGAGAACTCAGAGTGAGTAAATTGGCCATTTTCATGCACTTTTAACCATTCCATAAATCTTGTGTTTTGGGCCCCTGGAAGCATGAAAATCACTTTAAACATGCTAATTTTAGCTCTAACACTGATGATCCACCTACAAATGTGAACTGACGTTCAAAAATAAAACATTTGAAAACGGACCATTTTCCACATTTCTGAAGCATGACGTAATGGGGGGTGTTATCTCTTTTGTCGAAAATCAGCCGTTTTTGCTCGAACATTAAATGCCTCCAAATGGTATTTAATTAACTTCTCGAGCCCCTGGAAGCATGAAAATCACTTTAAACATGCTAATTTTAGCTCTAACACTGATGATCCACCTACAAATGTGAACTGACGTTCAAAAATAAAACATTTGAAAACGGACCATTTTCCACATTTCTGAAGCATGACGTAATGGGGGGGTGTTATCTCTTTTGTCGAAAATCAGCCGTTTTTGCTCGAACATTAAATGCCTCCAAATGGTATTTAATTAACTTCCCGGGGTGAAGAAACCCTTTTTGAGAACTCAGAGTGAGTAAATTGGCCATTTTCATGCACTTTTAACCATTCCATAAATCTTGTGTTTTGGGCCCCTGGAAGCATGAAAATCACTTTAAACATGCTAATTTTAGCTCTAACACTGATGATCCACCTACAAATGTGAACTGACGTTCAAAAATAAAACATTTGAAAACGGACCATTTTCCACATTTCTGAAGCATGACGTAATGGGGGGGTGTTATCTCTTTTGTCGAAAATCAGCCGTTTTTGCTCGAACATTAATGCCTCCAAATGGTATTTAATTAACTTCCCGAGCCCCTGGAAGCATGAAAATCACTTTAAACATGCTAATTTTAGCTCTAACACTGATGATCCACCTACAAATGTGAACTGACGTTCAAAAATAAAACATTTGAAAACGGACCATTTTCCACATTTCTGAAGCATGACGTAATGGGGGGGTGTTATCTCTTTTGTCGAAAATCAGCCGTTTTTGCTCGAACATTAAATGCCTCCAAATGGTATTTAATTAACTTCCCGGGGTGAAGAAACCCTTTTTGAGAACTCAGAGTGAGTAAATTGGCCATTTTCATGCACTTTTAACCATTCCATAAATCTTGTGTTTTGGGCCCCTGGAAGCATGAAAATCACTTTAAACATGCTAATTTTAGCTCTAACACTGATGATCCACCTACAAATGTGAACTGACGTTCAAAAATAAAACATTTGAAAACGGACCATTTTCCACATTTCTGAAGCATGACGTAATGGGGGGGTGTTATCTCTTTTGTCGAAAATCAGCCGTTTTTGCTCGAACATTAAATGCCTCCAAATGGTATTTAATTAACTTCCCGGGGTGAAGAAACCCTTTTTGAGAACTCAGAGTGAGTAAATTGGCCATTTTCATGCACTTTTAACCATTCCATAAATCTTGTGTTTTGGGCCCCTGGAAGCATGAAAATCACTTTAAACATGCTAATTTTAGCTCTAACACTGATGATCCACCTACAAATGTGAACTGACGTTCAAAAATAAAACATTTGAAAACGGACCATTTTCCACATTTCTGAAGCATGACGTAATGGGGGGGTGTTATCTCTTTTGTCGAAAATCAGCCGTTTTTGCTCGAACATTAAATGCCTCCAAATGGTATTTAATTAACTTCCCGAGCCCCTGGAAGCATGAAAATCACTTTAAACATGCTAATTTTAGCTCTAACACTGATGATCCACCTACAAATGTGAACTGACGTTCAAAAATAAAACATTTGAAAACGGACCATTTTCCACATTTCTGAAGCATGACGTAATGGGGGGGTGTTATCTCTTTTGTCGAAAATCAGCCGTTTTTGCTCGAACATTAAATGCCTCCAAATGGTATTTAATTAACTTCCCGGGGTGAAGAAACCCTTTTTGAGAACTCAGAGTGAGTAAATTGGCCATTTTCATGCACTTTTAACCATTCCATAAATCTTGTGTTTTGGGCCCCTGGAAGCATGAAAATCACTTTAAACATGCTAATTTTAGCTCTAACACTGATGATCCACCTACAAATGTGAACTGACGTTCAAAAATAAAACATTTGAAAACGGACCATTTTCCACATTTCTGAAGCATGACGTAATGGGGGGGTGTTATCTCTTTTGTCGAAAATCAGCCGTTTTTGCTCGAACATTAAATGCCTCCAAATGGTATTTAATTAACTTCCCGGGGTGAAGAAACCCTTTTTGAGAACTCAGAGTGAGTAAATTGGCCATTTTCATGCACTTTTAACCATTCCATAAATCTTGTGTTTTGGGCCCCTGGAAGCATGAAAATCACTTTAAACATGCTAATTTTAGCTCTAACACTGATGATCCACCTACAAATGTGAACTGACGTTCAAAAATAAAACATTTGAAAACGGACCATTTTCCACATTTCTGAAGCATGACGTAATGGGGGGGTGTTATCTCTTTTGTCGAAAATCAGCCGTTTTTGCTCGAACATTAAATGCCTCCAAATGGTATTTAATTAACTTCCCGAGCCCCTGGAAGCATGAAAATCACTTTAAACATGCTAATTTTAGCTCTAACACTGATGATCCACCTACAAATGTGAACTGACGTTCAAAAATAAAACATTTGAAAACGGACCATTTTCCACATTTCTGAAGCATGACGTAATGGGGGGGTGTTATCTCTTTTGTCGAAAATCAGCCGTTTTTGCTCGAACATTAAATGCCTCCAAATGGTATTTAATTAACTTCCCGAGCCCCTGGAAGCATGAAAATCACTTTAAACATGCAAATTTTAGCTCTAACACTGATGATCCACCTACAAATGTGAACTGACGTTCAAAAATAAAACATTTGAAAACGGACCATTTTCCACATTTCTGAAGCATGACGTAATGGGGGGGTGTTATCTCTTTTGTCGAAAATCAGCCGTTTTTGCTCGAACATTAAATGCCTCCAAATGGTATTTAATTAACTTCCCGAGCCCCTGGAAGCATGAAAATCACTTTAAACATGCTAATTTTAGCTCTAACACTGATGATCCACCTACAAATGTGAACTGACGTTCAAAAATAAAACATTTGAAAACGGACCATTTTCCACATTTCTGAAGCATGACGTAATGGGGGGTGTTATCTCTTTTGTCGAAAATCAGCCGTTTTTGCTCGAACATTAAATGCCTCCAAATGGTATTTAATTAACTTCCCGAGCCCCTGGAAGCATGAAAATCACTTTAAACATGCTAATTTTAGCTCTAACACTGATGATCCACCTACAAATGTGAACTGACGTTCAAAAATAAAACATTTGAAAACGGACCATTTTCCACATTTCTGAAGCATGACATAATGGGGGGGTGTTATCTCTTTTGTCGAAAATCAGCCGTTTTTGCTCGAACATTAAATGCCTCCAAATGGTATTTAATTAACTTCCCGGGGTGAAGAAACCCTTTTTGAGAACTCAGAGTGAGTAAATTGGCCATTTTCATGCACTTTTAACCATTCCATAAATCTTGTGTTTTGGGCCCCTGGAAGCATGAAAATCACTTTAAACATGCTAATTTTAGCTCTAACACTGATGATCCACCTACAAATGTGAACTGACGTTCAAAAATAAAACATTTGAAAACGGACCATTTTCCACATTTCTGAAGCATGACGTAATGGGGGGGGTGTTATCTCTTTTGTCGAAAATCAGCCGTTTTTGCTCGAACATTAAATGCCTCCAAATGGTATTTAATTAACTTCCCGGGGTGAAGAAACCCTTTTTGAGAACTCAGAGTGAGTAAATTGGCCATTTTCATGCACTTTTAACCATTCCATAAATCTTGTGTTTTGGGCCCCTGGAAGCATGAAAATCACTTTAAACATGCTAATTTTAGCTCTAACACTGATGATCCACCTACAAATGTGAACTGACGTTCAAAAATAAAACATTTGAAAACGGACCATTTTCCACATTTCTGAAGCATGACGTAATGGGGGGGTGTTATCTCTTTTGTCGAAAATCAGCCGTTTTTGCTCGAACATTAAATGCCTCCAAATGGTATTTAATTAACTTCCCGAGCCCCTGGAAGCATGAAAATCACTTTAAACATGCTAATTTTAGCTCTAACACTGATGATCCACCTACAAATGTGAACTGACGGTTCAAAAATAAAACATTTGAAAACGGACCATTTTCCACATTTCTGAAGCATGACGTAATGGGGGGGTGTTATCTCTTTTGTCGAAAATCAGCCGTTTTGCTCGAACATTAAATGCCTCCAAATGGTATTTAATTAACTTCCCGAGCCCCTGGAAGCATGAAAATCACTTTAAACATGCTAATTTTAGCTCTAACACTGATGATCCACCTACAAATGTGAACTGACGTTCAAAAATAAAACATTTGAAAACGGACCATTTTCCACATTTCTGAAGCATGACGTAATGGGGGGGTGTTATCTCTTTTGTCGAAAATCAGCCGTTTTTGCTCGAACATTAAATGCCTCCAAATGGTATTTAATTAACTTCCCGGGGTGAAGAAACCCTTTTTGAGAACTCAGAGTGAGTAAATTGGCCATTTTCATGCACTTTTAACCATTCCATAAATCTTGTGTTTTGGGCCCCTGGAAGCATGAAAATCACTTTAAACATGCTAATTTTAGCTCTAACACTGATGATCCACCTACAAATGTGAACTGACGTTCAAAAATAAAACATTTGAAAACGGACCATTTTCCACATTTCTGAAGCATGACGTAATGGGGGGGTGTTATCTCTTTTGTCGAAAATCAGCCGTTTTTGCTCGAACATTAAATGCCTCCAAATGGTATTTAATTAACTTCCCGGGGTGAAGAAACCCTTTTTGAGAACTCAGAGTGAGTAAATTGGCCATTTTCATGCACTTTTAACCATTCCATAAATCTTGTGTTTTGGGCCCCTGGAAGCATGAAAATCACTTTAAACATGCTAATTTTAGCTCTAACACTGATGATCCACCTACAAATGTGAACTGACGTTCAAAAATAAAACATTTGAAAACGGACCATTTTCCACATTTCTGAAGCATGACGTAATGGGGGGGTGTTATCTCTTTTGTCGAAAATCAGCCGTTTTTGCTCGAACATTAAATGCCTCCAAATGGTATTTAATTAACTTCCGAGCCCCTGGAAGCATGAAAATCACTTTAAACATGCTAATTTTAGCTCTAACACTGATGATCCACCTACAAATGTGAACTGACGTTCAAAAATAAAACATTTGAAAACGGACCATTTTCCACATTTCTGAAGCATGACGTAATGGGGGGGTGTTATCTCTTTTGTCGAAAATCAGCCGTTTTTGCTCGAACATTAAATGCCTCCAAATGGTATTTAATTAACTTCCCGGGGTGAAGAAACCCTTTTTGAGAACTCAGAGTGAGTAAATTGGCCATTTTCATGCACTTTTAACCATTCCATAAATCTTGTGTTTTGGGCCCCTGGAAGCATGAAAATCACTTTAAACATGCTAATTTTAGCTCTAACACTGATGATCCACCTACAAATGTGAACTGACGTTCAAAAATAAAACATTTGAAAACGGACCATTTTCCACATTTCTGAAGCATGACGTAATGGGGGGGTGTTATCTCTTTTGTCGAAAATCAGCCGTTTTTGCTCGAACATTAAATGCCTCCAAATGGTATTTAATTAACTTCCCGGGGTGAAGAAACCCTTTTGAGAACTCAGAGTGAGTAAATTGGCCATTTTCATGCACTTTTAACCATTCCATAAATCTTGTGTTTTGGGCCCCTGGAAGCATGAAAATCACTTTAAACATGCTAATTTTAGCTCTAACACTGATGATCCACCTACAAATGTGAACTGACGTTCAAAAATAAAACATTTGAAAACGGACCATTTTCCACATTTCTGAAGCATGACGTAATGGGGGGGTGTTATCTCTTTTGTCGAAAATCAGCCGTTTTTGCTCGAACATTAAATGCCTCCAAATGGTATTTAATTAACTTCCCGGGGTGAAGAAACCCTTTTTGAGAACTCAGAGTGAGTAAATTGGCCATTTTCATGCACTTTTAACCATTCCATAAATCTTGTGTTTTGGGCCCCTGGAAGCATGAAAATCACTTTAAACATGCTAATTTTAGCTCTAACACTGATGATCCACCTACAAATGTGAACTGACGTTCAAAAATAAAACATTTGAAAACGGACCATTTTCCACATTTCTGAAGCATGACGTAATGGGGGGGTGTTATCTCTTTTGTCGAAAATCAGCTGTTTTTGCTCGAACATTAAATGCCTCCAAATGGTATTTAATTAACTTCCCGGGGTGAAGAAACCCTTTTTGAGAACTCAGAGTGAGTAAATTGGCCATTTTCATGCACTTTTAACCATTCCATAAATCTTGTGTTTTGGGCCCCTGGAAGCATGAAAATCACTTTAAACATGCTAATTTTAGCTCTAACACTGATGATCCACCTACAAATGTGAACTGACGTTCAAAAATAAAACATTTGAAAACGGACCATTTTCCACATTTCTGAAGCATGACGTAATGGGGGGGTGTTATCTCTTTTGTCGAAAATCAGCCGTTTTTGCTCGAACATTAAATGCCTCCAAATGGTATTTAATTAACTTCCCGAGCCCCTGGAAGCATGAAAATCACTTTAAACATGCTAATTTTAGCTCTAACACTGATGATCCACCTACAAATGTGAACTGACGTTCAAAAATAAAACATTTGAAAACGGACCATTTTCCACATTTCTGAAGCATGACGTAATGGGGGGGTGTTATCTCTTTTGTCGAAAATCAGCCGTTTTTGCTCGAACATTAAATGCCTCCAAATGGTATTTAATTAACTTCCCGAGCCCCTGGAAGCATGAAAATCACTTTAAACATGCTAATTTTAGCTCTAACACTGATGATCCACCTACAAATGTGAACTGACGTTCAAAAATAAAACATTTGAAAACGGACCATTTTCCACATTTCTGAAGCATGACGTAATGGGGGGGTGTTATCTCTTTTGTCGAAAATCAGCCGTTTTTGCTCGAACATTAAATGCCTCCAAATGGTATTTAATTAACTTCCCGGGGTGAAGAAACTCTTTTTGAGAACTCAGAGTGAGTAAATTGGCCATTTTCATGCACTTTTAACCATTCCATAAATCTTGTGTTTTGGGCCCCTGGAAGCATGAAAATCACTTTAAACATGCTAATTTTAGCTCTAACACTGATGATCCACCTACAAATGTGAACTGACGTTCAAAATAAAACATTTGAAAACGGACCATTTTCCACATTTCTGAAGCATGACGTAATGGGGGGGTGTTATCTCTTTTGTCGAAAATCAGCCGTTTTTGCTCGAACATTAAATGCCTCCAAATGGTATTTAATTAACTTCCCGAGCCCCTGGAAGCATGAAAATCACTTTAAACATGCTAATTTTAGCTCTAACACTGATGATCCACCTACAAATGTGAACTGACGTTCAAAAATAAAACATTTGAAAACGGACCATTTTCCACATTTCTGAAGCATGACGTAATGGGGGGGTGTTATCTCTTTTGTCGAAAATCAGCCGTTTTTGCTCGAACATTAAATGCCTCCAAATGGTATTTAATTAACTTCCCGGGGTGAAGAAACCCTTTTTGAGAACTCAGAGTGAGTAAATTGGCCATTTTCATGCACTTTTAACCATTCCATAAATCTTGTGTTTTGGGCCCCTGGAAGCATGAAAATCACTTTAAACATGCTAATTTTAGCTCTAACACTGATGATCCACCTACAAATGTGAACTGACGTTCAAAAATAAAACATTTGAAAACGGACCATTTTCCACATTTCTGAAGCATGACGTAATGGGGGGGTGTTATCTCTTTTGTCGAAAATCAGCCGTTTTTGCTCGAACATTAAATGCCTCCAAATGGTATTTAATTAACTTCCCGGGGTGAAGAAACCCTTTTTGAGAACTCAGAGTGTTTAAATTGGCCATTTTCATGCACTTTTAACCATTCCATAAATCTTGTGTTTTGGGCCCCTGGAAGCATGAAAATCACTTTAAACATGCTAATTTTAGCTCTAACACTGATGATCCACCTACAAATGTGAACTGACGTTCAAAAATAAAACATTTGAAAACGGACCATTTTCCACATTTCTGAAGCATGACGTAATGGGGGGGTGTTATCTCTTTTGTCGAAAATCAGCCGTTTTTGCTCGAACATTAAATGCCTCCAAATGGTATTTAATTAACTTCCCGAGCCCCTGGAAGCATGAAAATCACTTTAAACATGCTAATTTTAGCTCTAACACTGATGATCCACCTACAAATGTGAACTGACGTTCAAAAATAAAACATTTGAAAACGGACCATTTTCCACATTTCTGAAGCATGACGTAATGGGGGGGTGTTATCTCTTTTGTCGAAAATCAGCCGTTTTTGCTCGAACATTAAATGCCTCCAAATGGTATTTAATTAACTTCCCGGGGTGAAGAAACCCTTTTTGAGAACTCAGAGTGAGTAAATTGGCCATTTTCATGCACTTTTAACCATTCCATAAATCTTGTGTTTTGGGCCCCTGGAAGCATGAAAATCACTTTAAACATGCTAATTTTAGCTCTAACACTGATGATCCACCTACAAATGTGAACTGACGTTCAAAAATAAAACATTTGAAAACGGACCATTTTCCACATTTCTGAAGCATGACGTAATGGGGGGGTGTTATCTCTTTTGTCGAAAATCAGCCGTTTTTGCTCGAACATTAAATGCCTCCAAATGGTATTTAATTAACTTCTCTTCGAGCCCCTGGAAGCATGAAAATCACTTTAAACATGCTAATTTTAGCTCTAACACTGATGATCCACCTACAAATGTGAACTGACGTTCAAAAATAAAACATTTGAAAACGGACCATTTTCCACATTTCTGAAGCATGACGTAATGGGGGGGTGTTATCTCTTTTGTCGAAAATCAGCCGTTTTTGCTCGAACATTAAATGCCTCCAAATGGTATTTAATTAACTTCCCGGGGTGAAGAAACCCTTTTTGAGAACTCAGAGTGAGTAAATTGGCCATTTTCATGCACTTTTAACCATTCCATAAATCTTGTGTTTTGGGCCCCTGGAAGCATGAAAATCACTTTAAACATGCTAATTTTAGCTCTAACACTGATGATCCACCTACAAATGTGAACTGACGTTCAAAAATAAAACATTTGAAAACGGACCATTTTCCACATTTCTGAAGCATGACGTAATGGGGGGGTGTTATCTCTTTTGTCGAAAATCAGCCGTTTTTGCTCGAACATTAAATGCCTCCAAATGGTATTTAATTAACTTCCCGGGGTGAAGAAACCCTTTTTGAGAACTCAGAGTGAGTAAATTGGCCATTTTCATGCACTTTTAACCATTCCATAAATCTTGTGTTTTGGGCCCCTGGAAGCATGAAAATCACTTTAAACATGCTAATTTTAGCTCTAACACTGATGATCCACCTACAAATGTGAACTGACGTTCAAAAATAAAACATTTGAAAACGGACCATTTTCCACATTTCTGAAGCATGACGTAATGGGGGGGTGTTATCTCTTTTGTCGAAAATCAGCCGTTTTTGCTCGAACATTAAATGCCTCCAAATGGTATTTAATTAACTTCCCGAGCCCCTGGAAGCATGAAAATCACTTTAAACATGCTAATTTTAGCTCTAACACTGATGATCCACCTACAAATGTGAACTGACGTTCAAAAATAAAACATTTGAAAACGGACCATTTTCCACATTTCTGAAGCATGACGTAATGGGGGGGTGTTATCTCTTTTGTCGAAAATCAGCCGTTTTTGCTCGAACATTAAATGCCTCCAAATGGTATTTAATTAACTTCCCGGGGTGAAGAAACCCTTTTTGAGAACTCAGAGTGAGTAAATTGGCCATTTTCATGCACTTTTAACCATTCCATAAATCTTGTGTTTTGGGCCCCTGGAAGCATGAAAATCACTTTAAACATGCTAATTTTAGCTCTAACACTGATGATCCACCTACAAATGTGAACTGACGTTCAAAAATAAAACATTTGAAAACGGACCATTTTCCACATTTCTGAAGCATGACGTAATGGGGGGGTGTTATCTCTTTTGTCGAAAATCAGCCGTTTTTGCTCGAACATTAAATGCCTCCAAATGGTATTTAATTAACTTCCCGGGGTGAAGAAACCCTTTTTGAGAACTCAGAGTGAGTAAATTGGCCATTTTCATGCACTTTTAACCATTCCATAAATCTTGTGTTTTGGGCCCCTGGAAGCATGAAAATCACCTTTAAACATGCTAATTTTAGCTCTAACACTGATGATCCACCTACAAATGTGAACTGACGTTCAAAAATAAAACATTTGAAAACGGACCATTTTCCACATTTCTGAAGCATGACGTAATGGGGGGGTGTTATCTCTTTTGTCGAAAATCAGCCGTTTTTGCTCGAACATTAAATGCCTCCAAATGGTATTTAATTAACTTCCCGAGCCCCTGGAAGCATGAAAATCACTTTAAACATGCTAATTTTAGCTCTAACACTGATGATCCACCTACAAATGTGAACTGACGTTCAAAAATAAAACATTTGAAAACGGACCATTTTCCACATTTCTGAAGCATGACGTAATGGGGGGGTGTTATCTCTTTTGTCGAAAATCAGCCGTTTTTGCTCGAACATTAAATGCCTCCAAATGGTATTTAATTAACTTCCCGAGCCCCTGGAAGCATGAAAATCACTTTAAACATGCTAATTTTAGCTCTAACACTGATGATCCACCTACAAATGTGAACTGACGTTCAAAAATAAAACATTTGAAAACGGACCATTTTCCACATTTCTGAAGCATGACGTAATGGGGGGGTGTTATCTCTTTTGTCGAAAATCAGCCGTTTTTGCTCGAACATTAAATGCCTCCAAATGGTATTTAATTAACTTCCCGAGCCCCTGGAAGCATGAAAATCACTTTAAACATGCTAATTTTAGCTCTAACACTGATGATCCACCTACAAATGTGAACTGACGTTCAAAAATAAAACATTTGAAAACGGACCATTTTCCACATTTCTGAAGCATGACGTAATGGGGGGGTGTTATCTCTTTTGTCGAAAATCAGCCGTTTTTGCTCGAACATTAAATGCCTCCAAATGGTATTTAATTAACTTCCCGAGCCCCTGGAAGCATGAAAATCACTTTAAACATGCTAATTTTAGCTCTAACACTGATGATCCACCTACAAATGTGAACTGACGTTCAAAAATAAAACATTTGAAAACGGACCATTTTCCACATTTCTGAAGCATGACGTAATGGGGGGGTGTTATCTCTTTTGTCGAAAATCAGCCGTTTTTGCTCGAACATTAAATGCCTCCAAATGGTATTTAATTAACTTCCCGGGGTGAAGAAACCCTTTTTGAGAACTCAGAGTGAGTAAATTGGCCATTTTCATGCACTTTTAACCATTCCATAAATCTTGTGTTTTGGGCCCCTGGAAGCATGAAAATCACTTTAAACATGCTAATTTTAGCTCTAACACTGATGATCCACCTACAAATGTGAACTGACGTTCAAAAATAAAACATTTGAAAACGGACCATTTTCCACATTTCTGAAGCATGACGTAATGGGGGGGTGTTATCTCTTTTGTCGAAAATCAGCCGTTTTTGCTCGAACATTAAATGCCTCCAAATGGTATTTAATTAACTTCCCGGGGTGAAGAAACCCTTTTTGAGAACTCAGAGTGAGTAAATTGGCCATTTTCATGCACTTTTAACCATTCCATAAATCTTGTGTTTTGGGCCCCTGGAAGCATGAAAATCACTTTAAACATGCTAATTTTAGCTCTAACACTGATGATCCACCTACAAATGTGAACTGACGTTCAAAAATAAAACATTTGAAAACGGACCATTTTCCACATTTCTGAAGCATGACGTAATGGGGGGGTGTTATCTCTTTTGTCGAAAATCAGCCGTTTTTGCTCGAACATTAAATGCCTCCAAATGGTATTTAATTAACTTCCCGAGCCCCTGGAAGCATGAAAATCACTTTAAACATGCTAATTTTAGCTCTAACACTGATGATCCACCTACAAATGTGAACTGACGTTCAAAAATAAAACATTGAAAACGGACCATTTTCCACATTTCTGAAGCATGACGTAATGGGGGGGTGTTATCTCTTTTGTCGAAAATCAGCCGTTTTTGCTCGAACATTAAATGCCTCCAAATGGTATTTAATTAACTTCCCGAGCCCCTGGAAGCATGAAAATCACTTTAAACATGCTAATTTTAGCTCTAACACTGATGATCCACCTACAAATGTGAACTGACGTTCAAAAATAAAACATTTGAAAACGGACCATTTTCCACATTTCTGAAGCATGACGTAATGGGGGGGTGTTATCTCTTTTGTCGAAAATCAGCCGTTTTTGCTCGAACATTAAATGCCTCCAAATGGTATTTAATTAACTTCCCGGGGTGAAGAAACCCTTTTTGAGAACTCAGAGTGAGTAAATTGGCCATTTTCATGCACTTTTAACCATTCCATAAATCTTGTGTTTTGGGCCCCTGGAAGCATGAAAATCACTTTAAACATGCTAATTTTAGCTCTAACACTGATGATCCACCTACAAATGTGAACTGACGTTCAAAAATAAAACATTTGAAAACGGACCATTTTCCACATTTCTGAAGCATGACGTAATGGGGGGGTGTTATCTCTTTTGTCGAAAATCAGCCGTTTTTGCTCGAACATTAAATGCCTCCAAATGGTATTTAATTAACTTCCCGGGGTGAAGAAACCCTTTTTGAGAACTCAGAGTGAGTAAATTGGCCATTTTCATGCACTTTTAACCATTCCATAAATCTTGTGTTTTGGGCCCCTGGAAGCATGAAAATCACTTTAAACATGCTAATTTTAGCTCTAACACTGATGATCCACCTACAAATGTGAACTGACGTTCAAAAATAAAACATTTGAAAACGGACCATTTTCCACATTTCTGAAGCATGACGTAATGGGGGGGTGTTATCTCTTTTGTCGAAAATCAGCCGTTTTTGCTCGAACATTAAATGCCTCCAAATGGTATTTAATTAACTTCCCGAGCCCCTGGAAGCATGAAAATCACTTTAAACATGCTAATTTTAGCTCTAACACTGATGATCCACCTACAAATGTGAACTGACGTTCAAAAATAAAACATTTGAAAACGGACCATTTTCCACATTTCTGAAGCATGACGTAATGGGGGGGTGTTATCTCTTTTGTCGAAAATCAGCCGTTTTTGCTCGAACATTAAATGCCTCCAAATGGTATTTAATTAACTTCCCGAGCCCCTGGAAGCATGAAAATCACTTTAAACATGCTAATTTTAGCTCTAACACTGATGATCCACCTACAAATGTGAACTGACGTTCAAAAATAAAACATTTGAAAACGGACCATTTTCCACATTTCTGAAGCATGACGTAATGGGGGGGTGTTATCTCTTTTGTCGAAAATCAGCCGTTTTTGCTCGAACATTAAATGCCTCCAAATGGTATTTAATTAACTTCCCGAGCCCCTGGAAGCATGAAAATCACTTTAAACATGCTAATTTTAGCTCTAACACTGATGATCCACCTACAAATGTGAACTGACGTTCAAAAATAAAACATTTGAAAACGGACCATTTTCCACATTTCTGAAGCATGACGTAATGGGGGGGTGTTATCTCTTTTGTCGAAAATCAGCCGTTTTTGCTCGAACATTAAATGCCTCCAAATGGTATTTAATTAACTTCCCGAGCCCCTGGAAGCATGAAAATCACTTTAAACATGCTAATTTTAGCTCTAACACTGATGATCCACCTACAAATGTGAACTGACGTTCAAAAATAAAACATTTGAAAACGGACCATTTTCCACATTTCTGAAGCATGACGTAATGGGGGGGTGTTATCTCTTTTGTCGAAAATCAGCCGTTTTTGCTCGAACATTAAATGCCTCCAAATGGTATTTAATTAACTTCCCGAGCCCCTGGAAGCATGAAAATCACTTTAAACATGCTAATTTTAGCTCTAACACTGATGATCCACCTACAAATGTGAACTGACGTTCAAAAATAAAACATTTGAAAACGGACCATTTTCCACATTTCTGAAGCATGACGTAATGGGGGGGTGTTATCTCTTTTGTCGAAAATCAGCCGTTTTTGCTCGAACATTAAATGCCTCCAAATGGTATTTAATTAACTTCCCGGGGTGAAGAAACCCTTTTTGAGAACTCAGAGTGAGTAAATTGGCCATTTTCATGCACTTTTAACCATTCCATAAATCTTGTGTTTTGGGCCCCTGGAAGCATGAAAATCACTTTAAACATGCTAATTTTAGCTCTAACACTGATGATCCACCTACAAATGTGAACTGACGTTCAAAAATAAAACATTTAAAACGGACCATTTTCCACATTTCTGAAGCATGACGTAATGGGGGGGTGTTATCTCTTTTGTCGAAAATCAGCCGTTTTTGCTCGAACATTAAATGCCTCCAAATGGTATTTAATTAACTTCCCGGGGTGAAGAAACCCTTTTTGAGAACTCAGAGTGAGTAAATTGGCCATTTTCATGCACTTTTAACCATTCCATAAATCTTGTGTTTTGGGCCCCTGGAAGCATGAAAATCACTTTAAACATGCTAATTTTAGCTCTAACACTGATGATCCACCTACAAATGTGAACTGACGTTCAAAAATAAAACATTTGAAAACGGACCATTTTCCACATTTCTGAAGCATGACGTAATGGGGGGGTGTTATCTCTTTTGTCGAAAATCAGCCGTTTTTGCTCGAACATTAAATGCCTCCAAATGGTATTTAATTAACTTCCCGAGCCCCTGGAAGCATGAAAATCACTTTAAACATGCTAATTTTAGCTCTAACACTGATGATCCACCTACAAATGTGAACTGACGTTCAAAAATAAAACATTTGAAAACGGACCATTTTCCACATTTCTGAAGCATGACGTAATGGGGGGGTGTTATCTCTTTTGTCGAAAATCAGCCGTTTTTGCTCGAACATTAAATGCCTCCAAATGGTATTTAATTAACTTCCCGAGCCCCTGGAAGCATGAAAATCACTTTAAACATGCTAATTTTAGCTCTAACACTGATGATCCACCTACAAATGTGAACTGACGTTCAAAAATAAAACATTTGAAAACGGACCATTTTCCACATTTCTGAAGCATGACGTAATGGGGGGGTGTTATCTCTTTTGTCGAAAATCAGCCGTTTTTGCTCGAACATTAAATGCCTCCAAATGGTATTTAATTAACTTCCCGAGCCCCTGGAAGCATGAAAATCACTTTAAACATGCTAATTTTAGCTCTAACACTGATGATCCACCTACAAATGTGAACTGACGTTCAAAAATAAAACATTTGAAAACGGACCATTTTCCACATTTCTGAAGCATGACGTAATGGGAGGTGTTATCTCTTTTGTCGAAAATCAGCCGTTTTTGCTCGAACATTAAATGCCTCCAAATGGTATTTAATTAACTTCCCGAGCCCCTGGAAGCATGAAAATCACTTTAAACATGCTAATTTTAGCTCTAACACTGATGATCCACCTACAAATGTGAACTGACGTTCAAAAATAAAACATTTGAAAACGGACCATTTTCCACATTTCTGAAGCATGACGTAATGGGGGGGTGTTATCTCTTTTGTCGAAAATCAGCCGTTTTTGCTCGAACATTAAATGCCTCCAAATGGTATTTAATTAACTTCCCGGGGTGAAGAAACCCTTTTTGAGAACTCAGAGTGAGTAAATTGGCCATTTTCATGCACTTTTAACCATTCCATAAATCTTGTGTTTTGGGCCCCTGGAAGCATGAAAATCACTTTAAACATGCTAATTTTAGCTCTAACACTGATGATCCACCTATCAATTGTGAACTGACGTTCAAAAATAAAACATTTGAAAATGGACCATTTTCCACATTTCTGAAGCATGACGTAATGGGGGGGTGTTATCTCTTTTGTCGAAAATCAGCCGTTTTTGCTCGAACATTAAATGCCTCCAAATGGTATTTAATTAACTTCCCGGGGTGAAGAAACCCTTTTTGAGAACTCAGAGTGAGTAAATTGGCCATTTTCATGCACTTTTAACCATTCCATAAATCTTGTGTTTTGGGCCCCTGGAAGCATGAAAATCACTTTAAACATGCTAATTTTAGCTCTAACACTGATGATCCACCTACAAATGTGAACTGACGTTCAAAAATAAAACATTTGAAAACGGACCATTTTCCACATTTCTGAAGCATGACGTAATGGGGGGGTGTTATCTCTTTTGTCGAAAATCAGCCGTTTTTGCTCGAACATTAAATGCCTCCAAATGGTATTTAATTAACTTCCCGAGCCCCTGGAAGCATGAAAATCACTTTAAACATGCTAATTTTAGCTCTAACACTGATGATCCACCTACAAATGTGAACTGACGTTCAAAAATAAAACATTTGAAAACGGACCATTTTCCACATTTCTGAAGCATGACGTAATGGGGGGGTGTTATCTCTTTTGTCGAAAATCAGCCGTTTTTGCTCGAACATTAAATGCCTCCAAATGGTATTTAATTAACTTCCCGAGCCCCTGGAAGCATGAAAATCACTTTAAACATGCTAATTTTAGCTCTAACACTGATGATCCACCTACAAATGTGAACTGACGTTCAAAAATAAAACATTTGAAAACGGACCATTTTCCACATTTCTGAAGCATGACGTAATGGGGGGGTGTTATCTCTTTTGTCGAAAATCAGCCGTTTTTGCTCGAACATTAAATGCCTCCAAATGGTATTTAATTAACTTCCCGAGCCCCTGGAAGCATGAAAATCACTTTAAACATGCTAATTTTAGCTCTAACACTGATGATCCACCTACAAATGTGAACTGACGTTCAAAAATAAAACATTTGAAAACGGACCATTTTCCACATTTCTGAAGCATGACGTAATGGGGGGGTGTTATCTCTTTTGTCGAAAATCAGCCGTTTTTGATCGAACATTAAATGCCTCCAAATGGTATTTAATTAACTTCCCGAGCCCCTGGAAGCATGAAAATCACTTTAAACATGCTAATTTTAGCTCTAACACTGATGATCCACCTACAAATGTGAACTGACGTTCAAAAATAAAACATTTGAAAACGGACCATTTTCCACATTTCTGAAGCATGACGTAATGGGGGGGTGTTATCTCTTTTGTCGAAAATCAGCCGTTTTTGCTCGAACATTAAATGCCTCCAAATGGTATTTAATTAACTTCCCGAGCCCCTGGAAGCATGAAAATCACTTTAAACATGCTAATTTTAGCTCTAACACTGATGATCCACCTACAAATGTGAACTGACGTTCAAAAATAAAACATTTGAAAACGGACCATTTTCCACATTTCTGAAGCATGACGTAATGGGGGGGTGTTATCTCTTTTGTCGAAAATCAGCCGTTTTTGCTCGAACATTAAATGCCTCCAAATGGTATTTAATTAACTTCCCGGGGTGAAGAAACCCTTTTTGAGAACTCAGAGTGAGTAAATTGGCCATTTTCATGCACTTTTAACCATTCCATAAATCTTGTGTTTTGGGCCCCTGGAAGCATGAAAATCACTTTAAACATGCTAATTTTAGCTCTAACACTGATGATCCACCTACAAATGTGAACTGACGTTCAAAAATAAAACATTTGAAAACGGACCATTTTCCACATTTCTGAAGCATGACGTAATGGGGGGGTGTTATCTCTTTTGTCGAAAATCAGCCGTTTTTGCTCGAACATTAAATGCCTCCAAATGGTATTTAATTAACTTCCCGGGGTGAAGAAACCCTTTTTGAGAACTCAGAGTGAGTAAATTGGCCATTTTCATGCACTTTTAACCATTCCATAAATCTTGTGTTTTGGGCCCCTGGAAGCATGAAAATCACTTTAAACATGCTAATTTTAGCTCTAACACTGATGATCCTCCTACAAATGTGAACTGACGTTCAAAAATAAAACATTTGAAAACGGACCATTTTCCACATTTCTGAAGCATGACGTAATGGGGGGGTGTTATCTCTTTTGTCGAAAATCAGCCGTTTTTGCTCGAACATTAAATGCCTTTCAAATGGTATTTAATTAACTTCCCGAGCCCCTGGAAGCATGAAAATCACTTTAAACATGCTAATTTTAGCTCTAACACTGATGATCCACCTACAAATGTGAACTGACGTTCAAAAATAAAACATTTGAAAACGGACCATTTTCCACATTTCTGAAGCATGACATAATGGGGGGGTGTTATCTCTTTTGTCGAAAATCAGCCGTTTTTGCTCGAACATTAAATGCCTCCAAATGGTATTTAATTAACTTCCCGAGCCCCTGGAAGCATGAAAATCACTTTAAACATGCTAATTTTAGCTCTAACACTGATGATCCACCTATAAATGTGAACTGACGTTCAAAAATAAAACATTTGAAAACGGACCATTTTCCACATTTCTGAAGCATGACGTAATGGGGGGGTGTTATCTCTTTTGTCGAAAATCAGCCGTTTTTGCTCGAACATTAAATGCCTCCAAATGGTATTTAATTAACTTCCCGAGCCCCTGGAAGCATGAAAATCACTTTAAACATGCTAATTTTAGCTCTAACACTGATGATCCACCTACAAATGTGAACTGACGTTCAAAAATAAAACATTTGAAAACGGACCATTTTCCACATTTCTGAAGCATGACGTAATGGGGGGGTGTTATCTCTTTTGTCGAAAATCAGCCGTTTTTGCTCGAACATTAAATGCCTCCAAATGGTATTTAATTAACTTCCCGGGGTGAAGAAACCCTTTTTGAGAACTCAGAGTGAGTAAATTGGCCATTTTCATGCACTTTTAACCATTCCATAAATCTTGTGTTTTGGGCCCCTGGAAGCATGAAAATCACTTTAAACATGCTAATTTTAGCTCTAACACTGATGATCCACCTACAAATGTGAACTGACGTTCAAAAATAAAACATTTGAAAACGGACCATTTTCCACATTTCTGAAGCATGACGTAATGGGGGGGTGTTATCTCTTTTGTCGAAAATCAGCCGTTTTTGCTCGAACATTAAATGCCTCCAAATGGTATTTAATTAACTTCCCGGGGTGAAGAAACCCTTTTTGAGAACTCAGAGTGAGTAAATTGGCCATTTTCATGCACTTTTAACCATTCCATAAATCTTGTGTTTTGGGCCCCTGGAAGAATGAAAATCACTTTAAACATGCTAATTTTAGCTCTAACACTGATGATCCACCTACAAATGTGAACTGACGTTCAAAAATAAAACATTTGAAAACGGACCATTTTCCACATTTCTGAAGCATGACGTAATGGGGGGGTGTTATCTCTTTTGTCGAAAATCAGCCGTTTTTGCTCGAACATTAAATGCCTCCAAATGGTATTTAATTAACTTCCCGAGCCCCTGGAAGCATGAAAATCACTTTAAACATGCTAATTTTAGCTCTAACACTGATGATCCACCTACAAATGTGAACTGACGTTCAAAAATAAAACATTTGAAAACGGACCATTTTCCACATTTCTGAAGCATGACGTAATGGGGGGGTGTTATCTCTTTTGTCGAAAATCAGCCGTTTTTGCTCGAACATTAAATGCCTCCAAATGGTATTTAATTAACTTCCCGAGCCCCTGGAAGCATGAAAATCACTTTAAACATGCTAATTTTAGCTCTAACACTGATGATCCACCTACAAATGTGAACTGACGTTCAAAAATAAAACATTTGAAAACGGACCATTTTCCACATTTCTGAAGCATGACGTAATGGGGGGGTGTTATCTCTTTTGTCGAAAATCAGCCGTTTTTGCTCGAACATTAAATGCCTCCAAATGGTATTTAATTAACTTCCCGGGGTGAAGAAACCCTTTTTGAGAACTCAGAGTGAGTAAATTGGCCATTTTCATGCACTTTTAACCATTCCATAAATCTTGTGTTTTGGGCCCCTGGAAGCATGAAAATCACTTTAAACATGCTAATTTTAGCTCTAACACTGATGATCCACCTACAAATGTGAACTGACGTTCAAAAATAAAACATTTGAAAACGGACCATTTTCCACATTTCTGAAGCATGACGTAATGGGGGGGTGTTATCTCTTTTGTCGAAAATCAGCCGTTTTTGCTCGAACATTAAATGCCTCCAAATGGTATTTAATTAACTTCCCGGGGTGAAGAAACCCTTTTTGAGAACTCAGAGTGAGTAAATTGGCCATTTTCATGCACTTTTAACCATTCCATAAATCTTGTGTTTTGGGCCCCTGGAAGCATGAAAATCACTTTAAACATGCTAATTTTAGCTCTAACACTGATGATCCACCTACAAATGTGAACTGACGTTCAAAAATAAAACATTTGAAAACGGACCATTTTCCACATTTCTGAAGCATGACGTAATGGGGGGGTGTTATCTCTTTTGTCGAAAATCAGCCGTTTTTGCTCGAACATTAAATGCCTCCAAATGGTATTTAATTAACTTCCCGAGCCCCTGGAAGCATGAAAATCACTTTAAACATGCTAATTTTAGCTCTAACACTGATGATCCACCTACAAATGTGAACTGACGTTCAAAAATAAAACATTTGAAAACGGACCATTTTCCACATTTCTGAAGCATGACGTAATGGGGGGGTGTTATCTCTTTTGTCGAAAATCAGCCGTTTTTGCTCGAACATTAAATGCCTCCAAATGGTATTTAATTAACTTCCCGAGCCCCTGGAAGCATGAAAATCACTTTAAACATGCTAATTTTAGCTCTAACACTGATGATCCACCTACAAATGTGAACTGACGTTCAAAAATAAAACATTTGAAAACGGACCATTTTCCACATTTCTGAAGCATGACGTAATGGGGGGGTGTTATCTCTTTTGTCGAAAATCAGCCGTTTTTGCTCGAACATTAAATGCCTCCAAATGGTATTTAATTAACTTCCCGAGCCCCTGGAAGCATGAAAATCACTTTAAACATGCTAATTTTAGCTCTAACACTGATGATCCACCTACAAATGTGAACTGACGTTCAAAAATAAAACATTTGAAAACGGACCATTTTCCACATTTCTGAAGCATGACGTAATGGGGGGGTGTTATCTCTTTTGTCGAAAATCAGCCGTTTTTGCTCGAACATTAAATGCCTCCAAATGGTATTTAATTAACTTCCCGAGCCCCTGGAAGCATGAAAATCACTTTAAACATGCTAATTTTAGCTCTAACACTGATGATCCACCTACAAATGTGAACTGACGTTCAAAAATAAAACATTTGAAAACGGACCATTTTCCACATTTCTGAAGCATGACGTAATGGGGGGGTGTTATCTCTTTTGTCGAAAATCAGCCGTTTTTGCTCGAACATTAAATGCCTCCAAATGGTATTTAATTAACTTCCCGAGCCCCTGGAAGCATGAAAATCACTTTAAACATGCTAATTTTAGCTCTAACACTGATGATCCACCTACAAATGTGAACTGACGTTCAAAAATAAAACATTTGAAAACGGACCATTTTCCACATTTCTGAAGCATGACGTAATGGGGGGGTGTTATCTCTTTTGTCGAAAATCAGCCGTTTTTGCTCGAACATTAAATGCCTCCAAATGGTATTTAATTAACTTCCCGAGCCCCTGGAAGCATGAAAATCACTTTAAACATGCTAATTTTAGCTCTAACACTGATGATCCACCTACAAATGTGAACTGACGTTCAAAAATAAAACATTTGAAAACGGACCATTTTCCACATTTCTGAAGCATGACGTAATGGGGGGTGTTATCTCTTTTGTCGAAAATCAGCCGTTTTTGCTCGAACATTAAATGCCTCCAAATGGTATTTAATTAACTTCCCGAGCCCCTGGAAGCATGAAAATCACTTTAAACATGCTAATTTTAGCTCTAACACTGATGATCCACCTACAAATGTGAACTGACGTTCAAAAATAAAACATTTGAAAACGGACCATTTTCCACATTTCTGAAGCATGACGTAATGGGGGGGTGTTATCTCTTTTGTCGAAAATCAGCCGTTTTTGCTCGAACATTAAATGCCTCCAAATGGTATTTAATTAACTTCCCGGGGTGAAGAAACCCTTTTTGAGAACTCAGAGTGAGTAAATTGGCCATTTTCATGCACTTTTAACCATTCCATAAATCTTGTGTTTTGGGCCCCTGGAAGCATGAAAATCACTTTAAACATGCTAATTTTAGCTCTAACACTGATGATCCACCTATCAATTGTGAACTGACGTTCAAAAATAAAACATTTGAAAACGGACCATTTTCCACATTTCTGAAGCATGACGTAATGGGGGGGTGTTATCTCTTTTGTCGAAAATCAGCCGTTTTTGCTCGAACATTAAATGCCTCCAAATGGTATTTAATTAACTTCCCGGGGTGAAGAAACCCTTTTTGAGAACTCAGAGTGAGTAAATTGGCCATTTTCATGCACTTTTAACCATTCCATAAATCTTGTGTTTTGGGCCCCTGGAAGCATGAAAATCACTTTAAACATGCTAATTTTAGCTCTAACACTGATGATCCACCTACAAATGTGAACTGACGTTCAAAAATAAAACATTTGAAAACGGACCATTTTCCACATTTCTGAAGCATGACGTAATGGGGGGGTGTTATCTCTTTTGTCGAAAATCAGCCGTTTTTGCTCGAACATTAAATGCCTCCAAATGGTATTTAATTAACTTCCCGAGCCCCTGGAAGCATGAAAATCACTTTAAACATGCTAATTTTAGCTCTAACGCTGATGATCCACCTACAAATGTGAACTGACGTTCAAAAATAAAACATTTGAAAACGGACCATTTTCCACATTTCTGAAGCATGACGTAATGGGGGGGTGTTATCTCTTTTGTCGAAAATCAGCCGTTTTTGCTCGAACATTAAATGCCTCCAAATGGTATTTAATTAACTTCCCGAGCCCCTGGAAGCATGAAAATCACTTTAAACATGCTAATTTTAGCTCTAACACTGATGATCCACCTACAAATGTGAACTGACGTTCAAAAATAAAACATTTGAAAACGGACCATTTTCCACATTTCTGAAGCATGACGTAATGGGGGGGTGTTATCTCTTTTGTCGAAAATCAGCCGTTTTTGCTCGAACATTAAATGCCTCCAAATGGTATTTAATTAACTTCCCGAGCCCCTGGAAGCATGAAAATCACTTTAAACATGCTAATTTTAGCTCTAACACTGATGATCCACCTACAAATGTGAACTGACGTTCAAAAATAAAACATTTGAAAACGGACCATTTTCCACATTTCTGAAGCATGACGTAATGGGGGGGTGTTATCTCTTTTGTCGAAAATCAGCCGTTTTTGATCGAACATTAAATGCCTCCAAATGGTATTTAATTAACTTCCCGAGCCCCTGGAAGCATGAAAATCACTTTAAACATGCTAATTTTAGCTCTAACACTGATGATCCACCTACAAATGTGAACTGACGTTCAAAAATAAAACATTTGAAAACGGACCATTTTCCACATTTCTGAAGCATGACGTAATGGGGGGGTGTTATCTCTTTTGTCGAAAATCAGCCGTTTTTGCTCGAACATTAAATGCCTCCAAATGGTATTTAATTAACTTCCCGAGCCCCTGGAAGCATGAAAATCACTTTAAACATGCTAATTTTAGCTCTAACACTGATGATCCACCTACAAATGTGAACTGACGTTCAAAAATAAAACATTTGAAAACGGACCATTTTCCACATTTCTGAAGCATGACGTAATGGGGGGGTGTTATCTCTTTTGTCGAAAATCAGCCGTTTTTGCTCGAACATTAAATGCCTCCAAATGGTATTTAATTAACTTCCCGGGGTGAAGAAACCCTTTTTGAGAACTCAGAGTGAGTAAATTGGCCATTTTCATGCACTTTTAACCATTCCATAAATCTTGTGTTTTGGGCCCCTGGAAGCATGAAAATCACTTTAAACATGCTAATTTTAGCTCTAACACTGATGATCCACCTACAAATGTGAACTGACGTTCAAAAATAAAACATTTGAAAACGGACCATTTTCCACATTTCTGAAGCATGACGTAATGGGGGGGTGTTATCTCTTTTGTCGAAAATCAGCCGTTTTTGCTCGAACATTAAATGCCTCCAAATGGTATTTAATTAACTTCCCGGGGTGAAGAAACCCTTTTTGAGAACTCAGAGTGAGTAAATTGGCCATTTTCATGCACTTTTAACCATTCCATAAATCTTGTGTTTTGGGCCCCTGGAAGCATGAAAATCACTTTAAACATGCTAATTTTAGCTCTAACACTGATGATCCTCCTACAAATGTGAACTGACGTTCAAAAATAAAACATTTGAAAACGGACCATTTTCCACATTTCTGAAGCATGACGTAATGGGGGGGTGTTATCTCTTTTGTCGAAAATCAGCCGTTTTTGCTCGAACATTAAATGCCTTTCAAATGGTATTTAATTAACTTCCCGAGCCCCTGGAAGCATGAAAATCACTTTAAACATGCTAATTTTAGCTCTAACACTGATGATCCACCTACAAATGTGAACTGACGTTCAAAAATAAAACATTTGAAAACGGACCATTTTCCACATTTCTGAAGCATGACATAATGGGGGGGTGTTATCTCTTTTGTCGAAAATCAGCCGTTTTTGCTCGAACATTAAATGCCTCCAAATGGTATTTAATTAACTTCCCGAGCCCCTGGAAGCATGAAAATCACTTTAAACATGCTAATTTTAGCTCTAACACTGATGATCCACCTATAAATGTGAACTGACGTTCAAAAATAAAACATTTGAAAACGGACCATTTTCCACATTTCTGAAGCATGACGTAATGGGGGGGTGTTATCTCTTTTGTCGAAAATCAGCCGTTTTTGCTCGAACATTAAATGCCTCCAAATGGTATTTAATTAACTTCCCGAGCCCCTGGAAGCATGAAAATCACTTTAAACATGCTAATTTTAGCTCTAACACTGATGATCCACCTACAAATGTGAACTGACGTTCAAAAATAAAACATTTGAAAACGGACCATTTTCCACATTTCTGAAGCATGACGTAATGGGGGGGTGTTATCTCTTTTGTCGAAAATCAGCCGTTTTTGCTCGAACATTAAATGCCTCCAAATGGTATTTAATTAACTTCCCGGGGTGAAGAAACCCTTTTTGAGAACTCAGAGTGAGTAAATTGGCCATTTTCATGCACTTTTAACCATTCCATAAATCTTGTGTTTTGGGCCCCTGGAAGCATGAAAATCACTTTAAACATGCTAATTTTAGCTCTAACACTGATGATCCACCTACAAATGTGAACTGACGTTCAAAAATAAAACATTTGAAAACGGACCATTTTCCACATTTCTGAAGCATGACGTAATGGGGGGGTGTTATCTCTTTTGTCGAAAATCAGCCGTTTTTGCTCGAACATTAAATGCCTCCAAATGGTATTTAATTAACTTCCCGGGGTGAAGAAACCCTTTTTGAGAACTCAGAGTGAGTAAATTGGCCATTTTCATGCACTTTTAACCATTCCATAAATCTTGTGTTTTGGGCCCCTGGAAGAATGAAAATCACTTTAAACATGCTAATTTTAGCTCTAACACTGATGATCCACCTACAAATGTGAACTGACGTTCAAAAATAAAACATTTGAAAACGGACCATTTTCCACATTTCTGAAGCATGACGTAATGGGGGGGTGTTATCTCTTTTGTCGAAAATCAGCCGTTTTTGCTCGAACATTAAATGCCTCCAAATGGTATTTAATTAACTTCCCGAGCCCCTGGAAGCATGAAAATCACTTTAAACATGCTAATTTTAGCTCTAACACTGATGATCCACCTACAAATGTGAACTGACGTTCAAAAATAAAACATTTGAAAACGGACCATTTTCCACATTTCTGAAGCATGACGTAATGGGGGGGTGTTATCTCTTTTGTCGAAAATCAGCCGTTTTTGCTCGAACATTAAATGCCTCCAAATGGTATTTAATTAACTTCCCGAGCCCCTGGAAGCATGAAAATCACTTTAAACATGCTAATTTTAGCTCTAACACTGATGATCCACCTACAAATGTGAACTGACGTTCAAAAATAAAACATTTGAAAACGGACCATTTTCCACATTTCTGAAGCATGACGTAATGGGGGGGTGTTATCTCTTTTGTCGAAAATCAGCCGTTTTTGCTCGAACATTAAATGCCTCCAAATGGTATTTAATTAACTTCCCGGGGTGAAGAAACCCTTTTTGAGAACTCAGAGTGAGTAAATTGGCCATTTTCATGCACTTTTAACCATTCCATAAATCTTGTGTTTTGGGCCCCTGGAAGCATGAAAATCACTTTAAACATGCTAATTTTAGCTCTAACACTGATGATCCACCTACAAATGTGAACTGACGTTCAAAAATAAAACATTTGAAAACGGACCATTTTCCACATTTCTGAAGCATGACGTAATGGGGGGGTGTTATCTCTTTTGTCGAAAATCAGCCGTTTTTGCTCGAACATTAAATGCCTCCAAATGGTATTTAATTAACTTCCCGGGGTGAAGAAACCCTTTTTGAGAACTCAGAGTGAGTAAATTGGCCATTTTCATGCACTTTTAACCATTCCATAAATCTTGTGTTTTGGGCCCCTGGAAGCATGAAAATCACTTTAAACATGCTAATTTTAGCTCTAACACTGATGATCCACCTACAAATGTGAACTGACGTTCAAAAATAAAACATTTGAAAACGGACCATTTTCCACATTTCTGAAGCATGACGTAATGGGGGGGTGTTATCTCTTTTGTCGAAAATCAGCCGTTTTTGCTCGAACATTAAATGCCTCCAAATGGTATTTAATTAACTTCCCGAGCCCCTGGAAGCATGAAAATCACTTTAAACATGCTAATTTTAGCTCTAACACTGATGATCCACCTACAAATGTGAACTGACGTTCAAAAATAAAACATTTGAAAACGGACCATTTTCCACATTTCTGAAGCATGACGTAATGGGGGGGTGTTATCTCTTTTGTCGAAAATCAGCCGTTTTTGCTCGAACATTAAATGCCTCCAAATGGTATTTAATTAACTTCCCGAGCCCCTGGAAGCATGAAAATCACTTTAAACATGCTAATTTTAGCTCTAACACTGATGATCCACCTACAAATGTGAACTGACGTTCAAAAATAAAACATTTGAAAACGGACCATTTTCCACATTTCTGAAGCATGACGTAATGGGGGGGTGTTATCTCTTTTGTCGAAAATCAGCCGTTTTTGCTCGAACATTAAATGCCTCCAAATGGTATTTAATTAACTTCCCGAGCCCCTGGAAGCATGAAAATCACTTTAAACATGCTAATTTTAGCTCTAACACTGATGATCCACCTACAAATGTGAACTGACGTTCAAAAATAAAACATTTGAAAACGGACCATTTTCCACATTTCTGAAGCATGACGTAATGGGGGGGTGTTATCTCTTTTGTCGAAAATCAGCCGTTTTTGCTCGAACATTAAATGCCTCCAAATGGTATTTAATTAACTTCCCGAGCCCCTGGAAGCATGAAAATCACTTTAAACATGCTAATTTTAGCTCTAACACTGATGATCCACCTACAAATGTGAACTGACGTTCAAAAATAAAACATTTGAAAACGGACCATTTTCCACATTTCTGAAGCATGACGTAATGGGGGGGTGTTATCTCTTTTGTCGAAAATCAGCCGTTTTTGCTCGAACATTAAATGCCTCCAAATGGTATTTAATTAACTTCCCGAGCCCCTGGAAGCATGAAAATCACTTTAAACATGCTAATTTTAGCTCTAACACTGATGATCCACCTACAAATGTGAACTGACGTTCAAAAATAAAACATTTGAAAACGGACCATTTTCCACATTTCTGAAGCATGACGTAATGGGGGGGTGTTATCTCTTTTGTCGAAAATCAGCCGTTTTTGCTCGAACATTAAATGCCTCCAAATGGTATTTAATTAACTTCCCGGGGTGAAGAAACCCTTTTTGAGAACTCAGAGTGAGTAAATTGGCCATTTTCATGCACTTTTAACCATTCCATAAATCTTGTGTTTTGGGCCCCTGGAAGCATGAAAATCACTTTAAACATGCTAATTTTAGCTCTAACACTGATGATCCACCTACAAATGTGAACTGACGTTCAAAAATAAAACATTTAAAACGGACCATTTTCCACATTTCTGAAGCATGACGTAATGGGGGGGTGTTATCTCTTTTGTCGAAAATCAGCCGTTTTTGCTCGAACATTAAATGCCTCCAAATGGTATTTAATTAACTTCCCGGGGTGAAGAAACCCTTTTTGAGAACTCAGAGTGAGTAAATTGGCCATTTTCATGCACTTTTAACCATTCCATAAATCTTGTGTTTTGGGCCCCTGGAAGCATGAAAATCACTTTAAACATGCTAATTTTAGCTCTAACACTGATGATCCACCTACAAATGTGAACTGACGTTCAAAAATAAAACATTTGAAAACGGACCATTTTCCACATTTCTGAAGCATGACGTAATGGGGGGGTGTTATCTCTTTTGTCGAAAATCAGCCGTTTTTGCTCGAACATTAAATGCCTCCAAATGGTATTTAATTAACTTCCCGAGCCCCTGGAAGCATGAAAATCACTTTAAACATGCTAATTTTAGCTCTAACACTGATGATCCACCTACAAATGTGAACTGACGTTCAAAAATAAAACATTTGAAAACGGACCATTTTCCACATTTCTGAAGCATGACGTAATGGGGGGGTGTTATCTCTTTTGTCGAAAATCAGCCGTTTTTGCTCGAACATTAAATGCCTCCAAATGGTATTTAATTAACTTCCCGAGCCCCTGGAAGCATGAAAATCACTTTAAACATGCTAATTTTAGCTCTAACACTGATGATCCACCTACAAATGTGAACTGACGTTCAAAAATAAAACATTTGAAAACGGACCATTTTCCACATTTCTGAAGCATGACGTAATGGGGGGGTGTTATCTCTTTTGTCGAAAATCAGCCGTTTTTGCTCGAACATTAAATGCCTCCAAATGGTATTTAATTAACTTCCCGAGCCCCTGGAAGCATGAAAATCACTTTAAACATGCTAATTTTAGCTCTAACACTGATGATCCACCTACAAATGTGAACTGACGTTCAAAAATAAAACATTTGAAAACGGACCATTTTCCACATTTCTGAAGCATGACGTAATGGGGGGTGTTATCTCTTTTGTCGAAAATCAGCCGTTTTTGCTCGAACATTAAATGCCTCCAAATGGTATTTAATTAACTTCCCGAGCCCCTGGAAGCATGAAAATCACTTTAAACATGCTAATTTTAGCTCTAACACTGATGATCCACCTACAAATGTGAACTGACGTTCAAAAATAAAACATTTGAAAACGGACCATTTTCCACATTTCTGAAGCATGACGTAATGGGGGGGTGTTATCTCTTTTGTCGAAAATCAGCCGTTTTTGCTCGAACATTAAATGCCTCCAAATGGTATTTAATTAACTTCCCGAGCCCCTGGAAGCATGAAAATCACTTTAAACATGCTAATTTTAGCTCTAACACTGATGATCCACCTACAAATGTGAACTGACGTTCAAAAATAAAACATTTGAAAACGGACCATTTTCCACATTTCTGAAGCATGACGTAATGGGGGGGTGTTATCTCTTTTGTCGAAAATCAGCCGTTTTTGCTCGAACATTAAATGCCTCCAAATGGTATTTAATTAACTTCCCGAGCCCCTGGAAGCATGAAAATCACTTTAAACATGCTAATTTTAGCTCTAACACTGATGATCCACCTACAAATGTGAACTGACGTTCAAAAATAAAACATTTGAAAACGGACCATTTTCCACATTTCTGAAGCATGACGTAATGGGGGGGTGTTATCTCTTTTGTCGAAAATCAGCCGTTTTTGCTCGAACATTAAATGCCTCCAAATGGTATTTAATTAACTTCCCGGGGTGAAGAAACCCTTTTTGAGAACTCAGAGTGAGTAAATTGGCCATTTTCATGCACTTTTAACCATTCCATAAATCTTGTGTTTTGGGCCCCTGGAAGCATGAAAATCACTTTAAACATGCTAATTTTAGCTCTAACACTGATGATCCACCTACAAATGTGAACTGACGTTCAAAAATAAAACATTTGAAAACGGACCATTTTCCACATTTCTGAAGCATGACGTAATGGGGGGGTGTTATCTCTTTTGTCGAAAATCAGCCGTTTTTGCTCGAACATTAAATGCCTCCAAATGGTATTTAATTAACTTCCCGAGCCCCTGGAAGCATGAAAATCACTTTAAACATGCTAATTTTAGCTCTAACACTGATGATCCACCTACAAATGTGAACTGACGTTCAAAAATAAAACATTTGAAAACGGACCATTTTCCACATTTCTGAAGCATGACGTAATGGGGGGGTGTTATCTCTTTTGTCGAAAATCAGCCGTTTTTGCTCGAACATTAAATGCCTCCAAATGGTATTTAATTAACTTCCCGAGCCCCTGGAAGCATGAAAATCACTTTAAACATGCTAATTTTAGCTCTAACACTGATGATCCACCTACAAATGTGAACTGACGTTCAAAAATAAAACATTTGAAAACTGACCATTTTCCACATTTCTGAAGCATGACGTAATGGGGGGGTGTTATCTCTTTTGTCGAAAATCAGCCGTTTTTGCTCGAACATTAAATGCCTCCAAATGGTATTTAATTAACTTCCCGAGCCCCTGGAAGCATGAAAATCACTTTAAACATGCTAATTTTAGCTCTAACACTGATGATCCACCTACAAATGTGAACTGACGTTCAAAAATAAAACATTTGAAAACGGACCATTTTCCACATTTCTGAAGCATGACGTAATGGGGGGGTGTTATCTCTTTTGTCGAAAATCAGCCGTTTTTGCTCGAACATTAAATGCCTCCAAATGGTATTTAATTAACTTCCCGAGCCCCTGGAAGCATGAAAATCACTTTAAACATGCTAATTTTAGCTCTAACACTGATGATCCACCTACAAATGTGAACTGACGTTCAAAAATAAAACATTTGAAAACGGACCATTTTCCACATTTCTGAAGCATGACGTAATGGGGGGGTGTTATCTCTTTTGTCGAAAATCAGCCGTTTTTGCTCGAACATTAAATGCCTCCAAATGGTATTTAATTAACTTCCCGAGCCCCTGGAAGCATGAAAATCACTTTAAACATGCTAATTTTAGCTCTAACACTGATGATCCACCTACAAATGTGAACTGACGTTCAAAAATAAAACATTTGAAAACGGACCATTTTCCACATTTCTGAAGCATGACGTAATGGGGGGGTGTTATCTCTTTTGTCGAAAATCAGCCGTTTTTGCTCGAACATTAAATACCTCCAAATGGTATTTAATTAACTTCCCGGGGTGAAGAAACCCTTTTTGAGAACTCAGAGTGAGTAAATTGGCCATTTTCATGCACTTTTAACCATTCCATAAATCTTGTGTTTTGGGCCCCTGGAAGCATGAAAATCACTTTAAACATGCTAATTTTAGCTCTAACACTGATGATCCACCTACAAATGTGAACTGACGTTCAAAAATAAAACATTTGAAAACGGACCATTTTCCACATTTCTGAAGCATGACGTAATGGGGGGGTGTTATCTCTTTTGTCGAAAATCAGCCGTTTTTGCTCGAACATTAAATGCCTCCAAATGGTATTTAATTAACTTCCCGAGCCCCTGGAAGCATGAAAATCACTTTAAACATGCTAATTTTAGCTCTAACACTGATGATCCACCTACAAATGTGAACTGACGTTCAAAAATAAAACATTTGAAAACGGACCATTTTCCACATTTCTGAAGCATGACGTAATGGGGGGGTGTTATCTCTTTTGTCGAAAATCAGCCGTTTTTGCTCGAACATTAAATGCCTCCAAATGGTATTTAATTAACTTCCCGAGCCCCTGGAAGCATGAAAATCACTTTAAACATGCTAATTTTAGCTCTAACACTGATGATCCACCTACAAATGTGAACTGACGTTCAAAAATAAAACATTTAAAACGGACCATTTTCCACATTTCTGAAGCATGACGTAATGGGGGGGTGTTATCTCTTTTGTCGAAAATCAGCCGTTTTTGCTCGAACATTAAATGCCTCCAAATGGTATTTAATTAACTTCCCGGGGTGAAGAAACCCTTTTTGAGAACTCAGAGTGAGTAAATTGGCCATTTTCATGCACTTTTAACCATTCCATAAATCTTGTGTTTTGGGCCCCTGGAAGCATGAAAATCACTTTAAACATGCTAATTTTAGCTCTAACACTGATGATCCACCTACAAATGTGAACTGACGTTCAAAAATAAAACATTTGAAAACGGACCATTTTCCACATTTCTGAAGCATGACGTAATGGGGGGGTGTTATCTCTTTTGTCGAAAATCAGCCGTTTTTGCTCGAACATTAAATGCCTCCAAATGGTATTTAATTAACTTCCCGAGCCCCTGGAAGCATGAAAATCACTTTAAACATGCTAATTTTAGCTCTAACACTGATGATCCACCTACAAATGTGAACTGACGTTCAAAAATAAAACATTTGAAAACGGACCATTTTCCACATTTCTGAAGCATGACGTAATGGGGGGGTGTTATCTCTTTTGTCGAAAATCAGCCGTTTTTGCTCGAACATTAAATGCCTCCAAATGGTATTTAATTAACTTCCCGAGCCCCTGGAAGCATGAAAATCACTTTAAACATGCTAATTTTAGCTCTAACACTGATGATCCACCTACAAATGTGAACTGACGTTCAAAAATAAAACATTTGAAAACGGACCATTTTCCACATTTCTGAAGCATGACGTAATGGGGGGGTGTTATCTCTTTTGTCGAAAATCAGCCGTTTTTGCTCGAACATTAAATGCCTCCAAATGGTATTTAATTAACTTCCCGAGCCCCTGGAAGCATGAAAATCACTTTAAACATGCTAATTTTAGCTCTAACACTGATGATCCACCTACAAATGTGAACTGACGTTCAAAAATAAAACATTTGAAAACGGACCATTTTCCACATTTCTGAAGCATGACGTAATGGGGGGTGTTATCTCTTTTGTCGAAAATCAGCCGTTTTTGCTCGAACATTAAATGCCTCCAAATGGTATTTAATTAACTTCCCGAGCCCCTGGAAGCATGAAAATCACTTTAAACATGCTAATTTTAGCTCTAACACTGATGATCCACCTACAAATGTGAACTGACGTTCAAAAATAAAACATTTGAAAACGGACCATTTTCCACATTTCTGAAGCATGACGTAATGGGGGGGTGTTATCTCTTTTGTCGAAAATCAGCCGTTTTTGCTCGAACATTAAATGCCTCCAAATGGTATTTAATTAACTTCCCGGGGTGAAGAAACCCTTTTTGAGAACTCAGAGTGAGTAAATTGGCCATTTTCATGCACTTTTAACCATTCCATAAATCTTGTGTTTTGGGCCCCTGGAAGCATGAAAATCACTTTAAACATGCTAATTTTAGCTCTAACACTGATGATCCACCTATCAATTGTGAACTGACGTTCAAAAATAAAACATTTGAAAATGGACCATTTTCCACATTTCTGAAGCATGACGTAATGGGGGGGTGTTATCTCTTTTGTCGAAAATCAGCCGTTTTTGCTCGAACATTAAATGCCTCCAAATGGTATTTAATTAACTTCCCGGGGTGAAGAAACCCTTTTTGAGAACTCAGAGTGAGTAAATTGGCCATTTTCATGCACTTTTAACCATTCCATAAATCTTGTGTTTTGGGCCCCTGGAAGCATGAAAATCACTTTAAACATGCTAATTTTAGCTCTAACACTGATGATCCACCTACAAATGTGAACTGACGTTCAAAAATAAAACATTTGAAAACGGACCATTTTCCACATTTCTGAAGCATGACGTAATGGGGGGGTGTTATCTCTTTTGTCGAAAATCAGCCGTTTTTGCTCGAACATTAAATGCCTCCAAATGGTATTTAATTAACTTCCCGAGCCCCTGGAAGCATGAAAATCACTTTAAACATGCTAATTTTAGCTCTAACACTGATGATCCACCTACAAATGTGAACTGACGTTCAAAAATAAAACATTTGAAAACGGACCATTTTCCACATTTCTGAAGCATGACGTAATGGGGGGGTGTTATCTCTTTTGTCGAAAATCAGCCGTTTTTGCTCGAACATTAAATGCCTCCAAATGGTATTTAATTAACTTCCCGAGCCCCTGGAAGCATGAAAATCACTTTAAACATGCTAATTTTAGCTCTAACACTGATGATCCACCTACAAATGTGAACTGACGTTCAAAAATAAAACATTTGAAAACGGACCATTTTCCACATTTCTGAAGCATGACGTAATGGGGGGGTGTTATCTCTTTTGTCGAAAATCAGCCGTTTTTGCTCGAACATTAAATGCCTCCAAATGGTATTTAATTAACTTCCCGAGCCCCTGGAAGCATGAAAATCACTTTAAACATGCTAATTTTAGCTCTAACACTGATGATCCACCTACAAATGTGAACTGACGTTCAAAAATAAAACATTTGAAAACGGACCATTTTCCACATTTCTGAAGCATGACGTAATGGGGGGGTGTTATCTCTTTTGTCGAAAATCAGCCGTTTTTGCTCGAACATTAAATGCCTCCAAATGGTATTTAATTAACTTCCCGAGCCCCTGGAAGCATGAAAATCACTTTAAACATGCTAATTTTAGCTCTAACACTGATGATCCACCTACAAATGTGAACTGACGTTCAAAAATAAAACATTTGAAAACGGACCATTTTCCACATTTCTGAAGCATGACGTAATGGGGGGGTGTTATCTCTTTTGTCGAAAATCAGCCGTTTTTGCTCGAACATTAAATGCCTCCAAATGGTATTTAATTAACTTCCCGAGCCCCTGGAAGCATGAAAATCACTTTAAACATGCTAATTTTAGCTCTAACACTGATGATCCACCTACAAATGTGAACTGACGTTCAAAAATAAAACATTTGAAAACGGACCATTTTCCACATTTCTGAAGCATGACGTAATGGGGGGGTGTTATCTCTTTTGTCGAAAATCAGCCGTTTTTGCTCGAACATTAAATGCCTCCAAATGGTATTTAATTAACTTCCCGGGGTGAAGAAACCCTTTTTGAGAACTCAGAGTGAGTAAATTGGCCATTTTCATGCACTTTTAACCATTCCATAAATCTTGTGTTTTGGGCCCCTGGAAGCATGAAAATCACTTTAAACATGCTAATTTTAGCTCTAACACTGATGATCCACCTACAAATGTGAACTGACGTTCAAAAATAAAACATTTGAAAACGGACCATTTTCCACATTTCTGAAGCATGACGTAATGGGGGGGTGTTATCTCTTTTGTCGAAAATCAGCCGTTTTTGCTCGAACATTAAATGCCTCCAAATGGTATTTAATTAACTTCCCGGGGTGAAGAAACCCTTTTTGAGAACTCAGAGTGAGTAAATTGGCCATTTTCATGCACTTTTAACCATTCCATAAATCTTGTGTTTTGGGCCCCTGGAAGCATGAAAATCACTTTAAACATGCTAATTTTAGCTCTAACACTGATGATCCACCTACAAATGTGAACTGACGTTCAAAAATAAAACATTTGAAAACGGACCATTTTCCACATTTCTGAAGCATGACGTAATGGGGGGGTGTTATCTCTTTTGTCGAAAATCAGCCGTTTTTGCTCGAACATTAAATGCCTCCAAATGGTATTTAATTAACTTCCCGAGCCCCTGGAAGCATGAAAATCACTTTAAACATGCTAATTTTAGCTCTAACACTGATGATCCACCTACAAATGTGAACTGACGTTCAAAAATAAAACATTTGAAAACGGACCATTTTCCACATTTCTGAAGCATGACGTAATGGGGGGGTGTTATCTCTTTTGTCGAAAATCAGCCGTTTTTGCTCGAACATTAAATGCCTCCAAATGGTATTTAATTAACTTCCCGGGGTGTAGAAACTCTTTTTGAGAACTCAGAGTGAGTAAATTGGCCATTTTCATGCACTTTTAACCATTCCATAAATCTTGTGTTTTGGGCCCCTGGAAGCATGAAAATCACTTTAAACATGCTAATTTTAGCTCTAACACTGATGATCCACCTACAAATGTGAACTGACGTTCAAAAATAAAACATTTGAAAACGGACCATTTTCCACATTTCTGAAGCATGACGTAATGGGGGGGTGTTATCTCTTTTGTCGAAAATCAGCCGTTTTTGCTCGAACATTAAATGCCTCCAAATGGTATTTAATTAACTTCCCGAGCCCCTGGAAGCATGAAAATCACTTTAAACATGCTAATTTTAGCTCTAACACTGATGATCCACCTACAAATGTGAACTGACGTTCAAAAATAAAACATTTGAAAACGGACCATTTTCCACATTTCTGAAGCATGACGTAATGGGGGGGTGTTATCTCTTTTGTCGAAAATCAGCCGTTTTTGCTCGAACATTAAATGCCTCCAAATCAAATGGTATTTAATTAACTTCCCGGGGTGAAGAAACCCTTTTTGAGAACTCAGAGTGAGTAAATTGGCCATTTTCATGCACTTTTAACCATTCCATAAATCTTGTGTTTTGGGCCCCTGGAAGCATGAAAATCACTTTAAACATGCTAATTTTAGCTCTAACACTGATGATCCACCTACAAATGTGAACTGACGTTCAAAAATAAAACATTTGAAAATGGACCATTTTCCACATTTCTGAAGCATGACGTAATGGGGGGGTGTTATCTCTTTTGTCGAAAATCAGCCGTTTTTGCTCGAACATTAAATGCCTCCAAATGGTATTTAATTAACTTCCCGAGCCCCTGGAAGCATGAAAATCACTTTAAACATGCTAATTTTAGCTCTAACACTGATGATCCACCTACAAATGTGAACTGACGTTCAAAAATAAAACATTTGAAAACGGACCATTTTCCACATTTCTGAAGCATGACGTAATGGGGGGGTGTTATCTCTTTTGTCGAAAATCAGCCGTTTTTGCTCGAACATTAAATGCCTCCAAATGGTATTTAATTAACTTCCCGAGCCCCTGGAAGCATGAAAATCACTTTAAACATGCTAATTTTAGCTCTAACACTGATGATTCACCTACAAATGTGAACTGACGTTCAAAAATAAAACATTTGAAAACGGACCATTTTCCACATTTCTGAAGCATGACGTAATGGGGGGGTGTTATCTCTTTTGTCGAAAATCAGCCGTTTTTGCTCGAACATTAAATGCCTCCAAATGGTATTTAATTCACTTCCCGAGCCCCTGGAAGCATGAAAATCACTTTAAACATGCTAATTTTAGCTCTAACACTGATGATCCACCTACAAATGTGAACTGACGTTCAAAAATAAAACATTTGAAAACGGACCATTTTCCACATTTCTGAAGCATGACGTAATGGGGGGGTGTTATCTCTTTTGTCGAAAATCAGCCGTTTTTGCTCGAACATTAAATGCCTCCAAATGGTATTTAATTAACTTCCCGAGCCCCTGGAAGCATGAAAATCACTTTAAACATGCTAATTTTAGCTCTAACACTGATGATCCACCTACAAATGTGAACTGACGTTCAAAAATAAAACATTTGAAAACTGACCATTTTCCACATTTCTGAAGCATGACGTAATGGGGGGGTGTTATCTCTTTTGTCGAAAATCAGCCGTTTTTGCTCGAACATTAAATGCCTCCAAATGGTATTTAATTAACTTCCCAAGCCCCTGGAAGCATGAAAATCACTTTAAACATGCTAATTTTAGCTCTAACACTGATGATCCACCTACAAATGTGAACAAACGTTCAAAAATAAAACATTTGAAAACGGACCATTTTCCACATTTCTGAAGCATGACGTAATGGGGGGGTGTTATCTCTTTTGTCGAAAATCAGCCGTTTTTGCTCGAACATTAAATGCCTCCAAATGGTATTTAATTAACTTCCCGGGGTGAAGAAACCCTTTTTGAGAACTCAGAGTGAGTAAATTGGCCATTTTCATGCACTTTTAACCATTCCATAAATCTTGTGTTTTGGGCCCCTGGAAGCATGAAAATCACTTTAAACATGCTAATTTTAGCTCTAACACTGATGATCCACCTACAAATGTGAACTGACGTTCAAAAATAAAACATTTGAAAACGGACCATTTTCCACATTTCTGAAGCATGACGTAATGGGGGGGGGTGTTATCTCTTTTGTCGAAAATCAGCCGTTTTTGCTCGAACATTAAATGCCTCCAAATGGTATTTAATTAACTTCCCGAGCCCCTGGAAGCATGAAAATCACTTTAAACATGCTAATTTTAGCTCTAACACTGATGATCCACCTACAAATGTGAACTGACGTTCAAAAATAAAACATTTGAAAACGGACCATTTTCCACATTTCTGAAGCATGACGTAATGGGGGGGTGTTATCTCTTTTGTCGAAAATCAGCCGTTTTTGCTCGAACATTAAATGCCTCCAAATGGTATTTAATTAACTTCCCGGGGTTAAGAAACCCTTTTTGAGAACTCAGAGTGAGTAAATTGGCCATTTTCATGCACTTTTAACCATTCAATAAATCTTGTGTTTTGGGCCCCTGGAAGCATGAAAATCACTTTAAACATGCTAATTTTAGCTTTAACACTGATGATCCACCTACAAATGTGAACTGACGTTTAAAAATAAAACATTTGAAAACGGACCATTTTCCACATTTCTGAAGCATGACGTAATGGGGGGGTGTTATCTCTTTTGTCGAAAATCAGCCGTTTTTGCTCGAACATTAAATGCCTCCAAATGGTATTTATTTCACTTCCCGAGCCCCTGGAAGCATGAAAATCACTTTAAACATGCTAATTTTAGCTCTAACACTGATGATCCACCTACAAATGTGAACTGACGTTCAAAAATAAAACATTTGAAAACGGACCATTTTCCACATTTCTGAAGCATGACGTAATGGGGGGGTGTTATCTCTTTTGTCGAAAATCAGCCGTTTTTGCTCGAACATTAAATGCCTCCAAATGGTATTTAATTAACTTCCCGAGCCCCTGGAAGCATGAAAATCACTTTAAACATGCTAATTTTAGCTCTAACACTGATGATCCACCTACAAATGTGAACTGACGTTCAAAAATAAAACATTTGAAAACGGACCATTTTCCACATTTCTGAAGCATGACGTAATGGGGGGGTGTTATCTCTTTTGTCGAAAATCAGCCGTTTTTGCTCGAACATTAAATGCCTCCAAATGGTATTTAATTAACTTCCCGGGGTGAAGAAACCCTTTTTGAGAACTCAGAGTGAGTAAATTGGCCATTTTCATGCACTTTTAAACAATTCCATAAATCTTGTGTTTTGGGCACCTGGAAGCATGAAAATCACTTTAAACATGCTAATTTTAGCTCTAACACTGATGATCCACCTACAAATGTGAACTGACATTCAAAAATAAAACATTTGAAAACGGACCATTTTCCACATTTCTGAAGCATGACGTAATGTGGGGGTGTTATCTCTTTTGTCGAAAATCAGCCGTTTTTGCTCGAACATTAAATGCCTCCAAATGGTATTTAATTAACTTCCCGGGGTGAAGAAACCCTTTTTGAGAACTCAGAGTGAGTAAATTGGCCATTTTCATGCACTTTTAACCATTCCATAAATCTTGTGTTTTGGGCCCCTGGAAGCATGAAAATCACTTTAAACATGCTAATTTTAGCTCTAACACTGATGATCCACCTACAAATGTGAACTGACGTTCAAAAATAAAACATTTGAAAACGGACCATTTTCCACATTTCTGAAGCATGACGTAATGGGGGGTGTTATCTCTTTTGTCGAAAATCAGCCGTTTTTGCTCGAACATTAAATGCCTCCAAATGGTATTTATTTCACTTCCCGAGCCCCTGGAAGCATGAAAATCACTTTAAACATGCTAATTTTAGCTCTAACACTGATGATCCACCTACAAATGTGAACTGACGTTCAAAAATAAAACATTTGAAAACGGACCATTTTCCACATTTCTGAAGCATGACGTAATGGGGGGGGTGTTATCTCTTTTGTCGAAAATCAGCCGTTTTTGCTCGAACATTAAATGCCTCCAAATGGTATTTAATTAACTTCCCGAGCCCCTGGAAGCATGAAAATCACTTTAAACATGCTAATTTTAGCTCTAACACTGATGATCCCCCTACAAATGTGAACTGACGTTCAAAAATAAAACATTTGAAAACGGACCATTTTCCACATTTCTGAAGCATGACGTAATGGGGGGGTGTTATCTCTTTTGTCGAAAATCAGCCATTTTTGCTCGAACATTAAATGCCTCCAAATGGTATTTAATTAACTTCCCGGGGTTAAGAAACCCTTTTTGAGAACTCAGAGTGAGTAAATTGGCCATTTTCATGCACTTTTAACCATTCCATAAATCTTGTGTTTTGGGCCCCTGGAAGCATGAAAATCACTTTAAACATGCTAATTTTAGCTCTAACACTGATGATCCACCTACAAATGTGAACTGACGTTCAAAAATAAAACATTTGAAAATGGACCATTTTCCACATTTCTGAAGCATGACGTAATGGGGGGGTGTTATCTCTTTTGTCGAAAATCAGCCGTTTTTGCTCGAACATTAAATGCCTCCAAATGGTATTTAATTAACTTCCCGAGCCCCTGGAAGCATGAAAATCACTTTAAACATGCTAATTTTAGCTCTAACACTGATGATCCACCTACAAATGTGAACTGACGTTCAAAAATAAAACATTTGAAAACGGACCATTTTCCACATTTCTGAAGCATGACGTAATGGGGGGGTGTTATCTCTTTTGTCGAAAATCAGCCGTTTTTGCTCGAACATTAAATGCCTCCAAATGGTATTTAATTAACTTCCCGAGCCCCTGGAAGCATGAAAATCACTTTAAACATACTAATTTTAGCTCTAACACTGATGATTCACCTACAAATGTGAACTGACGTTCAAAAATAAAACATTTGAAAACGGACCATTTTCCACATTTCTGAAGCATGACGTAATGGGGGGGTGTTATCTCTTTTGTCGAAAATCAGCCGTTTTTGCTCGAACATTAAATGCCTCCAAATGGTATTTAATTCACTTCCCGAGCCCCTGGAAGCATGAAAATCACTTTAAACATGCTAATTTTAGCTCTAACACTGATGATCCACCTACAAATGTGAACTGACGTTCAAAAATAAAACATTTGAAAACGGACCATTTTCCACATTTCTGAAGCATGACGTAATGGGGGGGTGTTATCTCTTTTGTCGAAAATCAGCCGTTTTTGCTCGAACATTAAATGCCTCCAAATTGTATTTAATTAACTTCCCGGGGTGAAGAAACCCTTTTTGAGAACTCAGAGTGAGTAAATTGGCCATTTTCATGCACTTTTAACCATTCCATAAATCTTGTGTTTTGGGCCCCTGGAAGCATGAAAATCACTTTAAACATGCTAATTTTAGCTTTAACACTGATGATCCACCTACAAATGTGAACTGACGTTCAAAAATAAAACATTTGAAAACGGACCATTTTCCACATTTCTGAAGCATGACGTAATGGGGGGGTGTTATCTCTTTTGTCGAAAATCAGCCGTTTTTGCTCGAACATTAAATGCCTCCAAATGGTATTTAATTAACTTCCCGAGCCCCTGGAAGCATGAAAATCACTTTAAACATGCTAATTTTAGCTCTAACACTGATGATCCACCTACAAATGTGAACTGACGTTCAAAAATAAAACATTTGAAAACTGACCATTTTCCACATTTCTGAAGCATGACGTAATGGGGGGGTGTTATCTATTTTGTCGAAAATCAGCCGTTTTTGCTCGAACATTAAATGCCTCCAAATGGTATTTAATTAACTTCCCAAGCCCCTGGAAGCATGAAAATCACTTTAAACATGCTAATTTTAGCTCTAACACTGATGATCCACCTACAAATGTGAACAAACGTTCAAAAATAAAACATTTGAAAACGGACCATTTTCCACATTTCTGAAGCATGACGTAATGGGGGGGTGTTATCTCTTTTGTCGAAAATCAGCCGTTTTTGCTCGAACATTAAATGCCTCCAAATGGTATTTAATTAACTTCCCGGGGTGAAGAAACCCTTTTTGAGAACTCAGAGTGAGTAAATTGGCCATTTTCATGCACTTTTAACCATTCCATAAATCTTGTGTTTTGGGCCCCTGGAAGCATGAAAATCACTTTAAACATGCTAATTTTAGCTCTAACACTGATGATCCACCTACAAATGTGAACTGACGTTCAAAAATAAAACATTTGAAAACGGACCATTTTCCACATTTCTGAAGCATGACGTAATGGGGGGGGTGTTATCTCTTTTGTCGAAAATCAGCCGTTTTTGCTCGAACATTAAATGCCTCCAAATGGTATTTATTTCACTTCCCGAGCCCCTGGAAGCATGAAAATCACTTTAAACATGCTAATTTTAGCTCTAACACTGATGATCCACCTACAAATGTGAACTGACGTTCAAAAATAAAACATTTGAAAACGGACCATTTTCCACATTTCTGAAGCATGACGTAATGGGGGGGGTGTTATCTCTTTTGTCGAAAATCAGCCGTTTTTGCTCGAACATTAAATGCCTCCAAATGGTATTTAATTAACTTCCCGAGCCCCTGGAAGCATGAAAATCACTTTAAACATGCTAATTTTAGCTCTAACACTGATGATCCACCTACAAATGTGAACTGACGTTCAAAAATAAAACATTTGAAAACGGACCATTTTCCACATTTCTGAAGCATGACGTAATGGGGGGGTGTTATCTCTTTTGTCGAAAATCAGCCGTTTTTGCTCGAACATTAAATGCCTCCAAATGGTATTTAATTAACTTCCCGGGGTTAAGAAACCCTTTTTGAGAACTCAGAGTGAGTAAATTGGCCATTTTCATGCACTTTTAACCATTCCATAAATCTTGTGTTTTGGGCCCCTGGAAGCATGAAAATCACTTTAAACATGCTAATTTTAGCTCTAACACTGATGATCCACCTACAAATGTGAACTGACGTTTAAAAATAAAACATTTGAAAACGGACCATTTTCCACATTTCTGAAGCATGACGTAATGGGGGGGGTGTTATCTCTTTTGTCGAAAATCAGCCGTTTTTGCTCGAACATTAAATGCCTCCAAATGGTATTTATTTCACTTCCCGAGCCCCTGGAAGCATGAAAATCACTTTAAACATGCTAATTTTAGCTCTAACACTGATGATCCACCTACAAATGTGAACTGACGTTCAAAAATAAAACATTTGAAAACGGACCATTTTCCACATTTCTGAAGCATGACGTAATGGGGGGGTGTTATCTCTTTTGTCGAAAATCAGCCGTTTTTGCTCGAACATTAAATGCCTCCAAATGGTATTTAATTAACTTCCCGAGCCCCTGGAAGCATGAAAATCACTTTAAACATGCTAATTTTAGCTCTAACACTGATGATCCACCTACAAATGTGAACTGACGTTCAAAAATAAAACATTTGAAAACGGACCATTTTCCACATTTCTGAAGCATGACGTAATGGGGGGGTGTTATCTCTTTTGTCGAAAATCAGCCGTTTTTGCTCGAACATTAAATGCCTCCAAATGGTATTTAATTAACTTCCCGGGGTGAAGAAACCCTTTTTGAGAACTCAGAGTGAGTAAATTGGCCATTTTCATGCACTTTTAAACAATTCCATAAATCTTGTGTTTTGGGCCCCTGGAAGCATGAAAATCACTTTAAACATGCTAATTTTAGCTCTAACACTGATGATCCACCTACAAATGTGAACTGACATTCAAAAATAAAACATTTGAAAACGGACCATTTTCCACATTTCTGAAGCATGACGTAATGTGGGGGTGTTATCTCTTTTGTCGAAAATCAGCCGTTTTTGCTCGAACATTAAATGCCTCCAAATGGTATTTAATTAACTTCCCGGGGTGAAGAAACCCTTTTTGAGAACTCAGAGTGAGTAAATTGGCCATTTTCATGCACTTTTAACCATTCCATAAATCTTGTGTTTTGGGCCCCTGGAAGCATGAAAATCACTTTAAACATGCTAATTTTAGCTCTAACACTGATGATCCACCTACAAATGTGAACTGACGTTCAAAAATAAAACATTTGAAAACGGACCATTTTCCACATTTCTGAAGCATGACGTAATGGGGGGGTGTTATCTCTTTTGTCGAAAATCAGCCGTTTTTGCTCGAACATTAAATGCCTCCAAATGGTATTTATTTCACTTCCCGAGCCCCTGGAAGCATGAAAATCACTTTAAACATGCTAATTTTAGCTCTAACACTGATGATCCACCTACAAATGTGAACTGACGTTCAAAAATAAAACATTTGAAAACGGACCATTTTCCACATTTCTGAAGCATGACGTAATGGGGGGGGTGTTATCTCTTTTGTCGAAAATCAGCCGTTTTTGCTCGAACATTAAATGCCTCCAAATGGTATTTAATTAACTTCCCGAGCCCCTGGAAGCATGAAAATCACTTTAAACATGCTAATTTTAGCTCTAACACTGATGATCCACCTACAAATGTGAACTGACGTTCAAAAATAAAACATTTGAAAACGGACCATTTTCCACATTTCTGAAGCATGACGTAATGGGGGGGTGTTATCTCTTTTGTCGAAAATCAGCCGTTTTTGCTCGAACATTAAATGCCTCCAAATGGTATTTAATTAACTTCCCGGGGTTAAGAAACCCTTCTTGAGAACTCAGAGTGAGTAAATTGGCCATTTTCATGCACTTTTAACCATTCCATAAATCTTGTGTTTTGGGCCCCTGGAAGCATGAAAATCACTTTAAACATGCTAATTTTAGCTCTAACACTGATGATCCACCTACAAATGTGAACTGACGTTCAAAAATAAAACATTTGAAAACGGACCATTTTCCACATTTCTGAAGCATGACGTAATGGGGGGGTGTTATCTCTTTTGTCGAAAATCAGCCGTTTTTGCTCGAACATTAAATGCCTCCAAATGGTATTTAATTAACTTCCCGAGCCCCTGGAAGCATGAAAATCACTTTAAACATGCTAATTTTAGCTCTAACACTGATGATCCACCTACAAATGTGAACTGACGTTCAAAAATAAAACATTTGAAAACGGACCATTTTCCACATTTCTGAAGCATGACGTAATGTGGGGGTGTTATCTCTTTTGTCGAAAATCAGCCGTTTTTGCTCGAACATTAAATGCCTCCAAATGGTATTTAATTAACTTCCCGGGGTGAAGAAACCCTTTTTGAGAACTCAGAGTGAGTAAATTGGCCATTTTCATGCACTTTTAACCATTCCATAAATCTTGTGTTTTGGGCCCCTGGAAGCATGAAAATCACTTTAAACATGCTAATTTTAGCTCTAACACTGATAATCCACCTACAAATGTGAACTGACGTTCAAAAATAAAACATTTGAAAATGGACCATTTTCCACATTTCTGAAGCATGACGTAATGGGGGGGTGTTATCTCTTTTGTCGAAAATCAGCCGTTTTTGCTCGAACATTAAATGCCTCCAAATGGTATTTAATTAACTTCCCGAGCCCCTGGAAGCATGAAAATCACTTTAAACATGCTAATTTTAGCTCTAACACTGATGATCCACCTACAAATGTGAACTGACGTTCAAAAATAAAACATTTGAAAACGGACCATTTTCCACATTTCTGAAGCATGACGTAATGGGGGGGTGTTATCTCTTTTGTCGAAAATCAGCCGTTTTTGCTCGAACATTAAATGCCTCCAAATGGTATTTAATTAACTTCCCGAGCCCCTGGAAGCATGAAAATCACTTTAAACATGCTAATTTTAGCTCTAACACTGATGATTCACCTACAAATGTGAACTGACGTTCAAAAATAAAACATTTGAAAACGGACCATTTTCCACATTTCTGAAGCATGACGTAACGGGGGGGTGTTATCTCTTTTGTCGAAAATCAGCCGTTTTTGCTCGAACATTAAATGCCTCCAAATGGTATTTAATTCACTTCCCGAGCCCCTGGAAGCATGAAAATCACTTTAAACATGCTAATTTTAGCTCTAACACTGATGATCCACCTACAAATGTGAACTGACGTTCAAAAATAAAACATTTGAAAACGGACCATTTTCCACATTTCTGAAGCATGACGTAATGGGGGGGTGTTATCTCTTTTGTCGAAAATCAGCCGTTTTTGCTCGAACATTAAATGCCTCCAAATTGTATTTAATTAACTTCCCGGGGTGAAGAAACCCTTTTTGAGAACTCAGAGTGAGTAAATTGGCCATTTTCATGCACTTTTAACCATTCCATAAATCTTGTGTTTTGGGCCCCTGGAAGCATGAAAATCACTTTAAACATGCTAATTTTAGCTTTAACACTGATGATCCACCTACAAATGTGAACTGACGTTCAAAAATAAAACATTTGAAAACGGACCATTTTCCACATTTCTGAAGCATGACGTAATGGGGGGGTGTTATCTCTTTTGTCGAAAATCAGCCGTTTTTGCTCGAACATTAAATGCCTCCAAATGGTATTTAATTAACTTCCCGAGCCCCTGGAAGCATGAAAATCACTTTAAACATGCTAATTTTAGCTCTAACACTGATGATCCACCTACAAATGTGAACTGACGTTCAAAAATAAAACATTTGAAAACTGACCATTTTCCACATTTCTGAAGCATGACGTAATGGGGGGGTGTTATCTCTTTTGTCGAAAATCAGCCGTTTTTGCTCGAACATTAAATGCCTCCAAATGGTATTTAATTAACTTCCCAAGCCCCTGGAAGCATGAAAATCACTTTAAACATGCTAATTTTAGCTCTAACACTGATGATCCACCTACAAATGTGAACAAACGTTCAAAAATAAAACATTTGAAAACGGACCATTTTCCACATTTCTGAAGCATGACGTAATGGGGGGGTGTTATCTCTTTTGTCGAAAATCAGCCGTTTTTGCTCGAACATTAAATGCCTCCAAATGGTATTTAATTAACTTCCCGGGGTGAAGAAACCCTTTTTGAGAACTCAGAGTGAGTAAATTGGCCATTTTCATGCACCTTTAACCATTCCATAAATCTTGTGTTTTGGGCCCCTGGAAGCATGAAAATCACTTTAAACATGCTAATTTTAGCTCTAACACTGATGATCCACCTACAAATGTGAACTGACGTTCAAAAATAAAACATTTGAAAACGGACCATTTTCCACATTTCTGAAGCATGACGTAATGGGGGGGTGTTATCTCTTTTGTCGAAAATCAGCCGTTTTTGCTCGAACATTAAATGCCTCCGAATGGTATTTAATTAACTTCCCGAGCCCCTGGAAGCATGAAAATCACTTTAAACATGCTAATTTTAGCTCTAACACTGATGATCCACCTACAAATGTGAACTGACGTTCAAAAATAAAACATTTGAAAACGGACCATTTTCCACATTTCTGAAGCATGACGTAATGGGGGGGTGTTATCTCTTTTGTCGAAAATCAGCTGTTTTTGCTCGAACATTAAATGCCTCCAAATGGTATTTAATTAACTTCCCGGGGTGAAGAAACCCTTTTTGAGAACTCAGAGTGAGTAAATTGGCCATTTTCATGCACTTTTAACCATTCCATAAATCTTGTGTTTTGGGCCCCTGGAAGCATGAAAATCACTTTAAACATGCTAATTTTAGCTCTAACACTGATGATCCACCTACAAATGTGAACTGACGTTCAAAAATAAAACATTTGAAAACGGACCATTTTCCACATTTCTGAAGCATGACGTAATGGGGGGGTGTTATCTCTTTTGTCGAAAATCAGCCGTTTTTGCTCGAACATTAAATGCCTCCAAATGGTATTTATTTCACTTCCCGAGCCCCTGGAAGCATGAAAATCACTTTAAACATGCTAATTTTAGCTCTAACACTGATGATCCACCTACAAATGTGAACTGACGTTCAAAAATAAAACATTTGAAAACGGACCATTTTCCACATTTCTGAAGCATGACGTAATGGGGGGGTGTTATCTCTTTTGTCGAAAATCAGCCGTTTTTGCTCGAACATTAAATGCCTCCAAATGGTATTTAATTAACTTCCCGAGCCCCTGGAAGCATGAAAATCACTTTAAACATGCTAATTTTAGCTCTAACACTGATGATCCACCTACAAATGTGAACTGACGTTCAAAAATAAAACATTTGAAAACGGACCATTTTCCACATTTCTGAAGCATGACGTAATGGGGGGGTGTTATCTCTTTTGTCGAAAATCAGCCGTTTTTGCTCGAACATTAAATGCCTCCAAATGGTATTTAATTAACTTCCCGGGGTGAAGAAACCCTTTTTGAGAACTCAGAGTGAGTAAATTGGCCATTTTCATGCACTTTTAAACAATTCCATAAATCTTGTGTTTTGGGCCCCTGGAAGCATGCAAATCACTTTAAACATGCTAATTTTAGCTCTAACACTGATGATCCACCTACAAATGTGAACTCACGTTCAAAAATAAAACATTTGAAAACGGACCATTTTCCACATTTCTGAAGCATGACGTAATGGGGGGGTGTTATCTCTTTTGTCGAAAATCAGCCGTTTTTGCTCGAACATTAAATGCCTCCAAATGGTATTTATTTCACTTCCCGAGCCCCTGGAAGCATGAAAATCACTTTAAACATGCTAATTTTAGCTCTAACACTGATGATCCACCTACAAATGTGAACTGACGTTCAAAAATAAAACATTTGAAAACGGACCATTTTCCACATTTCTGAAGCATGACGTAATGGGGGGGTGTTATCTCTTTTGTCGAAAATCAGCCGTTTTTGCTCGAACATTAAATGCCTCCAAATGGTATTTAATTAACTTCCCGAGCCCCTGGAAGCATGAAAATCACTTTAAACATGCTAATTTTAGCTCTAACACTGATGATCCACCTACAAATGTGAACTGACGTTCAAAAATAAAACATTTGAAAACGGACCATTTTCCACATTTCTGAAGCATGACGTAATGGGGGGGTGTTATCTCTTTTGTCGAAAATCAGCCGTTTTTGCTCGAACATTAAATGCCTCCAAATGGTATTTAATTAACTTCCCGGGGTGAAGAAACCCTTTTTGAGAACTCAGAGTGAGTAAATTGGCCATTTTCATGCACTTTTAACCATTCCATAAATCTTGTGTTTTGGGCCCCTGGAAGCATGAAAATCACTTTAAACATGCTAATTTTAGCTCTAACACTGATGATCCACCTACAAATGTGAACTGACGTTCAAAAATAAAACATTTGAAAACGGACCATTTTCCACATTTCTGAAGCATGACGTAATGGGGGGGTGTTATCTCTTCTGTCGAAAATCAGCCGTTTTTGCTCGAACATTAAATGCCTCCAAATGGTATTTATTTCACTTCCCGAGCCCCTGGAAGCATGAAAATCACTTTAAACATGCTAATTTTAGCTCTAACACTGATGATCCACCTACAAATGTGAGCTGACGTTCAAAAATAAAACATTTGAAAACGGACCATTTTCCACATTTCTGAAGCATGACGTAATGGGGGGGGGTGTTATCTCTTTTGTCGAAAATCAGCCGTTTTTGCTCGAACATTAAATGCCTCCAAATGGTATTTAATTAACTTCCCGAGCCCCTGGAAGCATGAAAATCACTTTAAACATGCTAATTTTAGCTCTAACACTGATGATCCACCTACAAATGTGAACTGACGTTCAAAAATAAAACATTTGAAAACGGACCATTTTCCACATTTCTGAAGCATGACGTAATGGGGGGGTGTTATCTCTTTTGTCGAAAATCAGCCGTTTTTGCTCGAACATTAAATGCCTCCAAATGGTATTTAATTAACTTCCCGGGGTGAAGAAACCCTTTTTGAGAACTCAGAGTGAGTAAATTGGCCATTTTCATGCACTTTTAACCATTCCATAAATCTTGTGTTTTGGGCCCCTGGAAGCATGAAAATCACTTTAAACATGCTAATTTTAGCTCTAACACTGATGATCCACCTACAAATGTAAACTGACGTTCAAAAATAAAACATTTGAAAACGGACCATTTTCCACATTTCTGAAGCATGACGTAATGGGGGGGTGTTATCTCTTTTGTCGAAAATCAGCCGTTTTTGCTCGAACATTAAATGCCTCCAAATGGTATTTAATTAACTTCCCGAGCCCCTGGAAGCATGAAAATCACTTTAAACATGCTAATTTTAGCTCTAACACTGATGATCCACCTACAAATGTGAACTGACGTTCAAAAATAAAACATTTGAAAACGGACCATTTTCCACATTTCTGAAGCATGACGTAATGGGGGGGTGTTATCTCTTTTGTCGAAAATCAGCTGTTTTTGCTCGAACATTAAATGCCTCCAAATGGTATTTAATTAACTTCCCGGGGTGAAGAAACCCTTTTTGAGAACTCAGAGTGAGTAAATTGGCCATTTTCATGCACTTTTAACCATTCCATAAATCTTGTGTTTTGGGCCCCTGGAAGCATGAAAATCACTTTAAACATGCTAATTTTAGCTCTAACACTGATGATCCACCTACAAATGTGAACTGACGTTCAAAAATAAAACATTTGAAAACGGACCATTTTCCACATTTCTGAAGCATGACGTAATGGGGGGGTGTTATCTCTTTTGTCGAAAATCAGCCGTTTTTGCTCGAACATTAAATGCCTCCAAATGGTATTTAATTAACTTCCCGAGCCCCTGGAAGCATGAAAATCACTTTAAACATGCTAATTTTAGCTCTAACACTGATGATCCACCTACAAATGTGAACTGACGTTCAAAAATAAAACATTTGAAAACGGACCATTTTCCACATTTCTGAAGCATGACGTAATGGGGGGGTGTTATCTCTTTTGTCGAAAATCAGCCGTTTTTGCTCGAACATTAAATGCCTCCAAATGGTATTTAATTAACTTCCCGGGGTGAAGAAACCCTTTTTGAGAACTCAGAGTGAGTAAATTGGCCATTTTCATGCACTTTTAACCATTCCATAAATCTTGTGTTTTGGGCCCCTGGAAGCATGAAAATCACTTTAAACATGCTAATTTTAGCTCTAACACTGATGATCCACCTACAAATGTGAACTGACGTTCAAAAATAAAACATTTGAAAACGGACCATTTTCCACATTTCTGAAGCATGACGTAATGGGGGGGTGTTATCTATTTTGTCGAAAATCAGCCGTTTTTGCTCGAACATTAAATGCCTCCAAATGGTATTTATTTCACTTCCCGAGCCCCTGGAAGCATGAAAATCACTTTAAACATGCTAATTTTAGCTCTAACACTGATGATCCACCTACAAATGTGAACTGACGTTCAAAAATAAAACATTTGAAAACGGACCATTTTCCACATTTCTGAAGCATGACGTAATGGGGGGGTGTTATCTCTTTTGTCGAAAATCAGCCGTTTTTGCTCGAACATTAAATGCCTCCAAATGGTATTTAATGAACTTCCCGGGGTGAAGAAACCCTTTTTGAGAACTCAGAGTGAGTAAATTGGCCATTTTCATGCACTTTTAACCATTCCATAAATCTTGTGTTTTGGGCCCCTGGAAGCATGAAAATCACTTTAAACATGCTAATTTTAGCTCTAACACTGATGATCCACCTACAAATGTGAACTGACGTTCAAAAATAAAACATTTGAAAACGGACCATTTTCCACATTTCTGAAGCATGACGTAATGGGGGGGTGTTATCTCTTTTGTCGAAAATCAGCCGTTTTTGCTCGAACATTAAATGCCTCCAAATGGTATTTAATTAACTTCCCGAGCCCCTGGAAGCATGAAAATCACTTTAAACATGCTAATTTTAGCTCTAACACTGATGATCCACCTACAAATGTGAACTGACGTTCAAAAATAAAACATTTGAAAACGGACCATTTTCCACATTTCTGAAGCATGACGTAATGGGGGGGTGTTATCTCTTTTGTCGAAAATCAGCCGTTTTTGCTGGAACATTAAATGCCTCCAAATGGTATTTATTTCACTTCCCGAGCCCTGGAAGCATGAAAATCACTTTAAACATGCTAATTTTAGCTCTAACACTGATGATCCACCTACAAATGTGAACTGACGTTCAAAAATAAAACATTTGAAAACGGACCATTTTCCACATTTCTGAAGCATGACGTAATGGGGGGTGTTATCTCTTTTGTCGAAAATCAGCCGTTTTTGCTCGAACATTAAATGCCTCCAAATGGTATTTAATTAACTTCCCGAGCCCCTGGAAGCATGAAAATCACTTTAAACATGCTAATTTTAGCTCTAACACTGATGATCCACCTACAAATGTGAACTGACGTTCAAAAATAAAACATTTGAAAACGGACCATTTTCCACATTTCTGAAGCATGACGTAATGGAGGGGTGTTATCTCTTTTGTCGAAAATCAGCCGTTTTTGCTCGAACATTAAATGCCTCCAAATGGTATTTAATTAACTTCCCGAGCCCCTGGAAGCATGAAAATCACTTTAAACATGCTAATTTTAGCTCTAACACTGATGATCCACCTACAAATGTGAACTGACGTTCAAAAATAAAACATTTGAAAACGGACCATTTTCCACATTTCTGAAGCATGACGTAATGGGGGGGTGTTATCTCTTTTGTCGAAAATCAGCCGTTTTTGCTCGAACATTAAATGCCTCCAAATGGTATTTAATTAACTTCCCGGGGTGAAGAAACCCTTTTTGAGAACTCAGAGTGAGTAAATTGGCCATTTTCATGCACTTTTAACCATTCCATAAATCTTGTGTTTTGGGCCCCTGGAAGCATGAAAATCACTTTAAACATGCTAATTTTAGCTCTAACACTGATGATCCACCTACAAATGTGAACTGACGTTCAAAAATAAAACATTTGAAAACGGACCATTTTCCACATTTCTGAAGCATGACGTAATGGGGGGGGTGTTATCTCTTTTGTCGAAAATCAGCCGTTTTTGCTCGAACATTAAATGCCTCCAAATGGTATTTATTTCACTTCCCGAGCCCCTGGAAGCATGAAAATCACTTTAAACATGCTAATTTTAGCTCTAACACTGATGATCCACCTACAAATGTGAACTGACGTTCAAAAATAAAACATTTGAAAACGGACCATTTTCCACATTTCTGAAGCATGACGTAATGGGGGGGTGTTATCTCTTTTGTCGAAAATCAGCCGTTTTTGCTCGAACATTAAATGCCTCCAAATGGTATTTAATTAACTTCCCGAGCCCCTGGAAGCATGAAAATCACTTTAAACATGCTAATTTTAGCTCTAACACTGATGATCCACCTACAAATGTGAACTGACGTTCAAAAATAAAACATTTGAAAACGGACCATTTTCCATATTTCTTAAGCATGACGTAATGGGGGGGTGTTATCTCTTTTGTCGAAAATCAGCCGTTTTTTCTCGAACATTAAATGCCTCCAAATGGTATTTATTTCACTTCCCGAGCCCTGGAAGCATGAAAATCACTTTAAACATGCTAATTTTAGCTCTAACACTGATGATCCACCTACAAATGTGAACTGACGTTCAAAAATAAAACATTTGAAAACGGACCATTTTCCACATTTCTGAAGCATGACGTAATGGGGGGTGTTATCTCTTTTGTCCAAAATCAGCCGTTTTTGCTCGAACATTAAATGCCTCCAAATGGTATTTAATTAACTTCCCGAGCCCCTGGAAGCATGAAAATCACTTTAAACATGCTAATTTTAGCTCTAACACTGATGATCCACCTACAAATGTGAACTGACGTTCAAAAATAAAACATTTGAAAACGGACCATTTTCCACATTTCTGAAGCATGACGTAATGGGGGGGTGTTATCTCTTTTGTCGAAAATCAGCCGTTTTTGCTCGAACATTAAATGCCTCCAAATGGTATTTAATTAACTTCCCGAGCCCCTGGAAGCATGAAAATCACTTTAAACATGCTAATTTTAGCTCTAACACTGATGATCCACCTACAAATGTGAACTGACGTTCAAAAATAAAACATTTGAAAACGGACCATTTTCCACATTTCTGAAGCATGACGTAATGGGGGGGTGTTATCTCTTTTGTCGAAAATCAGCCGTTTTTGCTCGAACATTAAATGCCTCCAAATGGTATTTAATTAACTTCCCGGGGTGAAGAAACCCTTTTTGAGAACTCAGAGTGAGTAAATTGGCCATTTTCATGCACTTTTAACCATTCCATAAATCTTGTGTTTTGGGCCCCTGGAAGCATGAAAATCACTTTAAACATGCTAATTTTAGCTCTAACACTGATGATCCACCTACAAATGTGAACTGACGTTCAAAAATAAAACATTTGAAAACGGACCATTTTCCACATTTCTGAAGCATGACGTAATGGGGGGGGTGTTATCTCTTTTGTCGAAAATCAGCCGTTTTTGCTCGAACATTAAATGCCTCCAAATGGTATTTATTTCACTTCCCGAGCCCCTGGAAGCATGAAAATCACTTTAAACATGCTAATTTTAGCTCTAACACTGATGATCCACCTACAAATGTGAACTGACGTTCAAAAATAAAACATTTGAAAACGGACCATTTTCCACATTTCTGAAGCATGACGTAATGGGGGGGTGTTATCTCTTTTGTCGAAAATCAGCCGTTTTTGCTCGAACATTAAATGCCTCCAAATGGTATTTAATTAACTTCCCGAGCCCCTGGAAGCATGAAAATCACTTTAAACATGCTAATTTTAGCTCTAACACTGATGATCCACCTACAAATGTGAACTGACGTTCAAAAATAAAACATTTGAAAACGGACCATTTTCCATATTTCTTAAGCATGACGTAATGGGGGGGTGTTATCTCTTTTGTCGAAAATCAGCCGTTTTTTCTCGAACATTAAATGCCTCCAAATGGTATTTAATTAACTTCCCGGGGTGAAGAAACCCTTTTTGAGAACTCAGAGTGAGTAAATTGGCCATTTTCATGCACTTTTAACCATTTCATAAATCTTGTGTTTTGGGCCCCTGGAAGCATGAAAATCACTTTAAACATGCTAATTTTAGCTCTAACACTGATGATCCACCTACAAATGTGAACTGGCGTTCAAAAATAAAACATTTGAAAACGGACCATTTTCCACATTTCTGAAGCATGACGTAATGGGGGGGTGTTATCTCTTTTGTCGAAAATCAGCCGTTTTTGCTCGAACATTAAATGCCTCCAAATGGTATTTATTTCACTTCCCGAGCCCCTGGAAGCATGAAAATCACTTTAAACATGCTAATTTTAGCTCTAACACTGATGATCCACCTACAAATGTGAACTGACGTTCAAAAATAAAACATTTGAAAACGGACCATTTTCCACATTTCTGAAGCATGACGTAATGGGGGGGTGTTATCTCTTTTGTCGAAAATCAGCCGTTTTTGCTCGAACATTAAATGCCTCCAAATGGTATTTAATTAACTTCCCGAGCCTCTGGAAGCATGAAAATTACTTTAAACATGCTAATTTTAGCTCTAACACTGATGATCCACCTACAAATGTGAACTGACGTTCAAAAATAAAACATTTGAAAACGGACCATTTTCCACATTTCTGAAGCATGACGTAATGGGGGGGTGTTATCTCTTTTGTCGAAAATCAGCCGTTTTTGCTCGAACATTAAATGCCTCCAAATGGTATTTAATTAACTTCCCGGGGTGAAGAAACCCTTTTTGAGAACTCAGAGTGAGTAAATTGGCCATTTTCATGCACTTTTAACCATTCCATAAATCTTGTGTTTTGGGCCCCTGGAAGCATGAAAATCACTTTAAACATGCTAATTTTAGCTCTAACACTGATGATCCACCTACAAATGTGAACTGACGTTCAAAAATAAAACATTTGAAAACGGACCATTTTCCACATTTCTGAAGCATGACGTAATGGGGGGGTGTTATCTCTTTTGTCGAAAATCAGCCGTTTTTGCTCGAACATTAAATGCCTCCAAATGGTATTTAATTAACTTCCCGAGCCCCTGGAAGCATGAAAATCACTTTAAACATGCTAATTTTAGCTCTAACACTGATGATCCACCTACAAATGTGAACTGACGTTCAAAAATAAAACATTTGAAAACGGACCATTTTCCACATTTCTGAAGCATGACGTAATGGGGGGGTGTTATCTCTTTTGTCGAAAATCAGCCGTTTTTGCTCGAACATTAAATGCCTCCAAATGGTATTTAATTAACTTCCCGGGGTGAAGAAACCCTTTTTGAGAACTCAGAGTGAGTAAATTGGCCATTTTCATGCACTTTTAACCATTCCATAAATCTTGTGTTTTGGGCCCCTGGAAGCATGAAAATCACTTTAAACATGCTAATTTTAGCTCTAACACTGATAATCCACCTACAAATGTGAACTGACGTTCAAAAATAAAACATTTGAAAATGGACCATTTTCCACATTTCTGAAGCATGACGTAATGGGGGGGTGTTATCTCTTTTGTCGAAAATCAGCCGTTTTTGCTCGAACATTAAATGCCTCCAAATGGTATTTAATTAACTTCCCGAGCCCCTGGAAGCATGAAAATCACTTTAAACATGCTAATTTTAGCTCTAACACTGATGATCCACCTACAAATGTGAACTGACGTTCAAAAATAAAACATTTGAAAACGGACCATTTTCCACATTTCTGAAGCATGACGTAATGGGGGGGTGTTATCTCTTTTGTCGAAAATCAGCCGTTTTTGCTCGAACATTAAATGCCTCCAAATGGTATTTAATTAACTTCCCGAGCCCCTGGAAGCATGAAAATCACTTTAAACATGCTAATTTTAGCTCTAACACTGATGATTCACCTACAAATGTGAACTGACGTTCAAAAATAAAACATTTGAAAACGGACCATTTTCCACATTTCTGAAGCATGACGTAATGGGGGGGTGTTATCTCTTTTGTCGAAAATCAGCCGTTTTTGCTCGAACATTAAATGCCTCCAAATGGTATTTAATTCACTTCCCGAGCCCCTGGAAGCATGAAAATCACTTTAAACATGCTAATTTTAGCTCTAACACTGATGATCCACCTACAAATGTGAACTGACGTTCAAAAATAAAACATTTGAAAACGGACCATTTTCCACATTTCTGAAGCATGACGTAATGGGGGGGTGTTATCTCTTTTGTCGAAAATCAGCCGTTTTTGCTCGAACATTAAATGCCTCCAAATTGTATTTAATTAACTTCCCGGGGTGAAGAAACCCTTTTTGAGAACTCAGAGTGAGTAAATTGGCCATTTTCATGCACTTTTAACCATTCCATAAATCTTGTGTTTTGGGCCCCTGGAAGCATGAAAATCACTTTAAACATGCTAATTTTAGCTTTAACACTGATGATCCACCTACAAATGTGAACTGACGTTCAAAAATAAAACATTTGAAAACGGACCATTTTCCACATTTCTGAAGCATGACGTAATGGGGGGGTGTTATCTCTTTTGTCGAAAATCAGCCGTTTTTGCTCGAACATTAAATGCCTCCAAATGGTATTTAATTAACTTCCCGAGCCCCTGGAAGCATGAAAATCACTTTAAACATGCTAATTTTAGCTCTAACACTGATGATCCACCTACAAATGTGAACTGACGTTCAAAAATAAAACATTTGAAAACTGACCATTTTCCACATTTCTGAAGCATGACGTAATGGGGGGGTGTTATCTCTTTTGTCGAAAATCAGCCGTTTTTGCTCGAACATTAAATGCCTCCAAATGGTATTTATTTCACTTCCCGAGCCCCTGGAAGCATGAAAATCACTTTAAACATGCTAATTTTAGCTCTAACACTGATGATCCACCTACAAATGTGAACTGACGTTCAAAAATAAAACATTTGAAAACGGACCATTTTCCACATTTCTGAAGCATGACGTAATGGGGGGGTGTTATCTCTTTTGTCGAAAATCAGCCGTTTTTGCTCGAACATTAAATGCCTCCAAATGGTATTTAATGAACTTCCCGGGGTGAAGAAACCCTTTTTGAGAACTCAGAGTGAGTAAATTGGCCATTTTCATGCACTTTTAACCATTCCATAAATCTTGTGTTTTGGGCCCCTGGAAGCATGAAAATCACTTTAAACATGCTAATTTTAGCTCTAACACTGATGATCCACCTACAAATGTGAACTGACGTTCAAAAATAAAACATTTGAAAACGGACCATTTTCCACATTTCTGAAGCATGACGTAATGGGGGGGTGTTATCTCTTTTGTCGAAAATCAGCCGTTTTTGCTCGAACATTAAATGCCTCCAAATGGTATTTAATTAACTTCCCGAGCCCCTGGAAGCATGAAAATCACTTTAAACATGCTAATTTTAGCTCTAACACTGATGATCCACCTACAAATGTGAACTGACGTTCAAAAATAAAACATTTGAAAACGGACCATTTTCCACATTTCTGAAGCATGACGTAATGGGGGGGTGTTATCTCTTTTGTCGAAAATCAGCCGTTTTTGCTGGAACATTAAATGCCTCCAAATGGTATTTATTTCACTTCCCGAGCCCTGGAAGCATGAAAATCACTTTAAACATGCTAATTTTAGCTCTAACACTGATGATCCACCTACAAATGTGAACTGACGTTCAAAAATAAAACATTTGAAAACGGACCATTTTCCACATTTCTGAAGCATGACGTAATGGGGGGTGTTATCTCTTTTGTCGAAAATCAGCCGTTTTTGCTCGAACATTAAATGCCTCCAAATGGTATTTAATTAACTTCCCGAGCCCCTGGAAGCATGAAAATCACTTTAAACATGCTAATTTTAGCTCTAACACTGATGATCCACCTACAAATGTGAACTGACGTTCAAAAATAAAACATTTGAAAACGGACCATTTTCCACATTTCTGAAGCATGACGTAATGGAGGGGTGTTATCTCTTTTGTCGAAAATCAGCCGTTTTTGCTCGAACATTAAATGCCTCCAAATGGTATTTAATTAACTTCCCGAGCCCCTGGAAGCATGAAAATCACTTTAAACATGCTAATTTTAGCTCTAACACTGATGATCCACCTACAAATGTGAACTGACGTTCAAAAATAAAACATTTGAAAACGGACCATTTTCCACATTTCTGAAGCATGACGTAATGGGGGGGTGTTATCTCTTTTGTCGAAAATCAGCCGTTTTTGCTCGAACATTAAATGCCTCCAAATGGTATTTAATTAACTTCCCGGGGTGAAGAAACCCTTTTTGAGAACTCAGAGTGAGTAAATTGGCCATTTTCATGCACTTTTAACCATTCCATAAATCTTGTGTTTTGGGCCCCTGGAAGCATGAAAATCACTTTAAACATGCTAATTTTAGCTCTAACACTGATGATCCACCTACAAATGTGAACTGACGTTCAAAAATAAAACATTTGAAAACGGACCATTTTCCACATTTCTGAAGCATGACGTAATGGGGGGGGTGTTATCTCTTTTGTCGAAAATTAGCCGTTTTTGCTCGAACATTAAATGCCTCCAAATGGTATTTATTTCACTTCCCGAGCCCCTGGAAGCATGAAAATCACTTTAAACATGCTAATTTTAGCTCTAACACTGATGATCCACCTACAAATGTGAACTGACGTTCAAAAATAAAACATTTGAAAACGGACCATTTTCCACATTTCTGAAGCATGACGTAATGGGGGGGTGTTATCTCTTTTGTCGAAAATCAGCCGTTTTTGCTCGAACATTAAATGCCTCCAAATGGTATTTAATTAACTTCCCGAGCCCCTGGAAGCATGAAAATCACTTTAAACATGCTAATTTTAGCTCTAACACTGATGATCCACCTACAAATGTGAACTGACGTTCAAAAATAAAACATTTGAAAACGGACCATTTTCCATATTTCTTAAGCATGACGTAATGGGGGGGTGTTATCTCTTTTGTCGAAAATCAGCCGTTTTTTCTCGAACATTAAATGCCTCCAAATGGTATTTATTTCACTTCCCGAGCCCTGGAAGCATGAAAATCACTTTAAACATGCTAATTTTAGCTCTAACACTGATGATCCACCTACAAATGTGAACTGACGTTCAAAAATAAAACATTTGAAAACGGACCATTTTCCACATTTCTGAAGCATGACGTAATGGGGGGTGTTATCTCTTTTGTCCAAAATCAGCCGTTTTTGCTCGAACATTAAATGCCTCCAAATGGTATTTAATTAACTTCCCGAGCCCCTGGAAGCATGAAAATCACTTTAAACATGCTAATTTTAGCTCTAACACTGATGATCCACCTACAAATGTGAACTGACGTTCAAAAATAAAACATTTGAAAACGGACCATTTTCCACATTTCTGAAGCATGACGTAATGGGGGGGTGTTATCTCTTTTGTCGAAAATCAGCCGTTTTTGCTCGAACATTAAATGCCTCCAAATGGTATTTAATTAACTTCCCGAGCCCCTGGAAGCATGAAAATCACTTTAAACATGCTAATTTTAGCTCTAACACTGATGATCCACCTACAAATGTGAACTGACGTTCAAAAATAAAACATTTGAAAACGGACCATTTTCCACATTTCTGAAGCATGACGTAATGGGGGGGTGTTATCTCTTTTGTCGAAAATCAGCCGTTTTTGCTCGAACATTAAATGCCTCCAAATGGTATTTAATTAACTTCCCGGGGTGAAGAAACCCTTTTTGAGAACTCAGAGTGAGTAAATTGGCCATTTTCATGCACTTTTAACCATTCCATAAATCTTGTGTTTTGGGCCCCTGGAAGCATGAAAATCACTTTAAACATGCTAATTTTAGCTCTAACACTGATGATCCACCTACAAATGTGAACTGACGTTCAAAAATAAAACATTTGAAAACGGACCATTTTCCACATTTCTGAAGCATGACGTAATGGGGGGGGTGTTATCTCTTTTGTCGAAAATCAGCCGTTTTTGCTCGAACATTAAATGCCTCCAAATGGTATTTATTTCACTTCCCGAGCCCCTGGAAGCATGAAAATCACTTTAAACATGCTAATTTTAGCTCTAACACTGATGATCCACCTACAAATGTGAACTGACGTTCAAAAATAAAACATTTGAAAACGGACCATTTTCCACATTTCTGAAGCATGACGTAATGGGGGGGTGTTATCTCTTTTGTCGAAAATCAGCCGTTTTTGCTCGAACATTAAATGCCTCCAAATGGTATTTAATTAACTTCCCGAGCCCCTGGAAGCATGAAAATCACTTTAAACATGCTAATTTTAGCTCTAACACTGATGATCCACCTACAAATGTGAACTGACGTTCAAAAATAAAACATTTGAAAACGGACCATTTTCCATATTTCTTAAGCATGACGTAATGGGGGGGTGTTATCTCTTTTGTCGAAAATCAGCCATTTTTTCTCGAACATTAAATGCCTCCAAATGGTATTTAATTAACTTCCCGGGGTGAAGAAACCCTTTTTGAGAACTCAGAGTGAGTAAATTGGCCATTTTCATGCACTTTTAACCATTTCATAAATCTTGTGTTTTGGGCCCCTGGAAGCATGAAAATCACTTTAAACATGCTAATTTTAGCTCTAACACTGATGATCCACCTACAAATGTGAACTGGCGTTCAAAAATAAAACATTTGAAAACGGACCATTTTCCACATTTCTGAAGCATGACGTAATGGGGGGGTGTTATCTCTTTTGTCGAAAATCAGCCGTTTTTGCTCGAACATTAAATGCCTCCAAATGGTATTTATTTCACTTCCCGAGCCCCTGGAAGCATGAAAATCACTTTAAACATGCTAATTTTAGCTCTAACACTGATGATCCACCTACAAATGTGAACTGACGTTCAAAAATAAAACATTTGAAAACGGACCATTTTCCACATTTCTGAAGCATGACGTAATGGGGGGGTGTTATCTCTTTTGTCGAAAATCAGCCGTTTTTGCTCGAACATTAAATGCCTCCAAATGGTATTTAATTAACTTCCCGAGCCTCTGGAAGCATGAAAATTACTTTAAACATGCTAATTTTAGCTCTAACACTGATGATCCACCTACAAATGTGAACTGACGTTCAAAAATAAAACATTTGAAAACGGACCATTTTCCACATTTCTGAAGCATGACGTAATGGGGGGGTGTTATCTCTTTTGTCGAAAATCAGCCGTTTTTGCTCGAACATTAAATGCCTCCAAATGGTATTTAATTAACTTCCCGGGGTGAAGAAACCCTTTTTGAGAACTCAGAGTGAGTAAATTGGCCATTTTCATGCACTTTTAACCATTCCATAAATCTTGTGTTTTGGGCCCCTGGAAGCATGAAAATCACTTTAAACATGCTAATTTTAGCTCTAACACTGATGATCCACCTACAAATGTGAACTGACGTTCAAAAATAAAACATTTGAAAACGGACCATTTTCCACATTTCTGAAGCATGACGTAATGGGGGGGTGTTATCTCTTTTGTCGAAAATCAGCCGTTTTTGCTCGAACATTAAATGCCTCCAAATGGTATTTAATTAACTTCCCGAGCCCCTGGAAGCATGAAAATCACTTTAAACATGCTAATTTTAGCTCTAACACTGATGATCCACCTACAAATGTGAACTGACGTTCAAAAATAAAACATTTGAAAACGGACCATTTTCCACATTTCTGAAGCATGACGTAATGGGGGGGTGTTATCTCTTTTGTCGAAAATCAGCCGTTTTTGCTCGAACATTAAATGCCTCCAAATGGTATTTAATTAACTTCCCGGGGTGAAGAAACCCTTTTTGAGAACTCAGAGTGAGTAAATTGGCCATTTTCATGCACTTTTAACCATTCCATAAATCTTGTGTTTTGGGCCCCTGGAAGCATGAAAATCACTTTAAACATGCTAATTTTAGCTCTAACACTGATAATCCACCTACAAATGTGAACTGACGTTCAAAAATAAAACATTTGAAAATGGACCATTTTCCACATTTCTGAAGCATGACGTAATGGGGGGGTGTTATCTCTTTTGTCGAAAATCAGCCGTTTTTGCTCGAACATTAAATGCCTCCAAATGGTATTTAATTAACTTCCCGAGCCCCTGGAAGCATGAAAATCACTTTAAACATGCTAATTTTAGCTCTAACACTGATGATCCACCTACAAATGTGAACTGACGTTCAAAAATAAAACATTTGAAAACGGACCATTTTCCACATTTCTGAAGCATGACGTAATGGGGGGGTGTTATCTCTTTTGTCGAAAATCAGCCGTTTTTGCTCGAACATTAAATGCCTCCAAATGGTATTTAATTAACTTCCCGAGCCCCTGGAAGCATGAAAATCACTTTAAACATGCTAATTTTAGCTCTAACACTGATGATTCACCTACAAATGTGAACTGACGTTCAAAAATAAAACATTTGAAAACGGACCATTTTCCACATTTCTGAAGCATGACGTAATGGGGGGGTGTTATCTCTTTTGTCGAAAATCAGCCGTTTTTGCTCGAACATTAAATGCCTCCAAATGGTATTTAATTCACTTCCCGAGCCCCTGGAAGCATGAAAATCACTTTAAACATGCTAATTTTAGCTCTAACACTGATGATCCACCTACAAATGTGAACTGACGTTCAAAAATAAAACATTTGAAAACGGACCATTTTCCACATTTCTGAAGCATGACGTAATGGGGGGGTGTTATCTCTTTTGTCGAAAATCAGCCGTTTTTGCTCGAACATTAAATGCCTCCAAATTGTATTTAATTAACTTCCCGGGGTGAAGAAACCCTTTTTGAGAACTCAGAGTGAGTAAATTGGCCATTTTCATGCACTTTTAACCATTCCATAAATCTTGTGTTTTGGGCCCCTGGAAGCATGAAAATCACTTTAAACATGCTAATTTTAGCTTTAACACTGATGATCCACCTACAAATGTGAACTGACGTTCAAAAATAAAACATTTGAAAACGGACCATTTTCCACATTTCTGAAGCATGACGTAATGGGGGGGTGTTATCTCTTTTGTCGAAAATCAGCCGTTTTTGCTCGAACATTAAATGCCTCCAAATGGTATTTAATTAACTTCCCGAGCCCCTGGAAGCATGAAAATCACTTTAAACATGCTAATTTTAGCTCTAACACTGATGATCCACCTACAAATGTGAACTGACGTTCAAAAATAAAACATTTGAAAACTGACCATTTTCCACATTTCTGAAGCATGACGTAATGGGGGGGTGTTATCTCTTTTGTCGAAAATCAGCCGTTTTTGCTCGAACATTAAATGCCTCCAAATGGTATTTAATTAACTTCCCAAGCCCCTGGAAGCATGAAAATCACTTTAAACATGCTAATTTTAGCTCTAACACTGATGATCCACCTACAAATGTGAACAAACGTTCAAAAATAAAACATTTGAAAACGGACCATTTTCCACATTTCTGAAGCATGACGTAATGGGGGGGTGTTATCTCTTTTGTCGAAAATCAGCCGTTTTTGCTCGAACATTAAATGCCTCCAAATGGTATTTAATTAACTTCCCGGGGTGAAGAAACCCTTTTTGAGAACTCAGAGTGAGTAATTTGGCCATTTTCATGCACCTTTAACCATTCCATAAATCTTGTGTTTTGGGCCCCTGGAAGCATGAAAATCACTTTAAACATGCTAATTTTAGCTCTAACACTGATGATCCACCTACAAATGTGAACTGACGTTCAAAAATAAAACATTTGAAAACGGACCATTTTCCACATTTCTGAAGCATGACGTAATGGGGGGGTGTTATCTCTTTTGTCGAAAATCAGCCGTTTTTGCTCGAACATTAAATGCCTCCGAATGGTATTTAATTAACTTCCCGAGCCCCTGGAAGCATGAAAATCACTTTAAACATGCTAATTTTAGCTCTAACACTGATGATCCACCTACAAATGTGAACTGACGTTCAAAAATAAAACATTTGAAAACGGACCATTTTCCACATTTCTGAAGCATGACGTAATGGGGGGGTGTTATCTCTTTTGTCGAAAATCAGCTGTTTTTGCTCGAACATTAAATGCCTCCAAATTGTATTTAATTAACTTCCCGGGGTGAAGAAACCCTTTTTGAGAACTCAGAGTGAGTAAATTGGCCATTTTCATGCACTTTTAACCATTCCATAAATCTTGTGTTTTGGGCCCCTGGAAGCATGAAAATCACTTTAAACATGCTAATTTTAGCTCTAACACTGATGATCCACCTACAAATGTGAACTGACGTTCAAAAATAAAACATTTGAAAACGGACCATTTTCCACATTTCTGAAGCATGACGTAATGGGGGGGTGTTATCTCTTTTGTCGAAAATCAGCCGTTTTTGCTCGAACATTAAATGCCTCCAAATGGTATTTATTTCACTTCCCGAGCCCCTGGAAGCATGAAAATCACTTTAAACATGCTAATTTTAGCTCTAACACTGATGATCCACCTACAAATGTGAACTGACGTTCAAAAATAAAACATTTGAAAACGGACCATTTTCCACATTTCTGAAGCATGACGTAATGGGGGGGTGTTATCTCTTTTGTCGAAAATCAGCCGTTTTTGCTCGAACATTAAATGCCTCCAAATGGTATTTAATTAACTTCCCGAGCCCCTGGAAGCATGAAAATCACTTTAAACATGCTAATTTTAGCTCTAACACTGATGATCCACCTACAAATGTGAACTGACGTTCAAAAATAAAACATTTGAAAACGGACCATTTTCCACATTTCTGAAGCATGACGTAATGGGGGGGTGTTATCTCTTTTGTCGAAAATCAGCCGTTTTTGCTCGAACATTAAATGCCTCCAAATGGTATTTAATTAACTTCCCGGGGTGAAGAAACCCTTTTTGAGAACTCAGAGTGAGTAAATTGGCCATTTTCATGCACTTTTAAACAATTCCATAAATCTTGTGTTTTGGGCCCCTGGAAGCATGCAAATCACTTTAAACATGCTAATTTTAGCTCTAACACTGATGATCCACCTACAAATGTGAACTCACGTTCAAAAATAAAACATTTGAAAACGGACCATTTTCCACATTTCTGAAGCATGACGTAATGGGGGGGTGTTATCTCTTTTGTCGAAAATCAGCCGTTTTTGCTCGAACATTAAATGCCTCCAAATGGTATTTATTTCACTTCCCGAGCCCCTGGAAGCATGAAAATCACTTTAAACATGCTAATTTTAGCTCTAACACTGATGATCCACCTACAAATGTGAACTGACGTTCAAAAATAAAACATTTGAAAACGGACCATTTTCCACATTTCTGAAGCATGACGTAATGGGGGGGTGTTATCTCTTTTGTCGAAAATCAGCCGTTTTTGCTCGAACATTAAATGCCTCCAAATGGTATTTAATTAACTTCCCGAGCCCCTGGAAGCATGAAAATCACTTTAAACATGCTAATTTTAGCTCTAACACTGATGATCCACCTACAAATGTGAACTGACGTTCAAAAATAAAACATTTGAAAACGGACCATTTTCCACATTTCTGAAGCATGACGTAATGGGGGGGTGTTATCTCTTTTGTCGAAAATCAGCCGTTTTTGCTCGAACATTAAATGCCTCCAAATGGTATTTAATTAACTTCCCGGGGTGAAGAAACCCTTTTTGAGAACTCAGAGTGAGTAAATTGGCCATTTTCATGCACTTTTAACCATTCCATAAATCTTGTGTTTTGGGCCCCTGGAAGCATGAAAATCACTTTAAACATGCTAATTTTAGCTCTAACACTGATGATCCACCTACAAATGTGAACTGACGTTCAAAAATAAAACATTTGAAAACGGACCATTTTCCACATTTCTGAAGCATGACGTAATGGGGGGGTGTTATCTCTTCTGTCGAAAATCAGCCGTTTTTGCTCGAACATTAAATGCCTCCAAATGGTATTTATTTCACTTCCCGAGCCCCTGGAAGCATGAAAATCACTTTAAACATGCTAATTTTAGCTCTAACACTGATGATCCACCTACAAATGTGAGCTGACGTTCAAAAATAAAACATTTGAAAACGGACCATTTTCCACATTTCTGAAGCATGACGTAATGGGGGGGGGTGTTATCTCTTTTGTCGAAAATCAGCCGTTTTTGCTCGAACATTAAATGCCTCCAAATGGTATTTAATTAACTTCCCGAGCCCCTGGAAGCATGAAAATCACTTTAAACATGCTAATTTTAGCTCTAACACTGATGATCCACCTACAAATGTGAACTGACGTTCAAAAATAAAACATTTGAAAACGGACCATTTTCCACATTTCTGAAGCATGACGTAATGGGGGGGTGTTATCTCTTTTGTCGAAAATCAGCCGTTTTTGCTCGAACATTAAATGCCTCCAAATGGTATTTAATTAACTTCCCGGGGTGAAGAAACCCTTTTTGAGAACTCAGAGTGAGTAAATTGGCCATTTTCATGCACTTTTAACCATTCCATAAATCTTGTGTTTTGGGCCCCTGGAAGCATGAAAATCACTTTAAACATGCTAATTTTAGCTCTAACACTGATGATCCACCTACAAATGTAAACTGACGTTCAAAAATAAAACATTTGAAAACGGACCATTTTCCACATTTCTGAAGCATGACGTAATGGGGGGGTGTTATCTCTTTTGTCGAAAATCAGCCGTTTTTGCTCGAACATTAAATGCCTCCAAATGGTATTTAATTAACTTCCCGAGCCCCTGGAAGCATGAAAATCACTTTAAACATGCTAATTTTAGCTCTAACACTGATGATCCACCTACAAATGTGAACTGACGTTCAAAAATAAAACATTTGAAAACGGACCATTTTCCACATTTCTGAAGCATGACGTAATGGGGGGGTGTTATCTCTTTTGTCGAAAATCAGCTGTTTTTGCTCGAACATTAAATGCCTCCAAATGGTATTTAATTAACTTCCCGGGGTGAAGAAACCCTTTTTGAGAACTCAGAGTGAGTAAATTGGCCATTTTCATGCACTTTTAACCATTCCATAAATCTTGTGTTTTGGGCCCCTGGAAGCATGAAAATCACTTTAAACATGCTAATTTTAGCTCTAACACTGATGATCCACCTACAAATGTGAACTGACGTTCAAAAATAAAACATTTGAAAACGGACCATTTTCCACATTTCTGAAGCATGACGTAATGGGGGGGTGTTATCTCTTTTGTCGAAAATCAGCCGTTTTTGCTCGAACATTAAATGCCTCCAAATGGTATTTAATTAACTTCCCGAGCCCCTGGAAGCATGAAAATCACTTTAAACATGCTAATTTTAGCTCTAACACTGATGATCCACCTACAAATGTGAACTGACGTTCAAAAATAAAACATTTGAAAACGGACCATTTTCCACATTTCTGAAGCATGACGTAATGGGGGGGTGTTATCTCTTTTGTCGAAAATCAGCCGTTTTTGCTCGAACATTAAATGCCTCCAAATGGTATTTAATTAACTTCCCGGGGTGAAGAAACCCTTTTTGAGAACTCAGAGTGAGTAAATTGGCCATTTTCATGCACTTTTAACCATTCCATAAATCTTGTGTTTTGGGCCCCTGGAAGCATGAAAATCACTTTAAACATGCTAATTTTAGCTCTAACACTGATGATCCACCTACAAATGTGAACTGACGTTCAAAAATAAAACATTTGAAAACGGACCATTTTCCACATTTCTGAAGCATGACGTAATGGGGGGGTGTTATCTATTTTGTCGAAAATCAGCCGTTTTTGCTCGAACATTAAATGCCTCCAAATGGTATTTATTTCACTTCCCGAGCCCCTGGAAGCATGAAAATCACTTTAAACATGCTAATTTTAGCTCTAACACTGATGATCCACCTACAAATGTGAACTGACGTTCAAAAATAAAACATTTGAAAACGGACCATTTTCCACATTTCTGAAGCATGACGTAATGGGGGGGTGTTATCTCTTTTGTCGAAAATCAGCCGTTTTTGCTCGAACATTAAATGCCTCCAAATGGTATTTAATGAACTTCCCGGGGTGAAGAAACCCTTTTTGAGAACTCAGAGTGAGTAAATTGGCCATTTTCATGCACTTTTAACCATTCCATAAATCTTGTGTTTTGGGCCCCTGGAAGCATGAAAATCACTTTAAACATGCTAATTTTAGCTCTAACACTGATGATCCACCTACAAATGTGAACTGACGTTCAAAAATAAAACATTTGAAAACGGACCATTTTCCACATTTCTGAAGCATGACGTAATGGGGGGGTGTTATCTCTTTTGTCGAAAATCAGCCGTTTTTGCTCGAACATTAAATGCCTCCAAATGGTATTTAATTAACTTCCCGAGCCCCTGGAAGCATGAAAATCACTTTAAACATGCTAATTTTAGCTCTAACACTGATGATCCACCTACAAATGTGAACTGACGTTCAAAAATAAAACATTTGAAAACGGACCATTTTCCACATTTCTGAAGCATGACGTAATGGGGGGGTGTTATCTCTTTTGTCGAAAATCAGCCGTTTTTGCTGGAACATTAAATGCCTCCAAATGGTATTTATTTCACTTCCCGAGCCCTGGAAGCATGAAAATCACTTTAAACATGCTAATTTTAGCTCTAACACTGATGATCCACCTACAAATGTGAACTGACGTTCAAAAATAAAACATTTGAAAACGGACCATTTTCCACATTTCTGAAGCATGACGTAATGGGGGGTGTTATCTCTTTTGTCGAAAATCAGCCGTTTTTGCTCGAACATTAAATGCCTCCAAATGGTATTTAATTAACTTCCCGAGCCCCTGGAAGCATGAAAATCACTTTAAACATGCTAATTTTAGCTCTAACACTGATGATCCACCTACAAATGTGAACTGACGTTCAAAAATAAAACATTTGAAAACGGACCATTTTCCACATTTCTGAAGCATGACGTAATGGGGGGGTGTTATCTCTTTTGTCGAAAATCAGCCGTTTTTGCTCGAACATTAAATGCCTCCAAATGGTATTTAATTAACTTCCCGAGCCCCTGGAAGCATGAAAATCACTTTAAACATGCTAATTTTAGCTCTAACACTGATGATCCACCTACAAATGTGAACTGACGTTCAAAAATAAAACATTTGAAAACGGACCATTTTCCACATTTCTGAAGCATGACGTAATGGGGGGGTGTTATCTCTTTTGTCGAAAATCAGCCGTTTTTGCTCGAACATTAAATGCCTCCAAATGGTATTTAATTAACTTCCCGGGGTGAAGAAACCCTTTTTGAGAACTCAGAGTGAGTAAATTGGCCATTTTCATGCACTTTTAACCATTCCATAAATCTTGTGTTTTGGGCCCCTGGAAGCATGAAAATCACTTTAAACATGCTAATTTTAGCTCTAACACTGATGATCCACCTACAAATGTGAACTGACGTTCAAAAATAAAACATTTGAAAACGGACCATTTTCCACATTTCTGAAGCATGACGTAATGGGGGGGGTGTTATCTCTTTTGTCGAAAATCAGCCGTTTTTGCTCGAACATTAAATGCCTCCAAATGGTATTTATTTCACTTCCCGAGCCCCTGGAAGCATGAAAATCACTTTAAACATGCTAATTTTAGCTCTAACACTGATGATCCACCTACAAATGTGAACTGACGTTCAAAAATAAAACATTTGAAAACGGACCATTTTCCACATTTCTGAAGCATGACGTAATGGGGGGGTGTTATCTCTTTTGTCGAAAATCAGCCGTTTTTGCTCGAACATTAAATGCCTCCAAATGGTATTTAATTAACTTCCCGAGCCCCTGGAAGCATGAAAATCACTTTAAACATGCTAATTTTAGCTCTAACACTGATGATCCACCTACAAATGTGAACTGACGTTCAAAAATAAAACATTTGAAAACGGACCATTTTCCATATTTCTTAAGCATGACGTAATGGGGGGGTGTTATCTCTTTTGTCGAAAATCAGCCGTTTTTTCTCGAACATTAAATGCCTCCAAATGGTATTTAATTAACTTCCCGGGGTGAAGAAACCCTTTTTGAGAACTCAGAGTGAGTAAATTGGCCATTTTCATGCACTTTTAACCATTTCATAAATCTTGTGTTTTGGGCCCCTGGAAGCATGAAAATCACTTTAAACATGCTAATTTTAGCTCTAACACTGATGATCCACCTACAAATGTGAACTGACGTTCAAAAATAAAACATTTGAAAACGGACCATTTTCCACATTTCTGAAGCATGACGTAATGGGGGGGTGTTATCTCTTTTGTCGAAAATCAGCCGTTTTTGCTCGAACATTAAATGCCTCCAAATGGTATTTATTTCACTTCCCGAGCCCCTGGAAGCATGAAAATCACTTTAAACATGCTAATTTTAGCTCTAACACTGATGATCCACCTACAAATGTGAACTGACGTTCAAAAATAAAACATTTGAAAACGGACCATTTTCCACATTTCTGAAGCATGACGTAATGGGGGGGTGTCATCTCTTTTGTCGAAAATCAGCCGTTTTTGCTCGAACATTAAATGCCTCCAAATGGTATTTAATTAACTTCCCGAGCCTCTGGAAGCATGAAAATTACTTTAAACATGCTAATATTAGCTCTAACACTGATGATCCACCTACAAATGTGAACTGACGTTCAAAAATAAAACATTTGAAAACGGACCATTTTCCACATTTCTGAAGCATGACGTAATGGGGGGGTGTTATCTCTTTTGTCGAAAATCAGCCGTTTTTGCTCGAACATTAAATGCCTCCAAATGGTATTTAATTAACTTCCCGGGGTGAAGAAACCCTTTTTGAGAACTCAGAGTGAGTAAATTGGCCATTTTCATGCACTTTTAACCATTCCATAAATCTTGTGTTTTGGGCCCCTGGAAGCATGAAAATCACTTTAAACATGCTAATTTTAGCTCTAACACTGATGATCCACCTACAAATGTGAACTGACGTTCAAAAATAAAACATTTGAAAACGGACCATTTTCCACATTTCTGAAGCATGACGTAATGGGGGGGTGTTATCTCTTTTGTCAAAAATCAGCCGTTTTTGCTCGAACATTAAATGCCTCCAAATGGTATTTAATTAACTTCCCGAGCCCCTGGAAGCATGAAAATCACTTTAAACATGCTAATTTTAGCTCTAACACTGATGATCCACCTACAAATGTGAACTGACGTTCAAAAATAAAACATTTGAAAACGGACCATTTTCCACATTTCTGAAGCATGACGTAATGGGGGGGTGTTATCTCTTTTGTCGAAAATCAGCCGTTTTTGCTCGAACATTAAATGCCTCCAAATGGTATTTAATTAACTTCCCGGGGTGAAGAAACCCTTTTTGAGAACTCAGAGTGAGTAAATTGGCCATTTTCATGCACTTTTAACCATTCCAAAAATCTTGTGTTTTGGGCCCCTGGAAGCATGAAAATCACTTTAAACATGCTAATTTTAGCTCTAACACTGATGATCCACCTACAAATGTGAACTGACGTTCAAAAATAAAACATTTGAAAACGGACCATTTTCCACATTTCTGAAGCATGACGTAATGGGGGGGTGTTATCTCTTTTGTCGAAAATCAGCCGTTTTTGCTCGAACATTAAATGCCTCCAAATGGTATTTAATTAACTTCCCGAGCCCCTGGAAGCATGAAAATCACTTTAAACATGCTAATTTTAGCTCTAACACTGATGATCCACCTACAAATGTGAACTGACGTTCAAAAATAAAACATTTGAAAACGGACCATTTTCCACATTTCTGAAGCATGACGTAATGGGGGGGTGTTATCTCTTTTGTCGAAAATCAGCCGTTTTTGCTCAAACATTAAATGCCTCCAAATGGTATTTAATTAACTTCCCGGGGTGAAGAAACCCTTTTTGAGAACTCAGAGTGAGTAAATTGGCCATTTTCATGCACTTTTAACCATTCCATAAATCTTGTGTTTTGGGCCCCTGGAAGCATGAAAATCACTTTAAACATGCTAATTTTAGCTCTAACACTGATGATCCACCTACAAATGTGAACTGACGTTCAAAAATAAAACATTTGAAAACGGACCATTTTCCACATTTCTGAAGCATGACGTAATGGGGGGGTGTTATCTCTTTTGTCGAAAATCAGCCGTTTTTGCTCGAACATTAAATGCCTCCAAATGGTATTTAATTAACTTCCCGAGCCCCTGGAAGCATGAAAATCACTTTAAACATGCTAATTTTAGCTCTAACACTGATGATCCACCTACAAATGTGAACTGACGTTCAAAAATAAAACATTTGAAAATGGACCATTTTCCACATTTCTGAAGCATGACGTAATGGGGGGGTGTTATCTCTTTTGTCGAAAATCAGCCGTTTTTGCTCGAACATTAAATGCCTCCAAATGGTATTTAATTAACTTCCCGGGGTGAAGAAACCCTTTTTGAGAACTCAGAGTGAGTAAATTGGCCATTTTCATGCACTTTTAACCATTCCATAAATCTTGTGTTTTGGGCCCCTGGAAGCATGAAAATCACTTTAAACATGCTAATTTTAGCTCTAACACTGATGATCCACCTACAAATGTGAACTGACGTTCAAAAATAAAACATTTGAAAACGGACCATTTTCCACATTTCTGAAGCATGACGTAATGGGGGGGTGTTATCTCTTTTGTCGAAAATCAGCCGTTTTTGCTCGAACATTAAATGCCTCCAAATGGTATTTAATTAACTTCCCGAGCCCCTGGAAGCATGAAAATCACTTTAAACATGCTAATTTTAGCTCTAACACTGATGATCCACCTACAAATGTGAACTGACGTTCAAAAATAAAACATTTGAAAACGGACCATTTTCCACATTTCTGAAGCATGACATAATGGGGGGGTGTTATCTCTTTTGTCGAAAATCAGCCGTTTTTGCTCGAACATTAAATGCCTCCAAATGGTATTTATTTCACTTCCCGGGGTGAAGAAACCCTTTTTGAGAACTTAGAGTGAGTAAATTGGCCATTTTCATGCACTTTTAACCATTCCATTAATCTTGTGTTTTGGGCCCCTGGAAGCATGAAAATCACTTTAAACATGCTAATTTTAGCTCTAACACTGATGATCCACCTACAAATGTGAACTGACGTTCAAAAATAAAACATTTGAAAACGGACCATTTTCCACATTTCTGAAGCATGACGTAATGGGGGGGTGTTATCTCTTTTGTCGAAAATCAGCCGTTTTTGCTCGAACATTAAATGCCTCCAAATGGTATTTAATTAACTTCCCGAGCCCCTGGAAGCATGAAAATCACTTTAAACATGCTAATTTTAGCTCTAACACTGATGATCCACCTACAAATGTGAACTAACGTTCAAAAATAAAACATTTGAAAACGGACCATTTTCCACATTTCTGAAGCATGACGTAATGGGGGGGGTGTTATCTCTTTTGTCGAAAATCAGCCATTTTTGCTCGAACATTAAATGCCTCCAAATGGTATTTAATTAACTTCCCGGGGTGAAGAAACCCTTTTTGAGAACTCAGAGTGAATAAATTGGCCATTTTCATGCACTTTTAACCATTCCATAAATCTTATGTTTTGGGCCCCTGGAAGCATGAAAATCACTTTAAACATGCTAATTTTAGCTCTAACACTGATGATCCACCTACAAATGTGAACTGACGTTCAAAAATAAAACATTTGAAAACGGACCATTTTCCACATTTCTGAAGCATGACGTAATGGGGGGGTGTTATCTCTTTTGTCGAAAATCAGCCGTTTTTGCTCGAACATTAAATGCCTCCAAATGGTATTTAATTAACTTCCCGAGCCCCTGGAAGCATGAAAATCACTTTAAACATGCTAATTTTAGCTCTAACACTGATGATCCACCTACAAATGTGAACTGACGTTCAAAAATAAAACATTTGAAAACGGACCATTTTCCACATTTCTGAAGCATGACGTAATGGGGGGGTGTTATCTCTTTTGTCGAAAATCAGCCGTTTTCGCTCAAACATTAAATGCCTCCAAATGGTATTTAATTAACTTCCCGGGGTGAAGAAACCCTTTTTGAGAACTCAGAGTGAGTAAATTGGCCATTTTCATGCACTTTTAACCATTCCATAAATCTTGTGTTTTGGGCCCCTGGAAGCATGAAAATCACTTTAAACATGCTAATTTTAGCTCTAACACTGATGATCCACCTACAAATGTGAACTGACGTTCAAAAATAAAACATTTGAAAACGGACCATTTTCCACATTTCTGAAGCATGACGTAATTGGGGGGTGTTATCTCTTTTGTCGAAAATCAGCCGTTTTTGCTCGAACATTAAATGCCTCCAAATGGTATTTAATTAACTTCCCGAGCCCCTGGAAGCATGAAAATCACTTTAAACATGCTAATTTTAGCTCTAACACTGATGATCCACCTACAAATGTGAACTGACGTTCAAAAATAAAACATTTGAAAACGGACCATTTTCCACATTTCTGAAGCATGACGTAATGGGGGGGGTGTTATCTCTTTTGTCGAAAATCAGCCGTTTTTGCTCGAACATTAAATGCCTCCAAATGGTATTTAATTAACTTCCCGAGCCCCTGGAAGCATGAAAATCACTTTAAACATGCTAATTTTAGCTCTAACACTGATGATCCACCTACAAATGTGAACTGACGTTCAAAAATAAAACATTTGAAAACGGACCATTTTCCACATTTCTGAAGCATGACGTAATGGGGGGGGGTTATCTCTTTTGTCGAAAATCAGCCGTTTTTGCTCGAACATTAAATGCCTCCAAATGGTATTTAATTAACTTCCCGGGGTGAAGAAACCCTTTTTGAGAACTCAGAGTGAGTAAATTGGCCATTTTCATGCACTTTTAACCATTCCATAAATCTTGTGTTTTGGGCCCCTGGAAGCATGAAAATCACTTTAAACATGCTAATTTTAGCTCTAACACTGATGATCCACCTACAAATGTGAACTGACGTTCAAAAATAAAACATTTGAAAACGGACCATTTTCCACATTTCTGAAGCATGACGTAATGGGGGGGTGTTATCTCTTTTGTCGAAAATCAGCCGTTTTTGCTCGAACATTAAATGCCTCCAAATGGTATTTAATTAACTTCCCGAGCCCCTGGAAGCATGAAAATCACTTTAAACATGCTAATTTTAGCTCTAACACTGATGATCCACCTACAAATGTGAACTGACGTTCAAAAATAAAACATTTGAAAACGGACCATTTTCCACATTTCTGAAGCATGACGTAATGGGGGGGTGTTATCTCTTTTGTCGAAAATCAGCCGTTTTTGCTCGAACATTAAATGCCTCCAAATGGTATTTATTTCACTTCCCGAGCCCCTGGAAGCATGAAAATCACTTTAAACATGCTAATTTTAGCTCTAACACTGATGATCCACCTACAAATGTGAACTGACGTTCAAAAATAAAACATTTGAAAACGGACCATTTTCCACATTTCTGAAGCATGACGTAATGGGGGGGTGTTATCTCTTTTGTCGAAAATCAGCCATTTTTGCTCGAACATTAAATGCCTCCAAATGGTATTTAATTAACTTCCCGAGCCCCTGGAAGCATGAAAATCACTTTAAACATGCTAATTTTAGCTCTAACACTGATGATCCACCTACAAATGTGAACTGACGTTCAAAAATAAAACATTTGAAAACGGACCATTTTCCACATTTCTGAAGCATGACGTAATGGGGGGGTGTTATCTCTTTTGTCGAAAATCAGCCGTTTTTGCTCGAACATTAAATGCCTCCAAATGGTATTTAATTAACTTCCCGAGCCCCTGGAAGCATGAAAATCACTTTAAACATGCTAATTTTAGCTCTAACACTGATGATCCACCTACAAATGTGAACTGACGTTCAAAAATAAAACATTTGAAAACGGACCATTTTCCACATTTCTGAAGCATGACGTAATGGGGGGGTGTTATCTCTTTTGTCGAAAATCAGCCGTTTTTGCTCGAACATTAAATGCCTCCAAATGGTATTTAATTAACTTCCCGAGCCCCTGGAAGCATGAAAATCACTTTAAACATGCTAATTTTAGCTCTAACACTGATGATCCACCTACAAATGTGAACTGACGTTCAAAAATAAAACATTTGAAAATGGACCATTTTCCACATTTCTGAAGCATGACGTAATGGGGGGGTGTTATCTCTTTTGTCGAAAATCAGCCATTTTTGCTCGAACATTAAATGCCTCCAAATGGTATTTAATTAACTTCCCGGGGTGAAGAAACCCTTTTTGAGAACTCAGAGTGAGTAAATTGGCCATTTTCATGCACTTTTAACCATTCCATAAATCTTGTGTTTTGGGCCCCTGGAAGCATGAAAATCACTTTAAACATGCTAATTTTAGCTCTAACACTGATGATCCACCTACAAATGTGAACTGACGTTCAAAAATAAAACATTTGAAAACGGACCATTTTCCACATTTCTGAAGCATGACGTAATGGGGGGGGTGTTATCTCTTTTGTCGAAAATCAGCCGTTTTTGCTCGAATATTAAATGCCTCCAAATGGTATTTAATTAACTTCCCGAGCCCCTGGAAGCATGAAAATCACTTTAAACATGCTAATTTTAGCTCTAACACTGATGATCCACCTACAAATGTGAACTGACGTTCAAAAATAAAACATTTGAAAACGGACCATTTTCCACATTTCTGAAGCATGACGTAATGGGGGGGTGTTATCTCTTTTGTCGAAAATCAGCCGTTTTTGCTCGAACATTAAATGCCTCCAAATGGTATTTAATTAACTTCCCGAGCCCCTGGAAGCATGAAAATCACTTTAAACATGCTAATTTTAGCTCTAACACTGATGATCCACCTACAAATGTGAACTGACGTTCAAAAATAAAACATTTGAAAACGGACCATTTTCCACATTTCTGAAGCATGACATAATGGGGGGGTGTTATCTCTTTTGTCGAAAATCAGCCGTTTTTGCTCGAACATTAAATGCCTCCAAATGGTATTTATTTCACTTCCCGGGGTGAAGAAACCCTTTTTGAGAACTTAGAGTGAGTAAATTGGCCATTTTCATGCACTTTTAACCATTCCATTAATCTTGTGTTTTGGGCCCCTGGAAGCATGAAAATCACTTTAAACATGCTAATTTTAGCTCTAACACTGATGATCCACCTACAAATGTGAACTGACGTTCAAAAATAAAACATTTGAAAACGGACCATTTTCCACATTTCTGAAGCATGACGTAATGGGGGGGTGTTATCTCTTTTGTCGAAAATCAGCCGTTTTTGCTCGAACATTAAATGCCTCCAAATGGTATTTAATTAACTTCCCGAGCCCCTGGAAGCATGAAAATCACTTTAAACATGCTAATTTTAGCTCTAACACTGATGATCCACCTACAAATGTGAACTAACGTTCAAAAATAAAACATTTGAAAACGGACCATTTTCCACATTTCTGAAGCATGACGTAATGGGGGGGGTGTTATCTCTTTTGTCGAAAATCAGCCATTTTTGCTCGAACATTAAATGCCTCCAAATGGTATTTAATTAACTTCCCGGGGTGAAGAAACCCTTTTTGAGAACTCAGAGTGAGTAAATTGGCCATTTTCATGCACTTTTAACCATTCCATAAATCTTATGTTTTGGGCCCCTGGAAGCATGAAAATCACTTTAAACATGCTAATTTTAGCTCTAACACTGATGATCCACCTACAAATGTGAACTGACGTTCAAAAATAAAACATTTGAAAACGGACCATTTTCCACATTTCTGAAGCATGACGTAATGGGGGGGTGTTATCTCTTTTGTCGAAAATCAGCCGTTTTTGCTCGAACATTAAATGCCTCCAAATGGTATTTAATTAACTTCCCGAGCCCCTGGAAGCATGAAATTCACTTTAAACATGCTAATTTTAGCTCTAACACTGATGATCCACCTCCAAATGTGAACTGACGTTCAAAAATAAAACATTTGAAAACGGACCATTTTCCACATTTCTGAAGCATGACGTAATGGGGGGGTGTTATCTCTTTTGTCGAAAATCAGCCGTTTTCGCTCAAACATTAAATGCCTCCAAATGGTATTTAATTAACTTCCCGGGGTGAAGAAACCCTTTTTGAGAACTCAGAGTGAGTAAATTGGCCATTTTCATGCACTTTTAACCATTCCATAAATCTTGTGTTTTGGGCCCCTGGAAGCATGAAAATCACTTTAAACATGCTAATTTTAGCTCTAACACTGATGATCCACCTACAAATGTGAACTGACGTTCAAAAATAAAACATTTGAAAAACGGACCATTTTCCACATTTCTGAAGCATGACGTAATTGGGGGGTGTTATCTCTTTTGTCGAAAATCAGCCGTTTTTGCTCGAACATTAAATGCCTCCAAATGGTATTTAATTAACTTCCCGAGCCCCTGGAAGCATGAAAATCACTTTAAACATGCTAATTTTAGCTCTAACACTGATGATCCACCTACAAATGTGAACTGACGTTCAAAAATAAAACATTTGAAAACGGACCATTTTCCACATTTCTGAAGCATGACGTAATGGGGGGGTGTTATCTCTTTTGTCGAAAATCAGCCGTTTTTGCTCGAACATTAAATGCCTCCAAATGGTATTTAATTAACTTCCCGAGCCCCTGGAAGCATGAAAATCACTTTAAACATGCTAATTTTAGCTCTAACACTGATGATCCACCTACAAATGTGAACTGACGTTCAAAAATAAAACATTTGAAAACGGACCATTTTCCACATTTCTGAAGCATGACGTAATGGGGGGGGTTATCTCTTTTGTCGAAAATCAGCCGTTTTTGCTCGAACAATAAATGCCTCCAAATGGTATTTAATTAACTTCCCGGGGTGAAGAAACCCTTTTTGAGAACTCAGAGTGAGTAAATTGGCCATTTTCATGCACTTTTAACCATTCCATAAATCTTGTGTTTTGGGCCCCTGGAAGCATGAAAATCACTTTAAACATGCTAATTTTAGCTCTAACACTGATGATCCACCTACAAATGTGAACTGACGTTCAAAAATAAAACATTTGAAAACGGACCATTTTCCACATTTCTGAAGCATGACGTAATGGGGGGGTGTTATCTCTTTTGTCGAAAATCAGCCGTTTTTGCTCGAACATTAAATGCCTCCAAATGGTATTTAATTAACTTCCCGAGCCCCTGGAAGCATGAAAATCACTTTAAACATGCTAATTTTAGCTCTAACACTGATGATCCACCTACAAATGTGAACTGACGTTCAAAAATAAAACATTTGAAAACGGACCATTTTCCACATTTCTGAAGCATGACGTAATGGGGGGGTGTTATCTCTTTTGTCGAAAATCAGCCGTTTTTGCTCGAACATTAAATGCCTCCAAATGGTATTTATTTCACTTCCCGAGCCCCTGGAAGCATGAAAATCACTTTAAACATGCTAATTTTAGCTCTAACACTGATGATCCACCTACAAATGTGAACTGACGTTCAAAAATAAAACATTTGAATACGGACCATTTTCCACATTTCTGAAGCATGACGTAATGGGGGGGTGTTATCTCTTTTGTCGAAAATCAGCCATTTTTGCTCGAACATTAAATGCCTCCAAATGGTATTTAATTAACTTCCCGAGCCCCTGGAAGCATGAAAATCACTTTAAACATGCTAATTTTAGCTCTAACACTGATGATCCACCTACAAATGTGAACTGACGTTCAAAAATAAAACATTTGAAAACGGACCATTTTCCACATTTCTGAAGCATGACGTAATGGGGGGGTGTTATCTCTTTTGTCGAAAATCAGCCGTTTTTGCTCGAACATTAAATGCCTCCAAATGGTATTTAATTAACTTCCCGAGCCCCTGGAAGCATGAAAATCACTTTAAACATGCTAATTTTAGCTCTAACACTGATGATCCACCTACAAATGTGAACTGACGTTCAAAAATAAAACATTTGAAAACGGACCATTTTCCACATTTCTGAAGCATGACGTAATGGGGGGGTGTTATCTCTTTTGTCGAAAATCAGCCGTTTTTGCTCGAACATTAAATGCCTCCAAATGGTATTTAATTAACTTCCCGAGCCCCTGGAAGCATGAAAATCACTTTAAACATGCTAATTTTAGCTCTAACACTGATGATCCACCTACAAATGTGAACTGACGTTCAAAAATAAAACATTTGAAAACGGACCATTTTCCACATTTCTGAAGCATGACGTAATGGGGGGGTGTTATCTCTTTTGTCGAAAATCAGCCGTTTTTGCTCGAACATTAAATGCCTCCAAATGGTATTTAATTAACTTCCCGGGGTGAAGAAACCCTTTTTGAGAACTCAGAGTGAGTAAATTGGCCATTTTCATGCACTTTTAAACATTCCATAAATCTTGTGTTTTGGGCCCCTGGAAGCATGAAAATCACTTTAAACATGCTAATTTTAGCTCTAACACTGATGATCCACCTACAAATGTGAACTGACGTTCAAAAATAAAACATTTGAAAATGGACCATTTTCCACATTTCTGAAGCATGACGTAATGGGGGGGTGTTATCTCTTTTGTCGAAAATCAGCCGTTTTTGCTCGAACATTAAATGCCTCCAAATGGTATTTAATTAACTTCCCGAGCCCCTGGAAGCATGAAAATCACTTTAAACATGCTGATTTTAGCTCTAACACTGATGATCCACCTACAAATGTGAACTGACGTTCAAAAATAAAACATTTGAAAATGGACCATTTTCCACATTTCTGAAGCATGACGTAATGGGGGGGTGTTATCTCTTTTGTCGAAAATCAGCCATTTTTGCTCGAACATTAAATGCCTCCAAATGGTATTTAATTAACTTCCCGGGGTGAAGAAACCCTTTTTGAGAACTCAGAGTGAGTAAATTGGCCATTTTCATGCACTTTTAACCATTCCATAAATCTTGTGTTTTGGGCCCCTGGAAGCATGAAAATCACTTTAAACATGCTAATTTTAGCTCTAACACTGATGATCCACCTACAAATGTGAACTGACGTTCAAAAATAAAACATTTGAAAACGGACCATTTTCCACATTTCTGAAGCATGACGTAATGGGGGGGTGTTATCTCTTTTGTCGAAAATCAGCCGTTTTTGCTCGAATATTAAATGCCTCCAAATGGTATTTAATTAACTTCCCGAGCCCCTGGAAGCATGAAAATCACTTTAAACATGCTAATTTTAGCTCTAACACTGATGATCCACCTACAAATGTGAACTGACGTTCAAAAATAAAACATTTGAAAACGGACCATTTTCCACATTTCTGAAGCATGACGTAATGGGGGGGTGTTATCTCTTTTGTCGAAAATCAGCCGTTTTTGCTCGAACATTAAATGCCTCCAAATGGTATTTATTTCACTTCCCGGGGTGAAGAAACCCTTTTTGAGAACTTAGAGTGAGTAAATTGGCCATTTTCATGCACTTTTAACCATTCCATTAATCTTGTGTTTTGGGCCCCTGGAAGCATGAAAATCACTTTAAACATGCTAATTTTAGCTCTAACACTGATGATCCACCTACAAATGTGAACTGACGTTCAAAAATAAAACATTTGAAAACGGACCATTTTCCACATTTCTGAAGCATGACGTAATGGGGGGGTGTTATCTCTTTTGTCGAAAATCAGCCGTTTTTGCTCGAACATTAAATGCCTCCAAATGGTATTTAATTAACTTCCCGAGCCCCTGGAAGCATGAAAATCACTTTAAACATGCTAATTTTAGCTCTAACACTGATGATCCACCTACAAATGTGAACTGACGTTCAAAAATAAAACATTTGAAAACGGACCATTTTCCACATTTCTGAAGCATGACGTAATGGGGGGGTGTTATCTCTTTTGTCGAAAATCAGCCATTTTTGCTCGAACATTAAATGCCTCCAAATGGTATTTAATTAACTTCCCGGGGTGAAGAAACCCTTTTTGAGAACTCAGAGTGAGTAAATTGGCCATTTTCATGCACTTTTAACCATTCCATAAATCTTGTGTTTTGGGCCCCTGGAAGCATGAAAATCACTTTAAACATGCTAATTTTAGCTCTAACACTGATGATCCACCTACAAATGTGAACTGACGTTCAAAAATAAAACATTTGAAAACGGACCATTTTCCACATTTCTGAAGCATGACGTAATGGGGGGGTGTTATCTCTTTTGTCGAAAATCAGCCGTTTTTGCTCGAACATTAAATGCCTCCAAATGGTATTTAATTAACTTCCCGAGCCCCTGGAAGCATGAAAATCACTTTAAACATGCTAATTTTAGCTCTAACACTGATGATCCACCTACAAATGTGAACTGACGTTCAAAAATAAAACATTTGAAAACGGACCATTTTCCACATTTCTGAAGCATGACGTAATGGGGGGGTGTTATCTCTTTTGTCGAAAATCAGCCGTTTTTGCTCGAACATTAAATGCCTCCAAATGGTATTTAATTAACTTCCCGAGCCCCTGGAAGCATGAAAATCACTTTAAACATGCTAATTTTAGCTCTAACACTGATGATCCACCTACAAATGTGAACTGACGTTCAAAAATAAAACATTTGAAAACGGACCATTTTCCACATTTCTGAAGCATGACGTAATGGGGGGTTGTTATCTCTTTTGTCGAAAATCAGCCGTTTTTGCTCGAACATTAAATGCCTCCAAATGGTATTTAATTAACTTCCCGGGGTGAAGAAACCCTTTTTGAGAACTCAGAGTGAGTAAATTGGCCATTTTCATGCACTTTTAAACATTCCATAAATCTTGTGTTTTGGGCCCCTGGAAGCATGAAAATCACTTTAAACATGCTAATTTTAGCTCTAACACTGATGATCCACCTACAAATGTGAACTGACGTTCAAAAATAAAACATTTGAAAACGGACCATTTTCCACATTTCTGAAGCATGACGTAATGGGGGGGTGTTATCTCTTTTGTCGAAAATCAGCCGTTTTTGCTCGAACATTAAATGCCTCCAAATGGTATTTAATTAACTTCCCGAGCCCCTGGAAGCATGAAAATCACTTTAAACATGCTAATTTTAGCTCTAACACTGATGATCCACCTACAAATGTGAACTGACGTTCAAAAATAAAACATTTGAAAACGGACCATTTTCCACATTTCTGAAGCATGACGTAATGGGGGGGTGTTATCTCTTTTGTCGAAAATCAGCCGTTTTTGCTCGAACATTAAATGCCTCCAAATGGTATTTAATTAACTTCCCGAGCCCCTGGAAGCATGAAAATCACTTTAAACATGCTAATTTTAGCTCTAACACTGATGATCCACCTACAAATGTGAACTGACGTTCAAAAATAAAACATTTGAAAACGGACCATTTTCCACATTTCTGAAGCATGACGTAATGGGGGGGTGTTATCTCTTTTGTCGAAAATCAGCCGTTTTTGCTCGAACATTAAATGCCTCCAAATGGTATTTAATTAACTTCCCGGGGTGAAGAAACCCTTTTTGAGAACTCAGAGTGAGTAAATTGGCCATTTTCATGCACTTTTAACCATTCCATAAATCTTGTGTTTTGGGCCTCTGGAAGCATGAAAATCACTTTAAACATGCTAATTTTAGCTCTAACACTGATGATCCACCTACAAATGTGAACTGACGTTCAAAAATAAAACATTTGAAAACGGACCATTTTCCACATTTCTGAAGCATGACGTAATGGGGGGGTGTTATCTCTTTTGTCGAAAATCCGCCGTTTTTGCTCGAACATTAAATGCCTCCAAATGGTATTTATTTCACTTCCCGAGCCCCTGGAAGCATGAAAATCACTTTAAACATGCTAATTTTAGCTCTAACACTGATGATCCACCTACAAATGTGAACTGACGTTCAAAAATAAAACATTTGAAAACGGACCATTTTCCACATTTCTGAAGCATGACGTAATGGGGGGGTGTTATCTCTTTTGTCGAAAATCAGCCGTTTTTGCTCGAACATTAAATGCCTCCAAATGGTATTTAATTAACTTCCCGAGCCCCTGGAAGCATGAAAATCACTTTAAACATGCTAATTTTAGCTCTAACACTGATGATCCACCTACAAATGTGAACTGACGTTCAAAAATAAAACATTTGAAAACGGACCATTTTCCACATTTCTGAAGCATGACGTAATGGGGGGGTGTTATCTCTTTTGTCGAAAATCAGCCGTTTTTGCTCGAACATTAAATGCCTCCAAATGGTATTTAATTAACTTCCCGAGCCCCTGGAAGCATGAAAATCACTTTAAACATGCTAATTTTAGCTCTAACACTGATGATCCACCTACAAATGTGAACTGACGTTCAAAAATAAAACATTTGAAAACGGACCATTTTCCACATTTCTGAAGCATGACGTAATGGGGGGGTGTTATCTCTTTTGTCGAAAATCAGCCGTTTTTGCTCGAACATTAAATGCCTCCAAATGGTATTTAATTAACTTCCCGGGGTGAAGAAACCCTTTTTGAGAACTCAGAGTGAGTAAATTGGCCATTTTCATGCACTTTTAACCATTCCATAAATCTTGTGTTTTGGGCCTCTGGAAGCATGAAAATCACTTTAAACATGCTAATTTTAGCTCTAACACTGATGATCCACCTACAAATGTGAACTGACGTTCAAAAATAAAACATTTGAAAACGGACCATTTTCCACATTTCTGAAGCATGACGTAATGGTGGGGGTGTTATCTCTTTTGTCGAAAATCCGCCGTTTTTGCTCGAACATTAAATGCCTCCAAATGGTATTTATTTCACTTCCCGAGCCCCTGGAAGCATGAAAATCACTTTAAACATGCTAATTTTAGCTCTAACACTGATGATCCACCTACAAATGTGAACTGACGTTCAAAAATAAAACATTTGAAAACGGACCATTTTCCTCATTTCTGAAGCATGACGTAATGGGGGGGTGTTATCTCTTTTGTCGAAAATCAGCCGTTTTTGCTCGAACATTAAATGCCTCCAAATGGTATTTAATTAACTTCCCGAACCCCTGGAAGCATGAAAATCACTTTAAACATGCTAATTTTAGCTCTAACACTGATGATCCACCTACAAATGTGAACTGACGTTCAAAAATAAAACATTTGAAAACGGACCATTTTCCACATTTCTGAAGCATGACGTAATGGGGGGGTGTTATCTCTTTTGTCGAAAATCAGCCGTTTTTGCTCGAACATTAAATGACTCCAAATGGTATTTAATTAACTTCCCGAGCCCCTGGAAGCATGAAAATCACTTTAAACATGCTAATTTTAGCTCTAACACTGATGATCCACCTACAAATGTGAACTGACGTTCAAAAATAAAACATTTGAAAACGGACCATTTTCCACATTTCTGAAGCATGACGTAATGGGGGGGGTGTTATCTCTTTTGTCGAAAATCAGCCGTTTTTGCTCGAACATTAAATGCCTCCAAATGGTATTTAATTAACTTCCCGAGCCCCTGGAAGCATGAAAATCACTTTAAACATGCTAATTTTAGCTCTAACACTGATGATCCACCTACAAATGTGAACTGACGTTCAAAAATAAAACATTTGAAAACGGACCATTTTCCACATTTCTGAAGCATGACGTAATGGGGGGGTGTTATCTCTTTTGTCGAAAATCAGCCGTTTTTGCTCGAACATTAAATGCCTCCAAATGGTATTTAATTAACTTCCCGAGCCCCTGGAAGCATGAAAATTACTTTAAACATGCTACTTTTAGCTCTAACACTGATGATCCACCTACAAATGTGAACTGACGTTCAAAAATAAAACATTTGAAAACGGACCATTTTCCACATTTCTGAAGCATGACGTAATGGGGGGGTGTTATCTCTTTTGTCGAAAATCAGCCGTTTTTGCTCGAACATTAAATGCCTCCAAATGGTATTTAATTAACTTCCCGAGCCCCTGGAAGCATGAAAATCACTTTAAACATGCTAATTTTAGCTCTAACACTGATGATCCACCTACAAATGTGAACTGACGTTCAAAAATAAAACATTTGAAAACGGACCATTTTCCACATTTCTGAAGCATGACGTAATGGGGGGGTGTTATCTCTTTTGTCGAAAATCAGCCGTTTTTGCTCGAACATTAAATGCCTCCAAATGGTATTTAATTAACTTCCCGGGGTGAAGAAACCCTTTTTGAGAACTCAGAGTGAGTAAATTGGCCATTTTCATGCACTTTTAAACATTCCATAAATCTTGTGTTTTGGGCCCCTGGAAGCATGAAAATCACTTTAAACATGCTAATTTTAGCTCTAACACTGATGATCCACCTACAAATGTGAACTGACGTTCAAAAATAAAACATTTGAAAACGGACCATTTTCCACATTTCTGAAGCATGACGTAATGGGGGGGTGTTATCTCTTTTGTCGAAAATCAGCCGTTTTTGCTCGAACATTAAATGCCTCCAAATGGTATTTAATTAACTTCCCGAGCCCCTGGAAGCATGAAAATCACTTTAAACATGCTAATTTTAGCTCTAACACTGATGATCCACCTACAAATGTGAACTGACGTTCAAAAATAAAACATTTGAAAATGGACCATTTTCCACATTTCTGAAGCATGACGTAATGGGGGGGTGTTATCTCTTTTGTCGAAAATCAGCCATTTTTGCTCGAACATTAAATGCCTCCAAATGGTATTTAATTAACTTCCCGGGGTGAAGAAACCCTTTTTGAGAACTCAGAGTGAGTAAATTGGCCATTTTCATGCACTTTTAACCATTCCATAAATCTTGTGTTTTGGGCCCCTGGAAGCATGAAAATCACTTTAAACATGCTAATTTTAGCTCTAACACTGATGATCCACCTACAAATGTGAACTGACGTTCAAAAATAAAATATTTGAAAACGGACCATTTTCCACATTTCTGAAGCATGACGTAATGGGGGGGTGTTATCTCTTTTGTCGAAAATCAGCCGTTTTTGCTCGAACATTAAATGCCTCCAAATGGTATTTAATTAACTTCCCGAGCCCCTGGAAGCATGAAAATCACTTTAAACATGCTAATTTTAGCTCTAACACTGATGATCCACCTACAAATGTGAACTGACGTTCAAAAATAAAACATTTGAAAATGGACCATTTTCCACATTTCTGAAGCATGACGTAATGGGGGGGTGTTATCTCTTTTGTCGAAAATCAGCCGTTTTTGCTCGAACATTAAATGCCTCCAAATGGTATTTAATTAACTTCCCGGGGTGAAGAAAACCTTTTTGAGAACTCAGAGTGAGTAAATTGGCCATTTTCATGCACTTTTAACCATTCCATAAATCTTGTGTTTTGGGCCCCTGGAAGCATGAAAATCACTTTAAACATGCTAATTTTAGCTCTAACACTGATGATCCACCTACAAATGTGAACTGACGTTCAAAAATAAAACATTTGAAAACGGACCATTTTCCACATTTCTGAAGCATGACGTAATGGGGGGGTGTTATCTCTTTTGTCGAAAATCAGCCGTTTTTGCTCGAACATTAAATGCCTCCAAATGGTATTTAATTAACTTCCCGAGCCCCTGGAAGCATGAAAATCACTTTAAACATGCTAATTTTAGCTCTAACACTGATGATCCACCTACAAATGTGAACTGACGTTCAAAAATAAAACATTTGAAAACGGACCATTTTCCACATTTCTGAAGCATGACGTAATGGGGGGGTGTTATCTCTTTTGTCGAAAATCAGCCGTTTTTGCTCGAACATTAAATGCCTCCAAATGGTATTTATTTCACTTCCCGAGCCCCTGGAAGCATGAAAATCACTTTAAACATGCTAATTTTAGCTCTAACACTGATGATCCACCTACAAATGTGAACTGACGTTCAAAAATAAAACATTTGAATACGGACCATTTTCCACATTTCTGAAGCATGACGTAATGGGGGGGTGTTATCTCTTTTGTCGAAAATCAGCCATTTTTGCTCGAACATTAAATGCCTCCAAATGGTATTTAATTAACTTCCCGAGCCCCTGGAAGCATGAAAATCACTTTAAACATGCTAATTTTAGCTCTAACACTGATGATCCACCTACAAATGTGAACTGACGTTCAAAAATAAAACATTTGAAAACGGACCATTTTCCACATTTCTGAAGCATGACGTAATGGGGGGGTGTTATCTCTTTTGTCGAAAATCAGCCGTTTTTGCTCGAACATTAAATGCCTCCAAATGGTATTTAATTAACTTCCCGAGCCCCTGGAAGCATGAAAATCACTTTAAACATGCTAATTTTAGCTCTAACACTGATGATCCACCTACAAATGTGAACTGACGTTCAAAAATAAAACATTTGAAAACGGACCATTTTCCACATTTCTGAAGCATGACGTAATGGGGGGGTGTTATCTCTTTTGTCGAAAATCAGCCGTTTTTGCTCGAACATTAAATGCCTCCAAATGGTATTTAATTAACTTCCCGAGCCCCTGGAAGCATGAAAATCACTTTAAACATGCTAATTTTAGCTCTAACACTGATGATCCACCTACAAATGTGAACTGACGTTCAAAAATAAAACATTTGAAAACGGACCATTTTCCACATTTCTGAAGCATGACGTAATGGGGGGGTGTTATCTCTTTTGTCGAAAATCAGCCGTTTTTGCTCGAACATTAAATGCCTCCAAATGGTATTTAATTAACTTCCCGGGGTGAAGAAACCCTTTTTGAGAACTCAGAGTGAGTAAATTGGCCATTTTCATGCACTTTTAAACATTCCATAAATCTTGTGTTTTGGGCCCCTTGAAGCATGAAAATCACTTTAAACATGCTAATTTTAGCTCTAACACTGATGATCCACCTACAAATGTGAACTGACGTTCAAAAATAAAACATTTGAAAATGGACCATTTTCCACATTTCTGAAGCATGACGTAATGGGGGGGTGTTATCTCTTTTGTCGAAAATCAGCCGTTTTTGCTCGAACATTAAATGCCTCCAAATGGTATTTAATTAACTTCCCGAGCCCCTGGAAGCATGAAAATCACTTTAAACATGCTGATTTTAGCTCTAACACTGATGATCCACCTACAAATGTGAACTGACGTTCAAAAATAAAACATTTGAAAATGGACCATTTTCCACATTTCTGAAGCATGACGTAATGGGGGGGTGTTATCTCTTTTGTCGAAAATCAGCCATTTTTGCTCGAACATTAAATGCCTCCAAATGGTATTTAATTAACTTCCCGGGGTGAAGAAACCCTTTTTGAGAACTCAGAGTGAGTAAATTGGCCATTTTCATGCACTTTTAACCATTCCATAAATCTTGTGTTTTGGGCCCCTGGAAGCATGAAAATCACTTTAAACATGCTAATTTTAGCTCTAACACTGATGATCCACCTACAAATGTGAACTGACGTTCAAAAATAAAACATTTGAAAACGGACCATTTTCCACATTTCTGAAGCATGACGTAATGGGGGGGTGTTATCTCTTTTGTCGAAAATCAGCCGTTTTTGCTCGAATATTAAATGCCTCCAAATGGTATTTAATTAACTTCCCGAGCCCCTGGAAGCATGAAAATCACTTTAAACATGCTAATTTTAGCTCTAACACTGATGATCCACCTACAAATGTGAACTGACGTTCAAAAATAAAACATTTGAAAACGGACCATTTTCCACATTTCTGAAGCATGACGTAATGGGGGGGTGTTATCTCTTTTGTCGAAAATCAGCCGTTTTTGCTCGAACATTAAATGCCTCCAAATGGTATTTATTTCACTTCCCGGGGTGAAGAAACCCTTTTTGAGAACTTAGAGTGAGTAAATTGGCCATTTTCATGCACTTTTAACCATTCCATTAATCTTGTGTTTTGGGCCCCTGGAAGCATGAAAATCACTTTAAACATGCTAATTTTAGCTCTAACACTGATGATCCACCTACAAATGTGAACTGACGTTCAAAAATAAAACATTTGAAAACGGACCATTTTCCACATTTCTGAAGCATGACGTAATGGGGGGGTGTTATCTCTTTTGTCGAAAATCAGCCGTTTTTGCTCGAACATTAAATGCCTCCAAATGGTATTTAATTAACTTCCCGAGCCCCTGGAAGCATGAAAATCACTTTAAACATGCTAATTTTAGCTCTAACACTGATGATCCACCTACAAATGTGAACTGACGTTCAAAAATAAAACATTTGAAAACGGACCATTTTCCACATTTCTGAAGCATGACGTAATGGGGGGGTGTTATCTCTTTTGTCGAAAATCAGCCATTTTTGCTCGAACATTAAATGCCTCCAAATGGTATTTAATTAACTTCCCGGGGTGAAGAAACCCTTTTTGAGAACTCAGAGTGAGTAAATTGGCCATTTTCATGCACTTTTAACCATTCCATAAATCTTGTGTTTTGGGCCCCTGGAAGCATGAAAATCACTTTAAACATGCTAATTTTAGCTCTAACACTGATGATCCACCTACAAATGTGAACTGACGTTCAAAAATAAAACATTTGAAAACGGACCATTTTCCACATTTCTGAAGCATGACGTAATGGGGGGGTGTTATCTCTTTTGTCGAAAATCAGCCGTTTTTGCTCGAACATTAAATGCCTCCAAATGGTATTTAATTAACTTCCCGAGCCCCTGGAAGCATGAAAATCACTTTAAACATGCTAATTTTAGCTCTAACACTGATGATCCACCTACAAATGTGAACTGACGTTCAAAAATAAAACATTTGAAAACGGACCATTTTCCACATTTCTGAAGCATGACGTAATGGGGGGGTGTTATCTCTTTTGTCGAAAATCAGCCGTTTTTGCTCGAACATTAAATGCCTCCAAATGGTATTTAATTAACTTCCCGAGCCCCTGGAAGCATGAAAATCAATTTAAACATGCTAATTTTAGCTCTAACACTGATGATCCACCTACAAATGTGAACTGACGTTCAAAAATAAAACATTTGAAAACGGACCATTTTCCACATTTCTGAAGCATGACGTAATGGGGGGGTGTTATCTCTTTTGTCGAAAATCAGACGTTTTTGCTCGAACATTAAATGCCTCCAAATGGTATTTAATTAACTTCCCGGGGTGAAGAAACCCTTTTTGAGAACTCAGAGTGAGTAAATTGGCCATTTTCATGCACTTTTAACCATTCCATAAATCTTGTGTTTTGGGCCTCTGGAAGCATGAAAATCACTTTAAACATGCTAATTTTAGCTCTAACACTGATGATCCACCTACAAATGTGAACTGACGTTCAAAAATAAAACATTTGAAAACGGACCATTTTCCACATTTCTGAAGCATGACGTAATGGGGGGGTGTTATCTCTTTTGTCGAAAATCCGCCGTTTTTGCTCGAACATTAAATGCCTCCAAATGGTATTTATTTCACTTCCCGAGCCCCTGGAAGCATGAAAATCACTTTAAACATGCTAATTTTAGCTCTAACACTGATGATCCACCTACAAATGTGAACTGACGTTCAAAAATAAAACATTTGAAAACGGACCATTTTCCACATTTCTGAAGCATGACGTAATGGGGGGGTGTTATCTCTTTTGTCGAAAATCAGCCGTTTTTGCTCGAACATTAAATGCCTCCAAATGGTATTTAATTAACTTCCCGAGCCCCTGGAAGCATGAAAATCACTTTAAACATGCTAATTTGAGCTCTAACACTGATGATCCACCTACAAATGTGAACTGACGTTCAAAAATAAAACATTTGAAAACGGACCATTTTCCACATTTCTGAAGCATGACGTAATGGGGGGGTGTTATCTCTTTTGTCGAAAATCAGCCGTTTTTGCTCGAACATTAAATGCCTCCAAATGGTATTTAATTAACTTCCCGAGCCCCTGGAAGCATGAAAATCACTTTAAACATGCTAATTTTAGCTCTAACACTGATGATCCACCTACAAATGTGAACTGACGTTCAAAAATAAAACATTTGAAAACGGACCATTTTCCACATTTCTGAAGCATGACGTAATGGGGGGGTGTTATCTCTTTTGTCGAAAATCAGCCGTTTTTGCTCGAACATTAAATGCCTCCAAATGGTATTTAATTAACTTCCCGAGCCCCTGGAAGCATGAAAATCACTTTAAACATGCTAATTTTAGCTCTAACACTGATGATCCACCTACAAATGTGAACTGACGTTCAAAAATAAAACATTTGAAAACGGACCATTTTCCACATTTCTGAAGCATGACGTAATGGGGGGGTGTTATCTCTTTTGTCGAAAATCAGCCGTTTTTGCTCGAACATTAAATGCCTCCAAATGGTATTTAATTAACTTCCCGGGGTGAAGAAACCCTTTTTGAGAACTCAGAGTGAGTAAATTGGCCATTTTCATGCACTTTTAAACATTCCATAAATCTTGTGTTTTGGGCCCCTGGAAGCATGAAAATCACTTTAAACATGCTAATTTTAGCTCTAACACTGATGATCCACCTACAAATGTGAACTGACGTTCAAAAATAAAACATTTGAAAACGGACCATTTTCCACATTTCTGAAGCATGACGTAATGGGGGGGTGTTATCTCTTTTGTCGAAAATCAGCCGTTTTTGCTCGAACATTAAATGCCTCCAAATGGTATTTAATTAACTTCCCGAGCCCCTGGAAGCATGAAAATCACTTTAAACATGCTAATTTTAGCTCTAACACTGATGATCCACCTACAAATGTGAACTGACGTTCAAAAATAAAACATTTGAAAACGGACCATTTTCCACATTTCTGAAGCATGACGTAATGGGGGGGTGTTATCTCTTTTGTCGAAAATCAGCCGTTTTTGCTCGAACATTAAATGCCTCCAAATGGTATTTAATTAACTTCCCGAGCCCCTGGAAGCATGAAAATCACTTTAAACATGCTAATTTTAGCTCTAACACTGATGATCCACCTACAAATGTGAACTGACGTTCAAAAATAAAACATTTGAAAACGGACCATTTTCCACATTTCTGAAGCATGACGTAATGGGGGGGTGTTATCTCTTTTGTCGAAAATCAGCCGTTTTTGCTCGAACATTAAATGCCTCCAAATGGTATTTAATTAACTTCCCGGGGTGAAGAAACCCTTTTTGAGAACTCAGAGTGAGTAAATTGGCCATTTTCATGCACTTTTAACCATTCCATAAATCTTGTGTTTTGGGCCTCTGGAAGCATGAAAATCACTTTAAACATGCTAATTTTAGCTCTAACACTGATGATCCACCTACAAATGTGAACTGACGTTCAAAAATAAAACATTTGAAAACGGACCATTTTCCACATTTCTGAAGCATGACGTAATGGGGGGGGTGTTATCTCTTTTGTCGAAAATCCGCCGTTTTTGCTCGAACATTAAATGCCTCCAAATGGTATTTATTTCACTTCCCGAGCCCCTGGAAGCATGAAAATCACTTTAAACATGCTAATTTTAGCTCTAACACTGATGATCCACCTACAAATGTGAACTGACGTTCAAAAATAAAACATTTGAAAACGGACCATTTTCCACATTTCTGAAGCATGACGTAATGGGGGGGTGTTATCTCTTTTGTCGAAAATCAGCCGTTTTTGCTCGAACATTAAATGCCTCCAAATGGTATTTAATTAACTTCCCGAGCCCCTGGAAGCATGAAAATCACTTTAAACATGCTAATTTTAGCTCTAACACTGATGATCCACCTACAAATGTGAACTGACGTTCAAAAATAAAACATTTGAAAACGGACCATTTTCCACATTTCTGAAGCATGACGTAATGGGGGGGTGTTATCTCTTTTGTCGAAAATCAGCCGTTTTTGCTCGAACATTAAATGCCTCCAAATGGTATTTAATTAACTTCCCGAGCCCCTGGAAGCATGAAAATCACTTTAAACATGCTAATTTTAGCTCTAACACTGATGATCCACCTACAAATGTGAACTGACGTTCAAAAATAAAACATTTGAAAACGGACCATTTTCCACATTTCTGAAGCATGACGTAATGGGGGGGTGTTATCTCTTTTGTCGAAAATCAGCCGTTTTTGCTCGAACATTAAATGCCTCCAAATGGTATTTAATTAACTTCCCGAGCCCCTGGAAGCATGAAAATCACTTTAAACATGCTAATTTTAGCTCTAACACTGATGATCCACCTACAAATGTGAACTGACGTTCAAAAATAAAACATTTGAAAACGGACCATTTTCCACATTTCTGAAGCATGACGTAATGGGGGGGTGTTATCTCTTTTGTCGAAAATCAGCCGTTTTTGCTCGAACATTAAATGCCTCCAAATGGTATTTAATTAACTTCCCGGGGTGAAGAAACCCTTTTTGAGAACTCAGAGTGAGTAAATTGGCCATTTTCATGCACTTTTAACCATTCCATAAATCTTGTGTTTTGGGCCTCTGGAAGCATGAAAATCACTTTAAACATGCTAATTTTAGCTCTAACACTGATGATCCACCTACAAATGTGAACTGACGTTCAAAAATAAAACATTTGAAAACGGACCATTTTCCACATTTCTGAAGCATGACGTAATGGGGGGGGTGTTATCTCTTTTGTCGAAAATCCGCCGTTTTTGCTCGAACATTAAATGCCTCCAAATGGTATTTATTTCACTTCCCGAGCCCCTGGAAGCATGAAAATCACTTTAAACATGCTAATTTTAGCTCTAACACTGATGATCCACCTACAAATGTGAACTGACGTTCAAAAATAAAACATTTGAAAACGGACCATTTTCCTCATTTCTGAAGCATGACGTAATGGGGGGGTGTTATCTCTTTTGTCGAAAATCAGCCGTTTTTGCTCGAACATTAAATGCCTCCAAATGGTATTTAATTAACTTCCCGAACCCCTGGAAGCATGAAAATCACTTTAAACATGCTAATTTTAGCTCTAACACTGATGATCCACCTACAAATGTGAACTGACGTTCAAAAATAAAACATTTGAAAACGGACCATTTTCCACATTTCTGAAGCATGACGTAATGGGGGGGTGTTATCTCTTTTGTCGAAAATCAGCCGTTTTTGCTCGAACATTAAATGACTCCAAATGGTATTTAATTAACTTCCCGAGCCCCTGGAAGCATGAAAATCACTTTAAACATGCTAATTTTAGCTCTAACACTGATGATCCACCTACAAATGTGAACTGACGTTCAAAAATAAAACATTTGAAAACGGACCATTTTCCACATTTCTGAAGCATGACGTAATGGGGGGGTGTTATCTCTTTTGTCGAAAATCAGCCGTTTTTGCTCGAACATTAAATGCCTCCAAATGGTATTTAATTAACTTCCCGAGCCCCTGGAAGCATGAAAATCACTTTAAACATGCTAATTTTAGCTCTAACACTGATGATCCACCTACAAATGTGAACTGACGTTCAAAAATAAAACATTTGAAAACGGACCATTTTCCACATTTCTGAAGCATGACGTAATGGGGGGGTGTTATCTCTTTTGTCGAAAATCAGCCGTTTTTGCTCGAACATTAAATGCCTCCAAATGGTATTTAATTAACTTCCCGAGCCCCTGGAAGCATGAAAATTACTTTAAACATGCTACTTTTAGCTCTAACACTGATGATCCACCTACAAATGTGAACTGACGTTCAAAAATAAAACATTTGAAAACGGACCATTTTCCACATTTCTGAAGCATGACGTAATGGGGGGGTGTTATCTCTTTTGTCGAAAATCAGCCGTTTTTGCTCGAACATTAAATGCCTCCAAATGGTATTTAATTAACTTCCCGAGCCCCTGGAAGCATGAAAATCACTTTAAACATGCTAATTTTAGCTCTAACACTGATGATCCACCTACAAATGTGAACTGACGTTCAAAAATAAAACATTTGAAAACGGACCATTTTCCACATTTCTGAAGCATGACGTAATGGGGGGGTGTTATCTCTTTTGTCGAAAATCAGCCGTTTTTGCTCGAACATTAAATGCCTCCAAATGGTATTTAATTAACTTCCCGAGCCCCTGGAAGCATGAAAATCACTTTAAACATGCTAATTTTAGCTCTAACACTGATGATCCACCTACAAATGTGAACTGACGTTCAAAAATAAAACATTTGAAAACGGACCATTTTCCACATTTCTGAAGCATGACGTAATGGGGGGGTGTTATCTCTTTTGTCGAAAATCAGCCGTTTTTGCTCGAACATTAAATGCCTCCAAATGGTATTTAATTAACTTCCCGGGGTGAAGAAACCCTTTTTGAGAACTCAGAGTGAGTAAATTGGCCATTTTCATGCACTTTTAAACATTCCATAAATCTTGTGTTTTGGGCCCCTGGAAGCATGAAAATCACTTTAAACATGCTAATTTTAGCTCTAACACTGATGATCCACCTACAAATGTGAACTGACGTTCAAAAATAAAACATTTGAAAACGGACCATTTTCCACATTTCTGAAGCATGACGTAATGGGGGGGTGTTATCTCTTTTGTCGAAAATCAGCCGTTTTTGCTCGAACATTAAATGCCTCCAAATGGTATTTAATTAACTTCCCGAGCCCCTGGAAGCATGAAAATCACTTTAAACATGCTAATTTTAGCTCTAACACTGATGATCCACCTACAAATGTGAACTGACGTTCAAAAATAAAACATTTGAAAATGGACCATTTTCCACATTTCTGAAGCATGACGTAATGGGGGGGTGTTATCTCTTTTGTCGAAAATCAGCCATTTTTGCTCGAACATTAAATGCCTCCAAATGGTATTTAATTAACTTCCCGGGGTGAAGAAACCCTTTTTGAGAACTCAGAGTGAGTAAATTGGCCATTTTCATGCACTTTTAACCATTCCATAAATCTTGTGTTTTGGGCCCCTGGAAGCATGAAAATCACTTTAAACATGCTAATTTTAGCTCTAACACTGATGATCCACCTACAAATGTGAACTGACGTTCAAAAATAAAATATTTGAAAACGGACCATTTTCCACATTTCTGAAGCATGACGTAATGGGGGGGTGTTATCTCTTTTGTCGAAAATCAGCCGTTTTTGCTCGAACATTAAATGCCTCCAAATGGTATTTAATTAACTTCCCGAGCCCCTGGAAGCATGAAAATCACTTTAAACATGCTAATTTTAGCTCTAACACTGATGATCCACCTACAAATGTGAACTGACGTTCAAAAATAAAACATTTGAAAATGGACCATTTTCCACATTTCTGAAGCATGACGTAATGGGGGGGTGTTATCTCTTTTGTCGAAAATCAGCCGTTTTTGCTCGAACATTAAATGCCTCCAAATGGTATTTAATTAACTTCCCGGGGTGAAGAAACCCTTTTTGAGAACTCAGAGTGAGTAAATTGGCCATTTTCATGCACTTTTAACCATTCCATAAATCTTGTGTTTTGGGCCCCTGGAAGCATGAAAATCACTTTAAACATGCTAATTTTAGCTCTAACACTGATGATCCACCTACAAATGTGAACTGACGTTCAAAAATAAAACATTTGAAAACGGACCATTTTCCACATTTCTGAAGCATGACGTAATGGGGGGGTGTTATCTCTTTTGTCGAAAATCAGCCGTTTTTGCTCGAACATTAAATGCCTCCAAATGGTATTTAATTAACTTCCCGAGCCCCTGGAAGCATGAAAATCACTTTAAACATGCTAATTTTAGCTCTAACACTGATGATCCACCTACAAATGTGAACTGACGTTCAAAAATAAAACATTTGAAAACGGACCATTTTCCACATTTCTGAAGCATGACGTAATGGGGGGGTGTTATCTCTTTTGTCGAAAATCAGCCGTTTTCGCTCGAACATTAAATGCCTCCAAATGGTATTTAATTAACTTCCCGGGGTCAAGAAACCCTTTTTGAGAACTCAGAGTGAGTAAATTGGCCATTTTCATGCACTTTTAACCATTCCATAAATCTTGTGTTTTGGGCCCCTGGAAGCATGAAAATCACTTTAAACATGCTAATTTTAGCTCTAACACTGATGATCCACCTACAAATGTGAACTGACGTTCAAAAATAAAACATTTGAAAACGGACCATTTTCCACATTTCTGAAGCATGACGTAATGGGGGGGTGTTATCTCTTTTGTCGAAAATCAGCCGTTTTTGCTCGAACATTAAATGCCTCCAAATGGTATTTAATTAACTTCCCGAGCCCCTGGAAGCATGAAAATCACTTTAAACATGCTAATTTTAGCTCTAACACTGATGATCCACCTACAAATGTGAACTGACGTTCAAAAATAAAACATTTGAAAACAGACCATTTTCCACATTTCTGAAGCATGACGTAATGGGGGGGTGTTATCTCTTTTGTCGAAAATCAGCCGTTTTTGCTCGAACATTAAATGCCTCCAAATGGTATTTAATTAACTTCCCGAGCCCCTGGAAGCATGAAAATCACTTTAAACATGCTAATTTTAGCTCTAACACTGATGATCCACCTACAAATGTGAACTGACGTTCAAAAATAAAACATTTGAAAACGGACCATTTTCCACATTTCTGAAGCATGACATAATGGGGGGGTGTTATCTCTTTTGTCGAAAATCAGCCGTTTTTGCTCGAACATTAAATGCCTCCAAATGGTATTTATTTCACTTCCCGGGGTGAAGAAACCCTTTTTGAGAACTTAGAGTGAGTAAATTGGCCATTTTCATGCACTTTTAACCATTCCATTAATCTTGTGTTTTGGGCCCCTGGACGCATGAAAATCACTTTAAACATGCTTATTTTAGCTCTAACACTGATGATCCACCTACAAATGTGAACTGACGTTCAAAAATAAAACATTTGAAAACGGACCATTTTCCACATTTCTGAAGCATGACGTAATGGGGGGGTGTTATCTCTTTTGTCGAAAATCAGCCGTTTTTGCTCGAACATTAAATGCCTCCAAATGGTATTTAATTAACTTCCCGAGCCCCTGGAAGCATGAAAATCACTTTAAACATGCTAATTTTAGCTCTAACACTGATGATCCACCTACAAATGTGAACTAACGTTCAAAAATAAAACATTTGAAAACGGACCATGTTCCACATTTCTGAAGCATGACGTAATGGGGGGGGTGTTATCTCTTTTGTCGAAAATCAGCCATTTTTGCTCGAACATTAAATGCCTCCAAATGGTATTTAATTAACTTCCCGGGGTGAAGAAACCCTTTTTGAGAACTCAGAGTGAGTAAATTGGCCATTTTCATGCACTTTTAACCATTCCATAAATCTTGTGTTTTGGGCCCCTGGAAGCATGAAAATCACTTTAAACATGCTAATTTTAGCTCTAACACTGATGATCCACCTACAAATGTGAACTGACGTTCAAAAATAAAACATTTGAAAACGGACCATTTTCCACATTTCTGAAGCATGACGTAATGGGGGGGTGTTATCTCTTTTGTCGAAAATCAGCCGTTTTTGCTCGAACATTAAATGCCTCCAAATGGTATTTAATTAACTTCCCGAGCCCCTGGAAGCATGAAAATCACTTTAAACATGCTAATTTTAGCTCTAACACTGATGATCCACCTACAAATGTGAACTGACGTTCAAAAATAAAACATTTGAAAACGGACCATTTTCCACATTTCTGAAGCATGACGTAATGGGGGGGTGTTATCTCTTTTGTCGAAAATCAGCCGTTTTTGCTCGAACATTAAATGCCTCCAAATGGTATTTAATTAACTTCCCGGGGTGAAGAAACCCTTTTTGAGAACTCAGAGTGAGTAAATTGGCCATTTTCATGCACTTTTAACCATTCCATAAATCTTGTGTTTTGGGCCCATGGAAGCATGAAAATCACTTTAAACATGCTAATTTTAGCTCTAACACTGATGATCCACCTACAAATGTGAACTGACGTTCAAAAATAAAACATTTGAAAACGGACCATTTTCCACATTTCTGAAGCATGACGTAATGGGGGGGTGTTATCTCTTTTGTCGAAAATCAGCCGTTTTTGCTCGAACATTAAATGCCTCCAAATGGTATTTAATTAACTTCCCGAGCCCCTGGAAGCATGAAAATCACTTTAAACATGCTAATTTTAGCTCTAACACTGATGATCCACCTACAAATGTGAACTGACGTTCAAAAATAAAACATTTGAAAACGGACCATTTTCCACATTTCTGAAGCATGACGTAATGGGGGGGTGTTATCTCTTTTGTCGAAAATCAGCCGTTTTTGCTCGAACATTAAATGCCTCCAAATGGTATTTATTTCACTTCCCGAGCCCCTGGAAGCATGAAAATCACTTTAAACATGCTAATTTTAGCTCTAACACTGATGATCCACCTACAAATGTGAACTGACGTTCAAAAATAAAACATTTGAAAACGGACCATTTTCCACATTTCTGAAGCATGACGTAATGGGGGGGTGTTATCTCTTTTGTCGAAAATCAGCCGTTTTTGCTCGAACATTAAATGCCTCCAAATGGTATTTAATTAACTTCCCGAGCCCCTGGAAGCATGAAAATCACTTTAAACATGCTAATTTTAGCTCTAACACTGATGATCCACCTACAAATGTGAACTGACGTTCAAAAATAAAACATTTGAAAACGGACCATTTTCCACATTTCTGAAGCATGACGTAATGGGGGGGTGTTATCTCTTTTGTCGAAAATCAGCCGTTTTTGCTCGAACATTAAATGCCTCCAAATGGTATTTAATTAACTTCCCGAGCCCCTGGAAGCATGAAAATCACTTTAAACATGCTAATTTTAGCTCTAACACTGATGATCCACCTACAAATGTGAACTGACGTTCAAAAATAAAACATTTGAAAACGGACCATTTTCCACATTTCTGAAGCATGACGTAATGGGGGGGTGTTATCTCTTTTGTCGAAAATCAGCCGTTTTTGCTCGAACATTAAATGCCTCCAAATGGTATTTAATTAACTTCCCGAGCCCCTGGAAGCATGAAAATCACTTTAAACATGCTAATTTTAGCTCTAACACTGATGATCCACCTACAAATGTGAACTGACGTTCAAAAATAAAACATTTGAAAACGGACCATTTTCCACATTTCTGAAGCATGACGTAATGGGGGGGTGTTATCTCTTTTGTCGAAAATCAGCCGTTTTTGCTCGAACATTAAATGCCTCCAAATGGTATTTAATTAACTTCCCGGGGTGAAGAAACCCTTTTTGAGAACTCAGAGTGAGTAAATTGGCCATTTTCATGCACTTTTAAACATTCCATAAATCTTGTGTTTTGGGCCACTGGAAGCATGAAAATCACTTTAAACATGCTAATTTTAGCTCTAACACTGATGATCCACCTACAAATGTGAACTGACGTTCAAAAATAAAACATTTGAAAACGGACCATTTTCCACATTTCTGAAGCATGACGTAATGGGGGGGTGTTATCTCTTTTGTCGAAAATCAGCCGTTTTTGCTCGAACATTAAATGCCTCCAAATGGTATTTAATTAACTTCCCGAGCCCCTGGAAGCATGAAAATCACTTTAAACATGCTAATTTTAGCTCTAACACTGATGATCCACCTACAAATGTGAACTGACGTTCAAAAATAAAACATTTGAAAACGGACCATTTTCCACATTTCTGAAGCATGACGTAATGGGGGGGTGTTATCTCTTTTGTCGAAAATCAGCCGTTTTTGCTCGAACATTAAATGCCTCCAAATGGTATTTAATTAACTTCCCGAGCCCCTGGAAGCATGAAAATCACTTTAAACATGCTAATTTTAGCTCTAACACTGATGATCCACCTACAAATGTGAACTGACGTTCAAAAATAAAACATTTGAAAACGGACCATTTTCCACATTTCTGAAGCATGACGTAATGGGGGGGTGTTATCTCTTTTGTCGAAAATCAGCCGTTTTTGCTCGAACATTAAATGCCTCCAAATGGTATTTAATTAACTTCCCGGGGTGAAGAAACCCTTTTTGAGAACTCAGAGTGAGTAAATTGGCCATTTTCATGCACTTTTAACCATTCCATAAATCTTGTGTTTTGGGCCTCTGGAAGCATGAAAATCACTTTAAACATGCTAATTTTAGCTCTAACACTGATGATCCACCTACAAATGTGAACTGACGTTCAAAAATAAAACATTTGAAAACGGACCATTTTCCACATTTCTGAAGCATGACGTAAAGGGGGGGGTGTTATCTCTTTTGTCGAAAATCCGCCGTTTTTGCTCGAACATTAAATGCCTCCAAATGGTATTTATTTCACTTCCCGAGCCCCTGGAAGCATGAAAATCACTTTAAACATGCTAATTTTAGCTCTAACACTGATGATCCACCTACAAATGTGAACTGACGTTCAAAAATAAAACATTTGAAAACGGACCATTTTCCACATTTCTGAAGCATGACGTAATGGGGGGGTGTTATCTCTTTTGTCGAAAATCAGCCGTTTTTGCTCGAACATTAAATGCCTCCAAATGGTATTTAATTAACTTCCCGAGCCCCTGGAAGCATGAAAATCACTTTAAACATGCTAATTTTAGCTCTAACACTGATGATCCACCTACAAATGTGAACTGACGTTCAAAAATAAAACATTTGAAAACGGACCATTTTCCACATTTCTGAAGCATGACGTAATGGGGGGGTGTTATCTCTTTTGTCGAAAATCAGCCGTTTTTGCTCGAACATTAAATGCCTCCAAATGGTATTTAATTAACTTCCCGAGCCCCTGGAAGCATGAAAATCACTTTAAACATGCTAATTTTAGCTCTAACACTGATGATCCACCTACAAATGTGAACTGACGTTCAAAAATAAAACATTTGAAAACGGACCATTTTCCACATTTCTGAAGCATGACGTAATGGGGGGGTGTTATCTCTTTTGTCGAAAATCAGCCGTTTTTGCTCGAACATTAAATGCCTCCAAATGGTATTTAATTAACTTCCCGAGCCCCTGGAAGCATGAAAATCACTTTAAACATGCTAATTTTAGCTCTAACACTGATGATCCACCTACAAATGTGAACTGACGTTCAAAAATAAAACATTTGAAAACGGACCATTTTCCACATTTCTGAAGCATGACGTAATGGGGGGGTGTTATCTCTTTTGTCGAAAATCAGCCGTTTTTGCTCGAACATTAAATGCCTCCAAATGGTATTTAATTAACTTCCCGGGGTGAAGAAACCCTTTTTGAGAACTCAGAGTGAGTAAATTGGCCATTTTCATGCACTTTTAACCATTCCATAAATCTTGTGTTTTGGGCCTCTGGAAGCATGAAAATCACTTTAAACATGCTAATTTTAGCTCTAACACTGATGATCCACCTACAAATGTGAACTGACGTTCAAAAATAAAACATTTGAAAACGGACCATTTTCCACATTTCTGAAGCATGACGTAATGGGGGGGGTGTTATCTCTTTTGTCGAAAATCCGCCGTTTTTGCTCGAACATTAAATGCCTCCAAATGGTATTTATTTCACTTCCCGAGCCCCTGGAAGCATGAAAATCACTTTAAACATGCTAATTTTAGCTCTAACACTGATGATCCACCTACAAATGTGAACTGACGTTCAAAAATAAAACATTTGAAAACGGACCATTTTCCTCATTTCTGAAGCATGACGTAATGGGGGGGTGTTATCTCTTTTGTCGAAAATCAGCCGTTTTTGCTCGAACATTAAATGCCTCCAAATGGTATTTAATTAACTTCCCGAGCCCCTGGAAGCATGAAAATCACTTTAAACATGCTAATTTTAGCTCTAACACTGATGATCCACCTACAAATGTGAACTGACGTTCAAAAATAAAACATTTGAAAACGGACCATTTTCCACATTTCTGAAGCATGACGTAATGGGGGGGTGTTATCTCTTTTGTCGAAAATCAGCCGTTTTTGCTCGAACATTAAATGACTCCAAATGGTATTTAATTAACTTCCCGAGCCCCTGGAAGCATGAAAATCACTTTAAACATGCTAATTTTAGCTCTAACACTGATGATCCACCTACAAATGTGAACTGACGTTCAAAAATAAAACATTTGAAAACGGACCATTTTCCACATTTCTGAAGCATGACGTAATGGGGGGGGTGTTATCTCTTTTGTCGAAAATCAGCCGTTTTTGCTCGAACATTAAATGCCTCCAAATGGTATTTAATTAACTTCCCGAGCCCCTGGAAGCATGAAAATCACTTTAAACATGCTAATTTTAGCTCTAACACTGATGATCCACCTACAAATGTGAACTGACGTTCAAAAATAAAACATTTGAAAACGGACCATTTTCCACATTTCTGAAGCATGACGTAATGGGGGGGTGTTATCTCTTTTGTCGAAAATCAGCCGTTTTTGCTCGAACATTAAATGCCTCCAAATGGTATTTAATTAACTTCCCGAGCCCCTGGAAGCATGAAAATTACTTTAAACATGCTACTTTTAGCTCTAACACTGATGATCCACCTACAAATGTGAACTGACGTTCAAAAATAAAACATTTGAAAACGGACCATTTTCCACATTTCTGAAGCATGACGTAATGGGGGGGTGTTATCTCTTTTGTCGAAAATCAGCCGTTTTTGCTCGAACATTAAATGCCTCCAAATGGTATTTAATTAACTTCCCGAGCCCCTGGAAGCATGAAAATCACTTTAAACATGCTAATTTTAGCTCTAACACTGATGATCCACCTACAAATGTGAACTGACGTTCAAAAATAAAACATTTGAAAACGGACCATTTTCCACATTTCTGAAGCATGACGTAATGGGGGGGTGTTATCTCTTTTGTCGAAAATCAGCCGTTTTTGCTCGAACATTAAATGCCTCCAAATGGTATTTAATTAACTTCCCGAGCCCCTGGAAGCATGAAAATCACTTTAAACATGCTAATTTTAGCTCTAACACTGATGATCCACCTACAAATGTGAACTGACGTTCAAAAATAAAACATTTGAAAACGGACCATTTTCCACATTTCTGAAGCATGACGTAATGGGGGGGTGTTATCTCTTTTGTCGAAAATCAGCCGTTTTTGCTCGAACATTAAATGCCTCCAAATGGTATTTAATTAACTTCCCGGGGTGAAGAAACCCTTTTTGAGAACTCAGAGTGAGTAAATTGGCCATTTTCATGCACTTTTAAACATTCCATAAATCTTGTGTTTTGGGCCCCTGGAAGCATGAAAATCACTTTAAACATGCTAATTTTAGCTCTAACACTGATGATCCACCTACAAATGTGAACTGACGTTCAAAAATAAAACATTTGAAAACGGACCATTTTCCACATTTCTGAAGCATGACGTAATGGGGGGGTGTTATCTCTTTTGTCGAAAATCAGCCGTTTTTGCTCGAACATTAAATGCCTCCAAATGGTATTTAATTAACTTCCCGAGCCCCTGGAAGCATGAAAATCACTTTAAACATGCTAATTTTAGCTCTAACACTGATGATCCACCTACAAATGTGAACTGACGTTCAAAAATAAAACATTTGAAAATGGACCATTTTCCACATTTCTGAAGCATGACGTAATGGGGGGGTGTTATCTCTTTTGTCGAAAATCAGCCATTTTTGCTCGAACATTAAATGCCTCCAAATGGTATTTAATTAACTTCCCGGGGTGAAGAAACCCTTTTTGAGAACTCAGAGTGAGTAAATTGGCCATTTTCATGCACTTTTAACCATTCCATAAATCTTGTGTTTTGGGCCCCTGGAAGCATGAAAATCACTTTAAACATGCTAATTTTAGCTCTAACACTGATGATCCACCTACAAATGTGAACTGACGTTCAAAAATAAAATATTTGAAAACGGACCATTTTCCACATTTCTGAAGCATGACGTAATGGGGGGGTGTTATCTCTTTTGTCGAAAATCAGCCGTTTTTGCTCGAACATTAAATGCCTCCAAATGGTATTTAATTAACTTCCCGAGCCCCTGGAAGCATGAAAATCACTTTAAACATGCTAATTTTAGCTCTAACACTGATGATCCACCTACAAATGTGAACTGACGTTCAAAAATAAAACATTTGAAAATGGACCATTTTCCACATTTCTGAAGCATGACGTAATGGGGGGGTGTTATCTCTTTTGTCGAAAATCAGCCGTTTTTGCTCGAACATTAAATGCCTACAAATGGTATTTAATTAACTTCCCGGGGTGAAGAAACCCTTTTTGAGAACTCAGAGTGAGTAAATTGGCCATTTTCATGCACTTTTAACCATTCCATAAATCTTGTGTTTTGGGCCCCTGGAAGCATGAAAATCACTTTAAACATGCTAATTTTAGCTCTAACACTGATGATCCACCTACAAATGTGAACTGACGTTCAAAAATAAAACATTTGAAAACGGACCATTTTCCACATTTCTGAAGCATGACGTAATGGGGGGGTGTTATCTCTTTTGTCGAAAATCAGCCGTTTTTGCTCGAACATTAAATGCCTCCAAATGGTATTTAATTAACTTCCCGAGCCCCTGGAAGCATGAAAATCACTTTAAACATGCTAATTTTAGCTCTAACACTGATGATCCACCTACAAATGTGAACTGACGTTCAAAAATAAAACATTTGAAAACGGACCATTTTCCACATTTCTGAAGCATGACGTAATGGGGGGGTGTTATCTCTTTTGTCGAAAATCAGCCGTTTTCGCTCGAACATTAAATGCCTCCAAATGGTATTTAATTAACTTCCCGGGGTCAAGAAACCCTTTTTGAGAACTCAGAGTGAGTAAATTGGCCATTTTCATGCACTTTTAACCATTCCATAAATCTTGTGTTTTGGGCCCCTGGAAGCATGAAAATCACTTTAAACATGCTAATTTTAGCTCTAACACTGATGATCCACCTACAAATGTGAACTGACGTTCAAAAATAAAACATTTGAAAACGGACCATTTTCCACATTTCTGAAGCATGACGTAATGGGGGGGTGTTATCTCTTTTGTCGAAAATCAGCCGTTTTTGCTCGAACATTAAATGCCTCCAAATGGTATTTAATTAACTTCCCGAGCCCCTGGAAGCATGAAAATCACTTTAAACATGCTAATTTTAGCTCTAACACTGATGATCCACCTACAAATGTGAACTGACGTTCAAAAATAAAACATTTGAAAACGGACCATTTTCCACATTTCTGAAGCATGACGTAATGGGGGGGTGTTATCTCTTTTGTCGAAAATCAGCCGTTTTCGCTCGAACATTAAATGCCTCCAAATGGTATTTAATTAACTTCCCGGGGTCAAGAAACCCTTTTTGAGAACTCAGAGTGAGTAAATTGGCCATTTTCATGCACTTTTAACCATTCCATAAATCTTGTGTTTTGGGCCCCTGGAAGCATGAAAATCACTTTAAACATGCTAATTTTAGCTCTAACACTGATGATCCACCTACAAATGTGAACTGACGTTCAAAAATAAAACATTTGAAAACGGACCATTTTCCACATTTCTGAAGCATGACGTAATGGGGGGGTGTTATCTCTTTTGTCGAAAATCAGCCGTTTTTGCTCGAACATTAAATGCCTCCAAATGGTATTTAATTAACTTCCCGAGCCCCTGGAAGCATGAAAATCACTTTAAACATGCTAATTTTAGCTCTAACACTGATGATCCACCTACAAATGTGAACTGACGTTCAAAAATAAAACATTTGAAAACAGACCATTTTCCACATTTCTGAAGCATGACGTAATGGGGAGGTGTTATCTCTTTTGTCGAAAATCAGCCGTTTTTGCTCGAACATTAAATGCCTCCAAATGGTATTTAATTAACTTCCCGAGCCCCTGGAAGCATGAAAATCACTTTAAACATGCTAATTTTAGCTCTAACACTGATGATCCACCTACAAATGTGAACTGACGTTCAAAAATAAAACATTTGAAAACGGACCATTTTCCACATTTCTGAAGCATGACATAATGGGGGGGTGTTATCTCTTTTGTCGAAAATCAGCCGTTTTTGCTCGAACATTAAATGCCTCCAAATGGTATTTATTTCACTTCCCGGGGTGAAGAAACCCTTTTTGAGAACTTAGAGTGAGTAAATTGGCCATTTTCATGCACTTTTAACCATTCCATTAATCTTGTGTTTTGGGCCCCTGGACGCATGAAAATCACTTTAAACATGCTTATTTTAGCTCTAACACTGATGATCCACCTACAAATGTGAACTGACGTTCAAAAATAAAACATTTGAAAACGGACCATTTTCCACATTTCTGAAGCATGACGTAATGGGGGGGTGTTATCTCTTTTGTCGAAAATCAGCCGTTTTTGCTCGAACATTAAATGCCTCCAAATGGTATTTAATTAACTTCCCGAGCCCCTGGAAGCATGAAAATCACTTTAAACATGCTAATTTTAGCTCTAACACTGATGATCCACCTACAAATGTGAACTAACGTTCAAAAATAAAACATTTGAAAACGGACCATGTTCCACATTTCTGAAGCATGACGTAATGGGGGGGGTGTTATCTCTTTTGTCGAAAATCAGCCATTTTTGCTCGAACATTAAATGCCTCCAAATGGTATTTAATTAACTTCCCGGGGTGAAGAAACCCTTTTTGAGAACTCAGAGTGAGTAAATTGGCCATTTTCATGCACTTTTAACCATTCCATAAATCTTGTGTTTTGGGCCCCTGGAAGCATGAAAATCACTTTAAACATGCTAATTTTAGCTCTAACACTGATGATCCACCTACAAATGTGAACTGACGTTCAAAAATAAAACATTTGAAAACGGACCATTTTCCACATTTCTGAAGCATGACGTAATGGGGGGGTGTTATCTCTTTTGTCGAAAATCAGCCGTTTTTGCTCGAACATTAAATGCCTCCAAATGGTATTTAATTAACTTCCCGAGCCCCTGGAAGCATGAAAATCACTTTAAACATGCTAATTTTAGCTCTAACACTGATGATCCACCTACAAATGTGAACTGACGTTCAAAAATAAAACATTTGAAAACGGACCATTTTCCACATTTCTGAAGCATGACGTAATGGGGGGGTGTTATCTCTTTTGTCGAAAATCAGCCGTTTTTGCTCGAACATTAAATGCCTCCAAATGGTATTTAATTAACTTCCCGGGGTGAAGAAACCCTTTTTGAGAACTCAGAGTGAGTAAATTGGCCATTTTCATGCACTTTTAACCATTCCATAAATCTTGTGTTTTGGGCCCATGGAAGCATGAAAATCACTTTAAACATGCTAATTTTAGCTCTAACACTGATGATCCACCTACAAATGTGAACTGACGTTCAAAAATAAAACATTTGAAAACGGACCATTTTCCACATTTCTGAAGCATGACGTAATGGGGGGGTGTTATCTCTTTTGTCGAAAATCAGCCGTTTTTGCTCGAACATTAAATGCCTCCAAATGGTATTTAATTAACTTCCCGAGCCCCTGGAAGCATGAAAATCACTTTAAACATGCTAATTTTAGCTCTAACACTGATGATCCACCTACAAATGTGAACTGACGTTCAAAAATAAAACATTTGAAAACGGACCATTTTCCACATTTCTGAAGCATGACGTAATGGGGGGGTGTTATCTCTTTTGTCGAAAATCAGCCGTTTTTGCTCGAACATTAAATGCCTCCAAATGGTATTTATTTCACTTCCCGAGCCCCTGGAAGCATGAAAATCACTTTAAACATGCTAATTTTAGCTCTAACACTGATGATCCACCTACAAATGTGAACTGACGTTCAAAAATAAAACATTTGAAAACGGACCATTTTCCACATTTCTGAAGCATGACGTAATGGGGGGGTGTTATCTCTTTTGTCGAAAATCAGCCGTTTTTGCTCGAACATTAAATGCCTCCAAATGGTATTTAATTAACTTCCCGAGCCCCTGGAAGCATGAAAATCACTTTAAACATGCTAATTTTAGCTCTAACACTGATGATCCACCTACAAATGTGAACTGACGTTCAAAAATAAAACATTTGAAAACGGACCATTTTCCACATTTCTGAAGCATGACGTAATGGGGGGGTGTTATCTCTTTTGTCGAAAATCAGCCGTTTTTGCTCGAACATTAAATGCCTCCAAATGGTATTTAATTAACTTCCCGAGCCCCTGGAAGCATGAAAATCACTTTAAACATGCTAATTTTAGCTCTAACACTGATGATCCACCTACAAATGTGAACTGACGTTCAAAAATAAAACATTTGAAAACGGACCATTTTCCACATTTCTGAAGCATGACGTAATGGGGGGGTGTTATCTCTTTTGTCGAAAATCAGCCGTTTTTGCTCGAACATTAAATGCCTCCAAATGGTATTTAATTAACTTCCCGAGCCCCTGGAAGCATGAAAATCACTTTAAACATGCTAATTTTAGCTCTAACACTGATGATCCACCTACAAATGTGAACTGACGTTCAAAAATAAAACATTTGAAAACGGACCATTTTCCACATTTCTGAAGCATGACGTAATGGGGGGGTGTTATCTCTTTTGTCGAAAATCAGCCGTTTTTGCTCGAACATTAAATGCCTCCAAATGGTATTTAATTAACTTCCCGGGGTGAAGAAACCCTTTTTGAGAACTCAGAGTGAGTAAATTGGCCATTTTCATGCACTTTTAAACATTCCATAAATCTTGTGTTTTGGGCCACTGGAAGCATGAAAATCACTTTAAACATGCTAATTTTAGCTCTAACACTGATGATCCACCTACAAATGTGAACTGACGTTCAAAAATAAAACATTTGAAAACGGACCATTTTCCACATTTCTGAAGCATGACGTAATGGGGGGGTGTTATCTCTTTTGTCGAAAATCAGCCGTTTTTGCTCGAACATTAAATGCCTCCAAATGGTATTTAATTAACTTCCCGAGCCCCTGGAAGCATGAAAATCACTTTAAACATGCTAATTTTAGCTCTAACACTGATGATCCACCTACAAATGTGAACTGACGTTCAAAAATAAAACATTTGAAAACGGACCATTTTCCACATTTCTGAAGCATGACGTAATGGGGGGGTGTTATCTCTTTTGTCGAAAATCAGCCGTTTTTGCTCGAACATTAAATGCCTCCAAATGGTATTTATTTCACTTCCCGGGGTGAAGAAACCCTTTTTGAGAACTTAGAGTGAGTAAATTGGCCATTTTCATGCACTTTTAACCATTCCATTAATCTTGTGTTTTGGGCCCCTGGAAGCATGAAAATCACTTTAAACATGCTAATTTTAGCTCTAACACTGATGATCCACCTACAAATGTGAACTGACGTTCAAAAATAAAACATTTGAAAACGGACCATTTTCCACATTTCTGAAGCATGACGTAATGGGGGGGTGTTATCTCTTTTGTCGAAAATCCGCCGTTTTTGCTCGAACATTAAATGCCTCCAAATGGTATTTATTTCACTTCCCGAGACCCTGGAAGCATGAAAATCACTTTAAACATGCTAATTTTAGCTCTAACACTGATGATCCACCTACAAATGTGAACTGACGTTCAAAAATAAAACATTTGAAAACGGACCATTTTCCACATTTCTGAAGCATGACGTAATGGGGGGGTGTTATCTCTTTTGTCGAAAATCAGCCGTTTTTGCTCGAACATTAAATGCCTCCAAATGGTATTTAATTAACTTCCCGAGCCACTGGAAGCATGAAAATCACTTTAAACATGCTAATTTTAGCTCTAACACTGATGATCCACCTACAAATGTGAACTGACGTTCAAAAATAAAACATTTGAAAACGGACCATTTTCCACATTTCTGAAGCATGCCGTAATGGGGGGGTGTTATCTCTTTTGTCGAAAATCAGCCATTTTTGCTCGAACATTAAATGCCTCCAAATGGTATTTAATTAACTTCCCGGGTGAAGAAACCCTTTTTGAGAACTCAGAGTGAGTAAATTGGCCATTTTCATGCACTTTTAACCATTCCATAAATCTTGTGTTTTGGGCCCCTGGAAGCATGAAAATCACTTTAAACATGCTAATTTTAGCTCTAACACTGATGATCCACCTACAAATGTGAACTGACGTTCAAAAATAAAACATTTGAAAACGGGCCACTTTCCACATTTCTGAAGCATGACGTAATGGGGGGGTGTTATCTCTTTTGTCGAAAATCAGCCGTTTTTGCTCGAACATTAAATGCCTCCAAATGGTATTTAATTAACTTCCCGAGCCACTGGAAGCCTGAAAATCACTTTAAACATGCTAATTTTAGCTCTAACACTGATGATCCACCTACAAATGTGAACTGACGTTCAAAAATAAAACATTTGAAAACGGACCATTTTCCACATTTCTGAAGCATGCCGTAATGGGGGGGTGTTATCTCTTTTGTCGAAAATCAGCCATTTTTGCTCGAACATTAAATGCCTCCAAATGGTATTTAATTAACTTCCCGGGGTGAAGAAACCCTTTTTGAGAACTCAGAGTGAGTAAATTGGCCATTTTCATGCACTTTTAACCATTCCATAAATCTTGTGTTTTGGGCCCCTGGAAGCATGAAAATCACTTTAAACATGCTAATTTTAGCTCTAACACTGATGATCCACCTACAAATGTGAACTGACGTTCAAAAATAAAACATTTGAAAACGGACCATTTTCCACATTTCTGAAGCATGACGTAATGGGGGGGTGTTATCTCTTTTGTCGAAAATCAGCCGTTTTTGCTCGAACATTAAATGCCTCCAAATGGTATTTAATTAACTTCCCGAGCCCCTGGAAGCATGAAAATCACTTTAAACATGCTAATTTTAGCTCTAACACTGATGATCCACCTACAAATGTGAACTGACGTTCAAAAATAAAACATTTGAAAACGGACCATTTTCCACATTTCTGAAGCATGACGTAATGGGGGGGTGTTATCTCTTTTGTCGAAAATCAGCCGTTTTTGCTCGAACATTAAATGCCTCCAAATGGTATTTAATTAACTTCCCGAGCCCCTGGAAGCATGAAAATCACTTTAAACATGCTAATTTTAGCTCTAACACTGATGATCCACCTACAAATGTGAACTGACGTTCAAAAATAAAACATTTGAAAACGGACCATTTTCCACATTTCTGAAGCATGACGTAATGGGGGGGTGTTATCTCTTTTGTCGAAAATCAGCCGTTTTTGCTCGAACACTAAATGCCTCCAAATGGTATTTAATTAACTTCCCGGGGTGAAGAAACCCTTTTTGAGAACTCAGAGTGAGTAAATTGGCCATTTTCATGCACTTTTAACCATTCCATAAATCTTGTGTTTTGGGCCTCTGGAAGCATGAAAATCACTTTAAACATGCTAATTTTAGCTCTAACACTGATGATCCACCTACAAATGTGAACTGACGTTCAAAAATAAAACATTTGAAAACGGACCATTTTCCACATTTCTGAAGCATGACGTAATGGGGGGGGTGTTATCTCTTTTGTCGAAAATCCGCCGTTTTTGCTCGAACATTAAATGCCTCCAAATGGTATTTATTTCACTTCCCGAGCCCCTGGAAGCATGAAAATCACTTTAAACATGCTAATTTTAGCTCTAACACTGATGATCCACCTACAAATGTGAACTGACGTTCAAAAATAAAACATTTGAAAACGGACCATTTTCCACATTTCTGAAGCATGACGTAATGGGGGGGTGTTATCTCTTTTGTCGAAAATCAGCCGTTTTTGCTCGAACATTAAATGCCTCCAAATGGTATTTAATTAACTTCCCGAGCCCCTGGAAGCATGAAAATCACTTTAAACATGCTAATTTTAGCTCTAACACTGATGATCCACCTACAAATGTGAACTGACGTTCAAAAATAAAACATTTGAAAACGGACCATTTTCCACATTTCTGAAGCATGACGTAATGGGGGGGTGTTATCTCTTTTGTCGAAAATCAGCCGTTTTTGCTCGAACATTAAATGCCTCCAAATGGTATTTAATTAACTTCCCGAGCCCCTGGAAGCATGAAAATCACTTTAAACATGCTAATTTTAGCTCTAACACTGATGATCCACCTACAAATGTGAACTGACGTTCAAAAATAAAACATTTGAAAACGGACCATTTTCCACATTTCTGAAGCATGACGTAATGGGGGGGTGTTATCTCTTTTGTCGAAAATCAGCCGTTTTTGCTCGAACATTAAATGCCTCCAAATGGTATTTAATTAACTTCCCGAGCCCCTGGAAGCATGAAAATCACTTTAAACATGCTAATTTTAGCTCTAACACTGATGATCCACCTACAAATGTGAACTGACGTTCAAAAATAAAACATTTGAAAACGGACCATTTTCCACATTTCTGAAGCATGACGTAATGGGGGGGTGTTATCTCTTTTGTCGAAAATCAGCCGTTTTTGCTCGAACTTTAAATGCCTCCAAATGGTATTTAATTAACTTCCCGGGGTGAAGAAACCCTTTTTGAGAACTCAGAGTGAGTAAATTGGCCATTTTCATGCACTTTTAAACATTCCATAAATCTTGTGTTTTGGGCCACTGGAAGCATGAAAATCACTTTAAACATGCTAATTTTAGCTCTAACACTGATGATCCACCTACAAATGTGAACTGACGTTCAAAAATAAAACATTTGAAAACGGACCATTTTCCACATTTCTGAAGCATGACGTAATGGGGGGGTGTTATCTCTTTTGTCGAAAATCAGCCGTTTTTGCTCGAACATTAAATGCCTCCAAATGGTATTTAATTAACTTCCCGAGCCCCTGGAAGCATGAAAATCACTTTAAACATGCTAATTTTAGCTCTAACACTGATGATCCACCTACAAATGTGAACTGACGTTCAAAAATAAAACATTTGAAAACGGACCATTTTCCACATTTCTGAAGCATGACGTAATGGGGGGGTGTTATCTCTTTTGTCGAAAATCAGCCGTTTTTGCTCGAACATTAAATGCCTCCAAATGGTATTTATTTCACTTCCCGGGGTGAAGAAACCCTTTTTGAGAACTTAGAGTGAGTAAATTGGCCATTTTCATGCACTTTTAACCATTCCATTAATCTTGTGTTTTGGGCCCCTGGAAGCATGAAAATCACTTTAAACATGCTAATTTTAGCTCTAACACTGATGATCCACCTACAAATGTGAACTGACGTTCAAAAATAAAACATTTGAAAACGGACCATTTTCCACATTTCTGAAGCATGACGTAATGGGGGGGTGTTATCTCTTTTGTCGAAAATCCGCCGTTTTTGCTCGAACATTAAATGCCTCCAAATGGTATTTATTTCACTTCCCGAGCCCCTGGAAGCATGAAAATCACTTTAAACATGCTAATTTTAGCTCTAACACTGATGATCCACCTACAAATGTGAACTGACGTTCAAAAATAAAACATTTGAAAACGGACCATTTTCCACATTTCTGAAGCATGACGTAATGGGGGGTTGTTATCTCTTTTGTCGAAAATCAGCCGTTTTTGCTCGAACATTAAATGCCTCCAAATGGTATTTAATTAACTTCCCGAGCCACTGGAAGCATGAAAATCACTTTAAACATGCTAATTTTAGCTCTAACACTGATGATCCACCTACAAATGTGAACTAACGTTCAAAAATAAAACATTTGAAAACGGACCATGTTCCACATTTCTGAAGCATGACGTAATGGGGGGGGTGTTATCTCTTTTGTCGAAAATCAGCCATTTTTGCTCGAACATTAAATGCCTCCAAATGGTATTTAATTAACTTCCCGGGGTGAAGAAACCCTTTTTGAGAACTCAGAGTGAGTAAATTGGCCATTTTCATGCACTTTTAACCATTCCATAAATCTTGTGTTTTGGGCCCCTGGAAGCATGAAAATCACTTTAAACATGCTAATTTTAGCTCTAACACTGATGATCCACCTACAAATGTGAACTGACGTTCAAAAATAAAACATTTGAAAACGGACCATTTTCCACATTTCTGAAGCATGACGTAATGGGGGGGTGTTATCTCTTTTGTCGAAAATCAGCCGTTTTTGCTCGAACATTAAATGCCTCCAAATGGTATTTAATTAACTTCCCGAGCCCCTGGAAGCATGAAAATCACTTTAAACATGCTAATTTTAGCTCTAACACTGATGATCCACCTACAAATGTGAACTGACGTTCAAAAATAAAACATTTGAAAACGGACCATTTTCCACATTTCTGAAGCATGACGTAATGGGGGGGTGTTATCTCTTTTGTCGAAAATCAGCCGTTTTTGCTCGAACATTAAATGCCTCCAAATGGTATTTAATTAACTTCCCGGGGTGAAGAAACCCTTTTTGAGAACTCAGAGTGAGTAAATTGGCCATTTTCATGCACTTTTAACCATTCCATAAATCTTGTGTTTTGGGCCCATGGAAGCATGAAAATCACTTTAAACATGCTAATTTTAGCTCTAACACTGATGATCCACCTACAAATGTGAACTGACGTTCAAAAATAAAACATTTGAAAACGGACCATTTTCCACATTTCTGAAGCATGACGTAATGGGGGGGTGTTATCTCTTTTGTCGAAAATCAGCCGTTTTTGCTCGAACATTAAATGCCTCCAAATGGTATTTAATTAACTTCCCGAGCCCCTGGAAGCATGAAAATCACTTTAAACATGCTAATTTTAGCTCTAACACTGATGATCCACCTACAAATGTGAACTGACGTTCAAAAATAAAACATTTGAAAACGGACCATTTTCCACATTTCTGAAGCATGACGTAATGGGGGGGTGTTATCTCTTTTGTCGAAAATCAGCCGTTTTTGCTCGAACATTAAATGCCTCCAAATGGTATTTATTTCACTTCCCGAGCCCCTGGAAGCATGAAAATCACTTTAAACATGCTAATTTTAGCTCTAACACTGATGATCCACCTACAAATGTGAACTGACGTTCAAAAATAAAACATTTGAAAACGGACCATTTTCCACATTTCTGAAGCATGACGTAATGGGGGGGTGTTATCTCTTTTGTCGAAAATCAGCCGTTTTTGCTCGAACATTAAATGCCTCCAAATGGTATTTAATTAACTTCCCGAGCCCCTGGAAGCATGAAAATCACTTTAAACATGCTAATTTTAGCTCTAACACTGATGATCCACCTACAAATGTGAACTGACGTTCAAAAATAAAACATTTGAAAACGGACCATTTTCCACATTTCTGAAGCATGACGTAATGGGGGGGTGTTATCTCTTTTGTCGAAAATCAGCCGTTTTTGCTCGAACATTAAATGCCTCCAAATGGTATTTAATTAACTTCCCGAGCCCCTGGAAGCATGAAAATCACTTTAAACATGCTAATTTTAGCTCTAACACTGATGATCCACCTACAAATGTGAACTGACGTTCAAAAATAAAACATTTGAAAACGGACCATTTTCCACATTTCTGAAGCATGACGTAATGGGGGGGTGTTATCTCTTTTGTCGAAAATCAGCCGTTTTTGCTCGAACATTAAATGCCTCCAAATGGTATTTAATTAACTTCCCGAGCCCCTGGAAGCATGAAAATCACTTTAAACATGCTAATTTTAGCTCTAACACTGATGATCCACCTACAAATGTGAACTGACGTTCAAAAATAAAACATTTGAAAACGGACCATTTTCCACATTTCTGAAGCATGACGTAATGGGGGGGTGTTATCTCTTTTGTCGAAAATCAGCCGTTTTTGCTCGAACATTAAATGCCTCCAAATGGTATTTAATTAACTTCCCGGGGTGAAGAAACCCTTTTTGAGAACTCAGAGTGAGTAAATTGGCCATTTTCATGCACTTTTAAACATTCCATAAATCTTGTGTTTTGGGCCACTGGAAGCATGAAAATCACTTTAAACATGCTAATTTTAGCTCTAACACTGATGATCCACCTACAAATGTGAACTGACGTTCAAAAATAAAACATTTGAAAACGGACCATTTTCCACATTTCTGAAGCATGACGTAATGGGGGGGTGTTATCTCTTTTGTCGAAAATCAGCCGTTTTTGCTCGAACATTAAATGCCTCCAAATGGTATTTAATTAACTTCCCGAGCCCCTGGAAGCATGAAAATCACTTTAAACATGCTAATTTTAGCTCTAACACTGATGATCCACCTACAAATGTGAACTGACGTTCAAAAATAAAACATTTGAAAACGGACCATTTTCCACATTTCTGAAGCATGACGTAATGGGGGGGTGTTATCTCTTTTGTCGAAAATCAGCCGTTTTTGCTCGAACATTAAATGCCTCCAAATGGTATTTATTTCACTTCCCGGGGTGAAGAAACCCTTTTTGAGAACTTAGAGTGAGTAAATTGGCCATTTTCATGCACTTTTAACCATTCCATTAATCTTGTGTTTTGGGCCCCTGGAAGCATGAAAATCACTTTAAACATGCTAATTTTAGCTCTAACACTGATGATCCACCTACAAATGTGAACTGACGTTCAAAAATAAAACATTTGAAAACGGACCATTTTCCACATTTCTGAAGCATGACGTAATGGGGGGGTGTTATCTCTTTTGTCGAAAATCCGCCGTTTTTGCTCGAACATTAAATGCCTCCAAATGGTATTTATTTCACTTCCCGAGCCCCTGGAAGCATGAAAATCACTTTAAACATGCTAATTTTAGCTCTAACACTGATGATCCACCTACAAATGTGAACTGACGTTCAAAAATAAAACATTTGAAAACGGACCATTTTCCACATTTCTGAAGCATGACGTAATGGGGGGGTGTTATCTCTTTTGTCGAAAATCAGCCGTTTTTGCTCGAACATTAAATGCCTCCAAATGGTATTTAATTAACTTCCCGAGCCCCTGGAAGCATGAAAATCACTTTAAACATGCTAATTTTAGCTCTAACACTGATGATCCACCTACAAATGTGAACTGACGTTCAAAAATAAAACATTTGAAAACGGACCATTTTCCACATTTCTGAAGCATGACGTAATGGGGGGGTGTTATCTCTTTTGTCGAAAATCAGCCGTTTTTGCTCGAACATTAAATGCCTCCAAATGGTATTTAATTAACTTCCCGGGGTGAAGAAACCCTTTTTGAGAACTCAGAGTGAGTAAATTGGCCATTTTCATGCACTTTTAAACATTCCATAAATCTTGTGTTTTGGGCCACTGGAAGCATGAAAATCACTTTAAACATGCTAATTTTAGCTCTAACACTGATGATCCACCTACAAATGTGAACTGACGTTCAAAAATAAAACATTTGAAAACGGACCATTTTCCACATTTCTGAAGCATGACGTAATGGGGGGGTGTTATCTCTTTTGTCGAAAATCAGCCGTTTTTGCTCGAACATTAAATGCCTCCAAATGGTATTTAATTAACTTCCCGAGCCCCTGGAAGCATGAAAATCACTTTAAACATGCTAATTTTAGCTCTAACACTGATGATCCACCTACAAATGTGAACTGACGTTCAAAAATAAAACATTTGAAAACGGACCATTTTCCACATTTCTGAAGCATGACGTAATGGGGGGGTGTTATCTCTTTTGTCGAAAATCAGCCGTTTTTGCTCGAACATTAAATGCCTCCAAATGGTATTTATTTCACTTCCCGGGGTGAAGAAACCCTTTTTGAGAACTTAGAGTGAGTAAATTGGCCATTTTCATGCACTTTTAACCATTCCATTAATCTTGTGTTTTGGGCCCCTGGAAGCATGAAAATCACTTTAAACATGCTAATTTTAGCTCTAACACTGATGATCCACCTACAAATGTGAACTGACGTTCAAAAATAAAACATTTGAAAACGGACCATTTTCCACATTTCTGAAGCATGACGTAATGGGGGGGTGTTATCTCTTTTGTCGAAAATCCGCCGTTTTTGCTCGAACATTAAATGCCTCCAAATGGTATTTATTTCACTTCCCGAGCCCCTGGAAGCATGAAAATCACTTTAAACATGCTAATTTTAGCTCTAACACTGATGATCCACCTACAAATGTGAACTGACGTTCAAAAATAAAACATTTGAAAACGGACCATTTTCCACATTTCTGAAGCATGACGTAATGGGGGGGTGTTATCTCTTTTGTCGAAAATCAGCCGTTTTTGCTCGAACATTAAATGCCTCCAAATGGTATTTAATTAACTTCCCGAGCCACTGGAAGCATGAAAATCACTTTAAACATGCTAATTTTAGCTCTAACACTGATGATCCACCTACAAATGTGAACTGACGTTCAAAAATAAAACATTTGAAAACGGACCATTTTCCACATTTCTGAAGCATGCCGTAATGGGGGGGTGTTATCTCTTTTGTCGAAAATCAGCCATTTTTGCTCGAACATTAAATGCCTCCAAATGGTATTTAATTAACTTCCCGGGTGAAGAAACCCTTTTTGAGAACTCAGAGTGAGTAAATTGGCCATTTTCATGCACTTTTAACCATTCCATAAATCTTGTGTTTTGGGCCCCTGGAAGCATGAAAATCACTTTAAACATGCTAATTTTAGCTCTAACACTGATGATCCACCTACAAATGTGAACTGACGTTCAAAAATAAAACATTTGAAAACGGGCCATTTTCCACATTTCTGAAGCATGACGTAATGGGGGGGTGTTATCTCTTTTGTCGAAAATCAGCCGTTTTTGCTCGAACATTAAATGCCTCCAAATGGTATTTAATTAACTTCCCGAGCCACTGGAAGCATGAAAATCACTTTAAACATGCTAATTTTAGCTCTAACACTGATGATCCACCTACAAATGTGAACTGACGTTCAAAAATAAAACATTTGAAAACGGACCATTTTCCACATTTCTGAAGCATGCCGTAATGGGGGGGTGTTATCTCTTTTGTCGAAAATCAGCCATTTTTGCTCGAACATTAAATGCCTCCAAATGGTATTTAATTAACTTCCCGGGGTGAAGAAACCCTTTTTGAGAACTCAGAGTGAGTAAATTGGCCATTTTCATGCACTTTTAACCATTCCATAAATCTTGTGTTTTGGGCCCCTGGAAGCATGAAAATCACTTTAAACATGCTAATTTTAGCTCTAACACTGATGATCCACCTACAAATGTGAACTGACGTTCAAAAATAAAACATTTGAAAACGGACCATTTTCCACATTTCTGAAGCATGACGTAATGGGGGGGTGTTATCTCTTTTGTCGAAAATCAGCCGTTTTTGCTCGAACATTAAATGCCTCCAAATGGTATTTAATTAACTTCCCGAGCCCCTGGAAGCATGAAAATCACTTTAAACATGCTAATTTTAGCTCTAACACTGATGATCCACCTACAAATGTGAACTGACGTTCAAAAATAAAACATTTGAAAACGGACCATTTTCCACATTTCTGAAGCATGACGTAATGGGGGGGTGTTATCTCTTTTGTCGAAAATCAGCCGTTTTTGCTCGAACATTAAATGCCTCCAAATGGTATTTAATTAACTTCCCGGGGTGAAGAAACCCTTTTTGAGAACTCAGAGTGAGTAAATTGGCCATTTTCATGCACTTTTAACCATTCCATAAATCTTGTGTTTTGGGCCTCTGGAAGCATGAAAATCACTTTAAACATGCTAATTTTAGCTCTAACACTGATGATCCACCTACAAATGTGAACTGACGTTCAAAAATAAAACATTTGAAAACGGACCATTTTCCACATTTCTGAAGCATGACGTAATGGGGGGGGTGTTATCTCTTTTGTCGAAAATCCGCCGTTTTTGCTCGAACATTAAATGCCTCCAAATGGTATTTATTTCACTTCCCGAGCCCCTGGAAGCATGAAAATCACTTTAAACATGCTAATTTTAGCTCTAACACTGATGATCCACCTACAAATGTGAACTGACGTTCAAAAATAAAACATTTGAAAACGGACCATTTTCCACATTTCTGAAGCATGACGTATTGGGGGGGTGTTATCTCTTTTGTCGAAAATCAGCCGTTTTTGCTCGAACATTAAATGCCTCCAAATGGTATTTAATTAACTTCCCGAGCCCCTGGAAGCATGAAAATCACTTTAAACATGCTAATTTTAGCTCTAACACTGATGATCCACCTACAAATGTGAATTGACGTTCAAAAATAAAACATTTGAAAACGGACCATTTTCCACATTTCTGAAGCATGACGTAATGGGGGGGTGTTATCTCTTTTGTCGAAAATCAGCCGTTTTTGCTCGAACATTAAATGCCTCCAAATGGTATTTAATTAACTTCCCGAGCCCCTGGAAGCATGAAAATCACTTTAAACATGCTAATTTTAGCTCTAACACTGATGATCCACCTACAAATGTGAACTGACGTTCAAAAATAAAACATTTGAAAACGGACCATTTTCCACATTTCTGAAGCATGACGTAATGGGGGGGTGTTATCTCTTTTGTCGAAAATCAGCCGTTTTTGCTCGAACATTAAATGCCTCCAAATGGTATTTAATTAACTTCCCGAGCCCCTGGAAGCATGAAAATCACTTTAAACATGCTAATTTTAGCTCTAACACTGATGATCCACCTACAAATGTGAACTGACGTTCAAAAATAAAACATTTGAAAACGGACCATTTTCCACATTTCTGAAGCATGACGTAATGGGGGGGTGTTATCTCTTTTGTCGAAAATCAGCCGTTTTTGCTCGAACATTAAATGCCTCCAAATGGTATTTAATTAACTTCCCGAGCCCCTGGAAGCATGAAAATCACTTTAAACATGCTAATTTTAGCTCTAACACTGATGATCCACCTACAAATGTGAACTGACGTTCAAAAATAAAACATTTGAAAACGGACCATTTTCCACATTTCTGAAGCATGACGTAATGGGGGGGTGTTATCTCTTTTGTCGAAAATCAGCCGTTTTTGCTCGAACTTTAAATGCCTCCAAATGGTATTTAATTAACTTCCCGGGGTGAAGAAACCCTTTTTGAGAACTCAGAGTGAGTAAATTGGCCATTTTCATGCACTTTTAAACATTCCATAAATCTTGTGTTTTGGGCCACTGGAAGCATGAAAATCACTTTAAACATGCTAATTTTAGCTCTAACACTGATGATCCACCTACAAATGTGAACTGACGTTCAAAAATAAAACATTTGAAAACGGACCATTTTCCACATTTCTGAAGCATGACGTAATGGGGGGGTGTTATCTCTTTTGTCGAAAATCAGCCGTTTTTGCTCGAACATTAAATGCCTCCAAATGGTATTTAATTAACTTCCCGAGCCCCTGGAAGCATGAAAATCACTTTAAACATGCTAATTTTAGCTCTAACACTGATGATCCACCTACAAATGTGAACTGACGTTCAAAAATAAAACATTTGAAAACGGACCATTTTCCACATTTCTGAAGCATGACGTAATGGGGGGGTGTTATCTCTTTTGTCGAAAATCAGCCGTTTTTGCTCGAACATTAAATGCCTCCAAATGGTATTTATTTCACTTCCCGGGGTGAAGAAACCCTTTTTGAGAACTTAGAGTGAGTAAATTGGCCATTTTCATGCACTTTTAACCATTCCATTAATCTTGTGTTTTGGGCCCCTGGAAGCATGAAAATCACTTTAAACATGCTAATTTTAGCTCTAACACTGATGATCCACCTACAAATGTGAACTGACGTTCAAAAATAAAACATTTGAAAACGGACCATTTTCCACATTTCTGAAGCATGACGTAATGGGGGGGTGTTATCTCTTTTGTCGAAAATCCGCCGTTTTTGCTCGAACATTAAATGCCTCCAAATGGTATTTATTTCACTTCCCGAGCCCCTGGAAGCATGAAAATCACTTTAAACATGCTAATTTTAGCTCTAACACTGATGATCCACCTACAAATGTGAACTGACGTTCAAAAATAAAACATTTGAAAACGGACCATTTTCCACATTTCTGAAGCATGACGTAATGGGGGGTTGTTATCTCTTTTGTCGAAAATCAGCCGTTTTTGCTCGAACATTAAATGCCTCCAAATGGTATTTAATTAACTTCCCGAGCCACTGGAAGCATGAAAATCACTTTAAACATGCTAATTTTAGCTCTAACACTGATGATCCACCTACAAATGTGAACTGACGTTCAAAAATAAAACATTTGAAAACGGACCATTTTCCACATTTCTGAAGTATGCCGTAATGGGGGGGTGTTATCTCTTTTGTCGAAAATCAGCCATTTTTGCTCGAACATTAAATGCCTCCAAATGGTATTTAATTAACTTCCCGGGGTGAAGAAACCCTTTTTGAGAACTCAGAGTGAGTAAATTGGCCATTTTCATGCACTTTTAACCATTCCATAAATCTTGTGTTTTGGGCCCCTGGAAGCATGAAAATCACTTTAAACATGCTAATTTTAGCTCTAACACTGATGATCCACCTACAAATGTGAACTGACGTTCAAAAATAAAACATTTGAAAACGGGCCATTTTCCACATTTCTGAAGCATGACGTAATGGGGGGGTGTTATCTCTTTTGTCGAAAATCAGCCGTTTTTGCTCGAACATTAAATGCCTCCAAATGGTATTTAATTAACTTCCCGAGCCACTGGAAGCATGAAAATCACTTTAAACATGCTAATTTTAGCTCTAACACTGATGATCCACCTACAAATGTGAACTGACGTTCAAAAATAAAACATTTGAAAACGGACCATTTTCCACATTTCTGAAGCATGCCGTAATGGGGGGGTGTTATCTCTTTTGTCGAAAATCAGCCATTTTTGCTCGAACATTAAATGCCTCCAAATGGTATTTAATTAACTTCCCGGGGTGAAGAAACCCTTTTTGAGAACTCAGAGTGAGTAAATTGGCCATTTTCATGCACTTTTAACCATTCCATAAATCTTGTGTTTTGGGCCCCTGGAAGCATGAAAATCACTTTAAACATGCTAATTTTAGCTCTAACACTGATGATCCACCTACAAATGTGTACTGACGTTCAAAAATAAAACATTTGAAAACGGACCATTTTCCACATTTCTGAAGCATAACGTAATGGGGGGGTGTTATCTCTTTTGTCGAAAATCAGCCGTTTTTGCTCGAACATTAAATGCCTCCAAATGGTATTTAATTAACTTCCCGAGCCCCTGGAAGCATGAAAATCACTTTAAACATGCTAATTTTAGCTCTAACACTGATGATCCACCTACAAATGTGAACTGACGTTCAAAAATAAAACATTTGAAAACGGACCATTTTCCACATTTCTGAAGCATGACGTAATGGGGGGGTGTTATCTCTTTTGTCGAAAATCAGCCGTTTTTGCTCGAACATTAAATGCCTCCAAATGGTATTTAATTAACTTCCCGAGCCCCTGGAAGCATGAAAATCACTTTAAACATGCTAATTTTAGCTCTAACACTGATGATCCACCTACAAATGTGAACTGACGTTCAAAAATAAAACATTTGAAAACGGACCATTTTCCACATTTCTGAAGCATGACGTAATGGGGGGGTGTTATCTCTTTTGTCGAAAATCAGCCGTTTTTGCTCGAACATTAAATGCCTCCAAATGGTATTTAATTAACTTCCCGGGGTGAAGAAACCCTTTTTGAGAACTCAGAGTGAGTAAATTGGCCATTTTCATGCACTTTTAACCATTCCATAAATCTTGTGTTTTGGGCCTCTGGAAGCATGAAAATCACTTTAAACATGCTAATTTTAGCTCTAACACTGATGATCCACCTACAAATGTGAACTGACGTTCAAAAATAAAACATTTGAAAACGGACCATTTTCCACATTTCTGAAGCATGACGTAATGGGGGGGTGTTATCTCTTTTGTCGAAAATCCGCCGTTTTTGCTCGAACATTAAATGCCTCCAAATGGTATTTATTTCACTTCCCGAGCCCCTGGAAGCATGAAAATCACTTTAAACATGCTAATTTTAGCTCTAACACTGATGATCCACCTACAAATGTGAACTGACGTTCAAAAATAAAACATTTGAAAACGGACCATTTTCCACATTTCTGAAGCATGACGTAATGGGGGGGTGTTATCTCTTTTGTCGAAAATCAGCCGTTTTTGCTCGAACATTAAATGCCTCCAAATGGTATTTAATTAACTTCCCGAGCCCCTGGAAGCATGAAAATCACTTTAAACATGCTAATTTTAGCTCTAACACTGATGATCCACCTACAAATGTGAACTGACGTTCAAAAATAAAACATTTGAAAACGGACCATTTTCCACATTTCTGAAGCATGACGTAATGGGGGGGTGTTATCTCTTTTGTCGAAAATCAGCCGTTTTTGCTCGAACATTAAATGCCTCCAAATGGTATTTAATTAACTTCCCGAGCCCCTGGAAGCATGAAAATCACTTTAAACATGCTAATTTTAGCTCTAACACTGATGATCCACCTACAAATGTGAACTGACGTTCAAAAATAAAACATTTGAAAACGGACCATTTTCCACATTTCTGAAGCATGACGTAATGGGGGGGTGTTATCTCTTTTGTCGAAAATCAGCCGTTTTTGCTCGAACATTAAATGCCTCCAAATGGTATTTAATTAACTTCCCGGGGTGAAGAAACCCTTTTTGAGAACTCAGAGTGAGTAAATTGGCCATTTTCATGCACTTTTAAACATTCCATAAATCTTGTGTTTTGGGCCCCTGGAAGCATGAAAATCACTTTAAACATGCTAATTTTAGCTCTAACACTGATGATCCACCTACAAATGTGAACTGACGTTCAAAAATAAAACATTTGAAAACGGACCATTTTCCACATTTCTGAAGCATGACGTAATGGGGGGGTGTTATCTCTTTTGTCGAAAATCAGCCGTTTTTGCTCGAACATTAAATGCCTCCAAATGGTATTTAATTAACTTCCCGAGCCCCTGGAAGCATGAAAATCACTTTAAACATGCTAATTTTAGCTCTAACACTGATGATCCACCTACAAATGTGAACTGACGTTCAAAAATAAAACATTTGAAAACGGACCATTTTCCACATTTCTGAAGCATGACGTAATGGGGGGGTGTTATCTCTTTTGTCGAAAATCAGCCGTTTTTGCTCGAACATTAAATGCCTCCAAATGGTATTTAATTAACTTCCCGAGCCCCTGGAAGCATGAAAATCACTTTAAACATGCTAATTTTAGCTCTAACACTGATGATCCACCTACAAATGTGAACTGACGTTCAAAAATAAAACATTTGAAAACGGACCATTTTCCACATTTCTGAAGCATGACGTAATGGGGGGGTGTTATCTCTTTTGTCGAAAATCAGCCGTTTTTGCTCGAACATTAAATGCCTCCAAATGGTATTTAATTAACTTCCCGAGCCCCTGGAAGCATGAAAATCACTTTAAACATGCTAATTTTAGCTCTAACACTGATGATCCACCTACAAATGTGAACTGACGTTCAAAAATAAAACATTTGAAAACGGACCATTTTCCACATTTCTGAAGCATGACGTAATGGGGGGGTGTTATCTCTTTTGTCGAAAATCAGCCGTTTTTGCTCGAACATTAAATGCCTCCAAATGGTATTTAATTAACTTCCCGAGCCCCTGGAAGCATGAAAATCACTTTAAACATGCTAATTTTAGCTCTAACACTGATGATCCACCTACAAATGTGAACTGACGTTCAAAAATAAAACATTTGAAAACGGACCATTTTCCACATTTCTGAAGCATGACGTAATGGGGGGGTGTTATCTCTTTTGTCGAAAATCAGCCGTTTTTGCTCGAACATTAAATGCCTCCAAATGGTATTTAATTAACTTCCCGGGGTGAAGAAACCCTTTTTGAGAACTCAGAGTGAGTAAATTGGCCATTTTCATGCACTTTTAAACATTCCATAAATCTTGTGTTTTGGGCCCCTGGAAGCATGAAAATCACTTTAAACATGCTAATTTTAGCTCTAACACTGATGATCCACCTACAAATGTGAACTGACGTTCAAAAATAAAACATTTGAAAACGGACCATTTTCCACATTTCTGAAGCATGACGTAATGGGGGGGTGTTATCTCTTTTGTCGAAAATCAGCCGTTTTTGCTCGAACATTAAATGCCTCCAAATGGTATTTAATTAACTTCCCGAGCCCCTGGAAGCATGAAAATCACTTTAAACATGCTAATTTTAGCTCTAACACTGATGATCCACCTACAAATGTGAACTGACGTTCAAAAATAAAACATTTGAAAATGGACCATTTTCCACATTTCTGAAGCATGACGTAATGGGGGGGTGTTATCTCTTTTGTCGAAAATCAGCCGTTTTTGCTCGAACATTAAATGCCTCCAAATGGTATTTAATTAACTTCCCGGGGTGAAGAAACCCTTTTTGAGAACTCAGAGTGAGTAAATTGGCCATTTTCATGCACTTTTAACCATTCCATAAATCTTGTGTTTTGGGCCCCTGGAAGCATGAAAATCACTTTAAACATGCTAATTTTAGCTCTAACACTGATGATCCACCTACAAATGTGAACTGACGTTCAAAAATAAAATATTTGAAAACGGACCATTTTCCACATTTCTGAAGCATGACGTAATGGGGGGTGTTATCTCTTTTGTCGAAAATCAGCCGTTTTTGCTCGAACATTAAATGCCTCCAAATGGTATTTAATTAACTTCCCGAGCCCCTGGAAGCATGAAAATCACTTTAAACATGCTAATTTTAGCTCTAACACTGATGATCCACCTACAAATGTGAACTGACGTTCAAAAATAAAACATTTGAAAATGGACCATTTTCCACATTTCTGAAGCATGACGTAATGGGGGGGTGTTATCTCTTTTGTCGAAAATCAGCCGTTTTTGCTCGAACATTAAATGCCTCCAAATGGTATTTAATTAACTTCCCGGGGTGAAGAAACCCTTTTTGAGAACTCAGAGTGAGTAAATTGGCCATTTTCATGCACTTTTAACCATTCCATAAATCTTGTGTTTTGGGCCCCTGGAAGCATGAAAATCACTTTAAACATGCTAATTTTAGCTCTAACACTGATGATCCACCTACAAATGTGAACTGACGTTCAAAAATAAAACATTTGAAAATGGACCATTTTCCACATTTCTGAAGCATGACGTAATGGGGGGGTGTTATCTCTTTTGTCGAAAATCAGCCGTTTTTGCTCGAACATTAAATGCCTCCAAATGGTATTTAATTAACTTCCCGAGCCTCTGGAAGCATGAAAATCACTTTAAACATGCTAATTTTAGCTCTAACACTGATGATCCACCTACAAATGTGAACTGACGTTCAAAAATAAAACATTTGAAAACGGACCATTTTCCACATTTCTGAAGCATGACGTAATGGGGGGGTGTTATCTCTTTTGTCGAAAATCAGCCGTTTTCGCTCGAACATTAAATGCCTCCAAATGGTATTTAATTAACTTCCCGGGGTGAAGAAACCCTTTTTGAGAACTCAGAGTGAGTAAATTGGCCATTTTCATGCACTTTTAACCATTCCATAAATCTTGTGTTTTGGGCCCCTGGAAGCATGAAAATCACTTTAAACATGCTAATTTTAGCTCTAACACTGATGATCCACCTACAAATGTGAACTGACGTTCAAAAATAAAACATTTGAAAACGGACCATTTTCCACATTTCTGAAGCATGACGTAATGGGGGGGTGTTATCTCTTTTGTCGAAAATCAGCCGTTTTTGCTCGAACATTAAATGCCTCCAAATGGTATTTAATTAACTTCCCGAGCCCCTGGAAGCATGAAAATCACTTTAAACATGCTAATTTTAGCTCTAACACTGATGATCCACCTACAAATGTGAACTGACGTTCAAAAATAAAACATTTGAAAACAGACCATTTTCCACATTTCTGAAGCATGACGTAATGGGGGGGTGTTATCTCTTTTGTCGAAAATCAGCCGTTTTTGCTCGAACATTAAATGCCTCCAAATGGTATTTAATTAACTTCCCGAGCCCCTGGAAGCATGAAAATCACTTTAAACATGCTAATTTTAGCTCTAACACTGATGATCCACCTACAAATGTGAACTGACGTTCAAAAATAAAACATTTGAAAACGGACCATTTTCCACATTTCTGAAGCATGACATAATGGGGGGGTGTTATCTCTTTTGTCGAAAATCAGCCGTTTTTGCTCGAACATTAAATGCCTCCAAATGGTATTTATTTCACTTCCCGGGGTGAAGAAACCCTTTTTGAGAACTTAGAGTGAGTAAATTGGCCATTTTCATGCACTTTTAACCATTCCATTAATCTTGTGTTTTGGGCCCCTGGAAGCATGAAAATCACTTTAAACATGCTAATTTTAGCTCTAACACTGATGATCCACCTACAAATGTGAACTGACGTTCAAAAATAAAACATTTGAAAACGGACCATTTTCCACATTTCTGAAGCATGACGTAATGGGGGGGTGTTATCTCTTTTGTCGAAAATCAGCCGTTTTTGCTCGAACATTAAATGCCTCCAAATGGTATTTAATTAACTTCCCGAGCCCCTGGAAGCATGAAAATCACTTTAAACATGCTAATTTTAGCTCTAACACTGATGATCCACCTACAAATGTGAACTAACGTTCAAAAATAAAACATTTGAAAACGGACCATTTTCCACATTTCTGAAGCATGACGTAATGGGGGGGTGTTATCTCTTTTGTCGAAAATCAGCCATTTTTGCTCGAACATTAAATGCCTCCAAATGGTATTTAATTAACTTCCCGGGGTGAAGAAACCCTTTTTGAGAACTCAGAGTGAGTAAATTGGCCATTTTCATGCACTTTTAACCATTCCATAAATCTTGTGTTTTGGGCCCCTGGAAGCATGAAAATCACTTTAAACATGCTAATTTTAGCTCTAACACTGATGATCCACCTACAAATGTGAACTGACGTTCAAAAATAAAACATTTGAAAACGGACCATTTTCCACATTTCTGAAGCATGACGTAATGGGGGGGTGTTATCTCTTTTGTCGAAAATCAGCCGTTTTTGCTCGAACATTAAATGCCTCCAAATGGTATTTAATTAACTTCCCGAGCCCCTGGAAGCATGAAAATCACTTTAAACATGCTAATTTTAGCTCTAACACTGATGATCCACCTACAAATGTGAACTGACGTTCAAAAATAAAACATTTGAAAACGGACCATTTTCCACATTTCTGAAGCATGACGTAATGGGGGGGTGTTATCTCTTTTGTCGAAAATCTGCCGTTTTCGCTCAAACATTAAATGCCTCCAAATGGTATTTAATTAACTTCCCGGGGTGAAGAAACCCTTTTTGAGAACTCAGAGTGAGTAAATTGGCCATTTTCATGCACTTTTAACCATTCCATAAATCTTGTGTTTTGGGCCCCTGGAAGCATGAAAATCACTTTAAACATGCTAATTTTAGCTCTAACACTGATGATCCACCTACAAATGTGAACTGACGTTCAAAAATAAAACATTTGAAAACGGACCATTTTCCACATTTCTGAAGCATGACGTAATTGGGGGGTGTTATCTCTTTTGTCGAAAATCAGCCGTTTTTGCTCGAACATTAAATGCCTCCAAATGGTATTTAATTAACTTCCCGAGCCCCTGGAAGCATGAAAATCACTTTAAACATGCTAATTTTAGCTCTAACACTGATGATCCACCTACAAATGTGAACTGACGTTCAAAAATAAAACATTTGAAAACGGACCATTTTCCACATTTCTGAAGCATGACGTAATGGGGGGGTGTTATCTCTTTTGTCGAAAATCAGCCGTTTTTGCTCGAACATTAAATGCCTCCAAATGGTATTTAATTAACTTCCCGAGCCCCTGGAAGCATGAAAATCACTTTAAACATGCTAATTTTAGCTCTAACACTGATGATCCACCTACAAATGTGAACTGACGTTCAAAAATAAAACATTTGAAAACGGACTATTTTCCACATTTCTGAAGCATGACGTAATGGGGGGGGGTTATCTCTTTTGTCGAAAATCAGCCGTTTTTGCTCGAACATTAAATGCCTCCAAATGGTATTTAATTAACTTCCCGGGGTGAAGAAACCCTTTTTGAGAACTCAGAGTGAGTAAATTGGCCATTTTCATGCACTTTTAACCATTCCATAAATCTTGTGTTTTGGGCCCCTGGAAGCATGAAAATCACTTTAAACATGCTAATTTTAGCTCTAACACTGATGATCCACCTACAAATGTGAACTGACGTTCAAAAATAAAACATTTGAAAACGGACCATTTTCCACATTTCTGAAGCATGACGTAATGGGGGGGTGTTATCTCTTTTGTCGAAAATCAGCCGTTTTTGCTCGAACATTAAATGCCTCCAAATGGTATTTAATTAACTTCCCGAGCCCCTGGAAGCATGAAAATCACTTTAAACATGCTAATTTTAGCTCTAACACTGATGATCCACCTACAAATGTGAACTGACGTTCAAAAATAAAACATTTGAAAACGGACCATTTTCCACATTTCTGAAGCATGACGTAATGGGGGGGTGTTATCTCTTTTGTCGAAAATCAGCCGTTTTTGCTCGAACATTAAATGCCTCCAAATGGTATTTATTTCACTTCCCGAGCCCCTGGAAGCATGAAAATCACTTTAAACATGCTAATTTTAGCTCTAACACTGATGATCCACCTACAAATGTGAACTGACGTTCAAAAATAAAACATTTGAAAACGGACCATTTTCCACATTTCTGAAGCATGACGTAATGGGGGGGTGTTATCTCTTTTGTCGAAAATCAGCCATTTTTGCTCGAACATTAAATGCCTCCAAATGGTATTTAATTAACTTCCCGAGCCCCTGGAAGCATGAAAATCACTTTAAACATGCTAATTTTAGCTCTAACACTGATGATCCACCTACAAATGTGAACTGACGTTCAAAAATAAAACATTTGAAAACGGACCATTTTCCACATTTCTGAAGCATGACGTAATGGGGGGGTGTTATCTCTTTTGTCGAAAATCAGCCGTTTTTGCTCGAACATTAAATGCCTCCAAATGGTATTTAATTAACTTCCCGAGCCCCTGGAAGCATGAAAATCACTTTAAACATGCTAATTTTAGCTCTAACACTGATGATCCACCTACAAATGTGAACTGACGTTCAAAAATAAAACATTTGAAAATGGACCATTTTCCACATTTCTGAAGCATGACGTAATGGGGGGGTGTTATCTCTTTTGTCGAAAATCAGCCGTTTTTGCTCGAACATTAAATGCCTCCAAATGGTATTTAATTAACTTCCCGAGCCCCTGGAAGCATGAAAATCACTTTAAACATGCTAATTTTAGCTCTAACACTGATGATCCACCTACAAATGTGAACTGACGTTCAAAAATAAAACATTTGAAAACGGACCATTTTCCACATTTCTGAAGCATGACGTAATGGGGGGGTGTTATCTCTTTTGTCGAAAATCAGCCGTTTTTGCTCGAACATTAAATGCCTCCAAATGGTATTTAATTAACTTCCCGGGGTGAAGAAACCCTTTTTGAGAACTCAGAGTGAGTAAATTGGCCATTTTCATGCACTTTTAAACATTCCATAAATCTTGTGTTTTGGGCCCCTGGAAGCATGAAAATCACTTTAAACATGCTAATTTTAGCTCTAACACTGATGATCCACCTACAAATGTGAACTGACGTTCAAAAATAAAACATTTGAAAACGGACCATTTTCCACATTTCTGAAGCATGACGTAATGGGGGGGTGTTATCTCTTTTGTCGAAAATCAGCCGTTTTTGCTCGAACATTAAATGCCTCCAAATGGTATTTAATTAACTTCCCGAGCCCCTGGAAGCATGAAAATCACTTTAAACATGCTAATTTTAGCTCTAACACTGATGATCCACCTACAAATGTGAACTGACGTTCAAAAATAAAACATTTGAAAATGGACCATTTTCCACATTTCTGAAGCATGACGTAATGGGGGGGTGTTATCTCTTTTGTCGAAAATCAGCCATTTTTTCTCTAACATTAAATGCCTCCAAATGGTATTTAATTAACTTCCCGGGGTGAAGAAACCCTTTTTGAGAACTCAGAGTGAGTAAATTGGCCATTTTCATGCACTTTTAACCATTCCATAAATCTTGTGTTTTGGGCCCCTGGAAGCATGAAAATCACTTTAAACATGCTAATTTTAGCTCTAACACTGATGATCCACCTACAAATGTGAACTGACGTTCAAAAATAAAACATTTGAAAACGGACCATTTTCCACATTTCTGAAGCATGACGTAATGGGGGGGTGTTATCTCTTTTGTCGAAAATCAGCCGTTTTTGCTCGAACATTAAATGCCTCCAAATGGTATTTAATTAACTTCCCGAGCCCCTGGAAGCATGAAAATCACTTTAAACATGCTAATTTTAGCTCTAACACTGATGATCCACCTACAAATGTGAACTGACGTTCAAAAATAAAACATTTGAAAACGGAACATTTTCCACATTTCTGAAGCATGACGTAATGGGGGGGGTGTTATCTCTTTTGTCGAAAATCAGCCGTTTTTGCTCGAACATTAAATGCCTCCAAATGGTATTTATTTCACTTCCCGGGGTGAAGAAACCCTTTTTGAGAACTTAGAGTGAGTAAATTGGCCATTTTCATGCACTTTTAACCATTCCATTAATCTTGTGTTTTGGGCCCCTGGAAGCATGAAAATCACTTTAAACATGCTAATTTTAGCTCTAACACTGATGATCCACCTACAAATGTGAACTGACGTTCAAAAATAAAACATTTGAAAACGGACCATTTTCCACATTTCTGAAGCATGACGTAATGGGGGGGTGTTATCTCTTTTGTCGAAAATCAGCCGTTTTTGCTCGAACATTAAATGCCTCCAAATGGTATTTAATTAACTTCCCGAGCCCCTGGAAGCATGAAAATCACTTTAAACATGCTAATTTTAGCTCTAACACTGATGATCCACCTACAAATGTGAACTGACGTTCAAAAATAAAACATTTGAAAACGGACCATTTTCCACATTTCTGAAGCATGACGTAATGGGGGGGTGTTATCTCTTTTGTCGAAAATCAGCCATTTTTGCTCGAACATTAAATGCCTCCAAATGGTATTTAATTAACTTCCCGGGGTGAAGAAACCCTTTTTGAGAACTCAGAGTGAGTAAATTGGCCATTTTCATGCACTTTTAACCATTCCATAAATCTTGTGTTTTGGGCCCCTGGAAGCATGAAAATCACTTTAAACATGCTAATTTTAGCTCTAACACTGATGATCCACCTACAAATGTGAACTGACGTTCAAAAATAAAACATTTGAAAACGGACCATTTTCCACATTTCTGAAGCATGACGTAATGGGGGGGTGTTATCTCTTTTGTCGAAAATCTGCTGTTTTTGCTCGAACATTAAATGCCTCCAAATGGTATTTAATTAACTTCCCGAGCCCCTGGAAGCATGAAAATCACTTTAAACATGCTAATTTTAGCTCTAACACTGATGATCCACCTACAAATGTGAACTGACGTTCAAAAATAAAACATTTGAAAACGGACCATTTTCCACATTTCTGAAGCATGACGTAATGGGGGGGTGTTATCTCTTTTGTCGAAAATCAGCCGTTTTTGCTCAAACATTAAATGCCTCCAAATGGTATTTAATTAACTTCCCGAGCCCCTGGAAGCATGAAAATCACTTTAAACATGCTAATTTTAGCTCTAACACTGATGATCCACCTACAAATGTGAACTGACGTTCAAAAATAAAACATTTGAAAACGGACCATTTTCCACATTTCTGAAGCATGACGTAATGGGGGGGTGTTATCTCTTTTGTCGAAAATCAGACGTTTTTGCTCGAACATTAAATGCCTCCAAATGGTATTTAATTAACTTCCCGGGGTGAAGAAACCCTTTTTGAGAACTCAGAGTGAGTAAATTGGCCATTTTCATGCACTTTTAACCATTCCATAAATCTTGTGTTTTGGGCCTCTGGAAGCATGAAAATCACTTTAAACATGCTAATTTTAGCTCTAACACTGATGATCCACCTACAAATGTGAACTGACGTTCAAAAATAAAACATTTGAAAACGGACCATTTTCCACATTTCTGAAGCATGACGTAATGGGGGGGTGTTATCTCTTTTGTCGAAAATCCGCCGTTTTTGCTCGAACATTAAATGCCTCCAAATGGTATTTATTTCACTTCCCGAGCCCCTGGAAGCATGAAAATCACTTTAAACATGCTAATTTTAGCTCTAACACTGATGATCCACCTACAAATGTGAACTGACGTTCAAAAATAAAACATTTGAAAACGGACCATTTTCCACATTTCTGAAGCATGACGTAATGGGGGGGTGTTATCTCTTTTGTCGAAAATCAGCCGTTTTTGCTCGAACATTAAATGCCTCCAAATGGTATTTAATTAACTTCCCGAGCCCCTGGAAGCATGAAAATCACTTTAAACATGCTAATTTTAGCTCTAACACTGATGATCCACCTACAAATGTGAACTGACGTTCAAAAATAAAACATTTGAAAAGGGACCATTTTCCACATTTCTGAAGCATGACGTAATGGGGGGGTGTTATCTCTTTTGTCGAAAATCAGCCGTTTTTGCTCGAACATTAAATGCCTCCAAATGGTATTTAATTAACTTCCCGAGCCCCTGGAAGCATGAAAATCACTTTAAACATGCTAATTTTAGCTCTAACACTGATGATCCACCTACAAATGTGAACTGACGTTCAAAAATAAAACATTTGAAAACGGACCATTTTCCACATTTCTGAAGCATGACGTAATGGGGGGGTGTTATCTCTTTTGTCGAAAATCAGCCGTTTTTGCTCGAACATTAAATGCCTCCAAATGGTATTTAATTAACTTCCCGAGCCCCTGGAAGCATGAAAATCACTTTAAACATGCTAATTTTAGCTCTAACACTGATGATCCACCTACAAATGTGAACTGACGTTCAAAAATAAAACATTTGAAAACGGACCATTTTCCACATTTCTGAAGCATGACGTAATGGGGGGGTGTTATCTCTTTTGTTGAAAATCAGCCGTTTTTGCTCGAACATTAAATGCCTCCAAATGGTATTTAATTAACTTCCCGGGGTGAAGAAACCCTTTTTGAGAACTCAGAGTGAGTAAATTGGCCATTTTCATGCACTTTTAAACATTCCATAAATCTTGTGTTTTGGGCCCCTGGAAGCATGAAAATCACTTTAAACATGCTAATTTTAGCTCTAACACTGAATTTCCACCTACAAATGTGAACTGACGTTCAAAAATAAAACATTTGAAAACGGACCATTTTCCACATTTCTGAAGCATGACGTAATGGGGGGGTGTTATCTCTTTTGTCGAAAATCAGCCGTTTTTGCTCGAACATTAAATGCCTCCAAATGGTATTTAATTAACTTCCCGAGCCCCTGGAAGCATGAAAATCACTTTAAACATGCTAATTTTAGCTCTAACACTGATGATCCACCTACAAATGTGAACTGACGTTCAAAAATAAAACATTTGAAAATGGACCATTTTCCACATTTCTGAAGCATGACGTAATGGGGGGGTGTTATCTCTTTTGTCGAAAATCAGCCGTTTTTGCTCGAACATTAAATGCCTCCAAATGGTATTTAATTAACTTCCCGGGGTGAAGAAACCCTTTTTGAGAACTCAGAGTGAGTAAATTGGCCATTTTCATGCACTTTTAACCATTCCATAAATCTTGTGTTTTGGGCCCCTGGAAGCATGAAAATCACTTTAAACATGCTAATTTTAGCTCTAACACTGATGATCCACCTACAAATGTGAACTGACGTTCAAAAATAAAACATTTGAAAACGGACCATTTTCCACATTTCTGAAGCATGACGTAATGGGGGGGTGTTATCTCTTTTGTCGAAAATCAGCCGTTTTTGCTCGAACATTAAATGCCTCCAAATGGTATTTAATTAACTTCCCGAGCCCCTGGAAGCATGAAAATCACTTTAAACATGCTAATTTTAGCTCTAACACTGATGATCCACCTACAAATGTGAACTGACGTTCAAAAATAAAACATTTGAAAACGGACCATTTTCCACATTTCTGAAGCATGACGTAATGGGGGGGGTGTTATCTCTTTTGTCGAAAATCAGCCGTTTTTGCTCGAACATTAAATGCCTCCAAATGGTATTTAATTAACTTCCCGGGGTGAAGAAACCCTTTTTGAGAACTCAGAGTGAGTAAATTGGCCATTTTCATGCACTTTTAACCATTCCATAAATCTTGTGTTTTGGGCCCCTGGAAGCATGAAAATCACTTTAAACATGCTAATTTTAGCTCTAACACTGATGATCCACCTACAAATGTGAACTGACGTTCAAAAATAAAACATTTGAAAACGGACCATTTTCCACATTTCTGAAGCATGACGTAATTGGGGGGTGTTATCTCTTTTGTCGAAAATCAGCCGTTTTTGCTCGAACATTAAATGCCTCCAAATGGTATTTAATTAACTTCCCGAGCCCCTGGAAGCATGAAAATCACTTTAAACATGCTAATTTTAGCTCTAACACTGATGATCCACCTACAAATGTGAACTGACGTTCAAAAATAAAACATTTGAAAACGGACCATTTTCCACATTTCTGAAGCATGACGTAATGGGGGGGTGTTATCTCTTTTGTCGAAAATCAGCCGTTTTCGCTCGAACATTAAATGCCTCCAAATGGTATTTAATTAACTTCCCGGGGTGAAGAAACCCTTTTTGAGAACTCAGAGTGAGTAAATTGGCCATTTTCATGCACTTTTAACCATTCCATAAATCTTGTGTTTTGGGCCCCTGGAAGCATGAAAATCACTTTAAACATGCTAATTTTAGCTCTAACACTGATGATCCACCTACAAATGTGAACTGACGTTCAAAAATAAAACATTTGAAAACGGACCATTTTCCACATTTCTGAAGCATGACGTAATGGGGGGGTGTTATCTCTTTTGTCGAAAATCAGCCGTTTTTGCTCGAACATTAAATGCCTCCAAATGGTATTTAATTAACTTCCCGAGCCCCTGGAAGCATGAAAATCACTTTAAACATGCTAATTTTAGCTCTAACACTGATGATCCACCTACAAATGTGAACTGACGTTCAAAAATAAAACATTTGAAAACAGACCATTTTCCACATTTCTGAAGCATGACGTAATGGGGGGGTGTTATCTCTTTTGTCGAAAATCAGCCGTTTTTGCTCGAACATTAAATGCCTCCAAATGGTATTTAATTAACTTCCCGAGCCCCTGGAAGCATGAAAATCACTTTAAACTTGCTAATTTTAGCTCTAACACTGATGATCCACCTACAAATGTGAACTGACGTTCAAAAATAAAACATTTGAAAACGGACCATTTTCCACATTTCTGAAGCATGACGTAATGGGGGGGGGTGTTATCTCTCTCGTCGAAAATCAGCCGTTTTTGCTCGAACATTAAATGCCTCCAAATGGTATTTAATTAACTTCCCGGGGTGAAGAAACCCTTTTTGAGAACTCAGAGTGAGTAAATTGGCCATTTTCATGCACTTTTAACCATTCCATAAATCTTGTGTTTTGGGCCCATGGAAGCATGAAAATCACTTTAAACATGCTAATTTTAGCTCTAACACTGATGATCCACCTACAAATGTGAACTGACGTTCAAAAATAAAACATTTGAAAACGGACCATTTTCCACATTTCTGAAGCATGACGTAATGGGGGGGTGTTATCTCTTTTGTCGAAAATCAGCCGTTTTTGCTCGAACATTAAATGCCTCCAAATGGTATTTAATTAACTTCCCGAGCCCCTGGAAGCATGAAAATCACTTTAAACATGCTAATTTTAGCTCTAACACTGATGATCCACCTACAAATGTGAACTGACGTTCAAAAATAAAACATTTGAAAACGGACCATTTTCCACATTTCTGAAGCATGACGTAATGGGGGGGTGTTATCTCTTTTGTCGAAAATCAGCCGTTTTTGCTCGAACATTAAATGCCTCCAAATGGTATTTATTTCACTTCCCGAGCCCCTGGAAGCATGAAAATCACTTTAAACATGCTAATTTTAGCTCTAACACTGATGATCCACCTACAAATGTGAACTGACGTTCAAAAATAAAACATTTGAAAACGGACCATTTTCCACATTTCTGAAGCATGACGTAATGGGGGGGTGTTATCTCTTTTGTCGAAAATCAGCCGTTTTTGCTCGAACATTAAATGCCTCCAAATGGTATTTAATTAACTTCCCGAGCCCCTGGAAGCATGAAAATCACTTTAAACATGCTAATTTTAGCTCTAACACTGATGATCCACCTACAAATGTGAACTGACGTTCAAAAATAAAACATTTGAAAACGGACCATTTTCCACATTTCTGAAGCATGACGTAATGGGGGGGTGTTATCTCTTTTGTCGAAAATCAGCCGTTTTTGCTCGAACATTAAATGCCTCCAAATGGTATTTAATTAACTTCCCGAGCCCCTGGAAGCATGAAAATCACTTTAAACATGCTAATTTTAGCTCTAACACTGATGATCCACCTACAAATGTGAACTGACGTTCAAAAATAAAACATTTGAAAACGGACCATTTTCCACATTTCTGAAGCATGACGTAATGGGGGGGTGTTATCTCTTTTGTCGAAAATCAGCCGTTTTTGCTCGAACATTAAATGCCCCCAAATGGTATTTAATTAACTTCCCGAGCCCCTGGAAGCATGAAAATCACTTTAAACATGCTAATTTTAGCTCTAACACTGATGATCCACCTACAAATGTGAACTGACGTTCAAAAATAAAATATTTGAAAACGGACCATTTTCCACATTTCTGAAGCATGACGTAATGGGGGGGTGTTATCTGTTTTGTCGAAAATCAGCCGTTTTTGCTCGAACATTAAATGCCTCCAAATGGTATTTAATTAACTTCCCGGGGTGAAGAAACCCTTTTTGAGAACTCAGAGTGAGTAAATTGGCCATTTTCATGCACTTTTAAACATTCCATAAATCTTGTGTTTTGGGCCACTGGAAGCATGAAAATCACTTTAAACATGCTAATTTTAGCTCTAACACTGATGATCCACCTACAAATGTGAACTGACGTTCAAAAATAAAACATTTGAAAACGGACCATTTTCCACATTTCTGAAGCATGACGTAATGGGGGGGTGTTATCTCTTTTGTCGAAAATCAGCCGTTTTTGCTCGAACATTAAATGCCTCCAAATGGTATTTAATTAACTTCCCGAGCCCCTGGAAGCATGAAAATCACTTTAAACATGCTAATTTTAGCTCTAACACTGATGATCCACCTACAAATGTGAACTGACGTTCAAAAATAAAACATTTGAAAACGGACCATTTTCCACATTTCTGAAGCATGACGTAATGGGGGGGTGTTATCTCTTTTGTCGAAAATCAGCCGTTTTTGCTCGAACATTAAATGCCTCCAAATGGTATTTATTTCACTTCCCGGGGTGAAGAAACCCTTTTTGAGAACTTAGAGTGAGTAAATTGGCCATTTTCATGCACTTTTAACCATTCCATTAATCTTGTGTTTTGGGCCCCTGGAAGCATGAAAATCACTTTAAACATGCTAATTTTAGCTCTAACACTGATGATCCACCTACAAATGTGAACTGACGTTCAAAAATAAAACATTTGAAAACGGACCATTTTCCACATTTCTGAAGCATGACGTAATGGGGGGGTGTTATCTCTTTTGTCGAAAATCCGCCGTTTTTGCTCGAACATTAAATGCCTCCAAATGGTATTTATTTCACTTCCCGAGCCCCTGGAAGCATGAAAATCACTTTAAACATGCTAATTTTAGCTCTAACACTGATGATCCACCTACAAATGTGAACTGACGTTCAAAAATAAAACATTTGAAAACGGACCATTTTCCACATTTCTGAAGCATGACGTAATGGGGGGGTGTTATCTCTTTTGTCGAAAATCAGCCGTTTTTGCTCGAACATTAAATGCCTCCAAATGGTATTTAATTAACTTCCCAAGCCCCTGGAAGCATGAAAATCACTTTAAACATGCTAATTTTAGCTCTAACACTGATGATCCACCTACAAATGTGAACTGACGTTCAAAAATAAAACATTTGAAAACGGACCATTTTCCACATTTCTGAAGCATGCCGTAATGGGGGGGTGTTATCTCTTTTGTCGAAAATCAGCCATTTTTGCTCGAACATTAAATGTCTCCAAATGGTATTTAATTAACTTCCCGGGGTGAAGAAACCCTTTTTGAGAACTCAGAGTGAGTAAATTGGCCATTTTCATGCACTTTTAACCATTCCATAAATCTTGTGTTTTGGGCCCCTGGAAGCATGAAAATCACTTTAAACATGCTAATTTTAGCTCTAACACTGATGATCCACCTACAAATGTGAACTGACGTTCAAAAATAAAACATTTGAAAACGGACCATTTTCCACATTTCTGAAGCATGACGTAATGGGGGGGTGTTATCTCTTTTGTCGAAAATCAGCCGTTTTTGCTCGAACATTAAATGCCTCCAAATGGTATTTAATTAACTTCCCGAGCCCCTGGAAGCATGAAAATCACTTTAAACATGCTAATTTTAGCTCTAACACTGATGATCCACCTACAAATGTGAACTGACGTTCAAAAATAAAACATTTGAAAACGGACCATTTTCCACATTTCTGAAGCATGACGTAATGGGGGGGTGTTATCTCTTTTGTCGAAAATCAGCCGTTTTTGCTCGAACATTAAATGCCTCCAAATGGTATTTAATTAACTTCCCGAGCCCCTGGAAGCATGAAAATCACTTTAAACATGCTAATTTTAGCTCTAACACTGATGATCCACCTACAAATGTGAACTGACGTTCAAAAATAAAACATTTGAAAACGGACCATTTTCCACATTTCTGAAGCATGACGTAATGGGGGGGTGTTATCTCTTTTGTCGAAAATCAGCCGTTTTTGCTCGAACATTAAATGCCTCCAAATGGTATTTAATTAACTTCCCGGGGTGAAGAAACCCTTTTTGAGAACTCAGAGTGAGTAAATTGGCCATTTTCATGCACTTTTAACCATTCCATAAATCTTGTGTTTTGGGCCTCTGGAAGCATGAAAATCACTTTAAACATGCTAATTTTAGCTCTAACACTGATGATCCACCTACAAATGTGAACTGACGTTCAAAAATAAAACATTTGAAAACGGACCATTTTCCACATTTCTGAAGCATGACGTAATGGGGGGGGTGTTATCTCTTTTGTCGAAAATCCGCCGTTTTTGCTCGAACATTAAATGCCTCCAAATGGTATTTATTTCACTTCCCGAGCCCCTGGAAGCATGAAAATCACTTTAAACATGCTAATTTTAGCTCTAACACTGATGATCCACCTACAAATGTGAACTGACGTTCAAAAATAAAACATTTGAAAACGGACCATTTTCCACATTTCTGAAGCATGACGTAATGGGGGGGTGTTATCTCTTTTGTCGAAAATCAGCCGTTTTTGCTCGAACATTAAATGCCTCCAAATGGTATTTAATTAACTTCCCGAGCCCCTGGAAGCATGAAAATCACTTTAAACATGCTAATTTTAGCTCTAACACTGATGATCCACCTACAAATGTGAACTGACGTTCAAAAATAAAACATTTGAAAACGGACCATTTTCCACATTTCTGAAGCATGACGTAATGGGGGGGTGTTATCTCTTTTGTCGAAAATCAGCCGTTTTTGCTCGAACATTAAATGCCTCCAAATGGTATTTAATTAACTTCCCGAGCCCCTGGAAGCATGAAAATCACTTTAAACATGCTAATTTTAGCTCTAACACTGATGATCCACCTACAAATGTGAACTGACGTTCAAAAATAAAACATTTGAAAACGGACCATTTTCCACATTTCTGAAGCATGACGTAATGGGGGGGTGTTATCTCTTTTGTCGAAAATCAGCCGTTTTTGCTCGAACATTAAATGCCTCCAAATGGTATTTAATTAACTTCCCGGGGTGAAGAAACCCTTTTTGAGAACTCAGAGTGAGTAAATTGGCCATTTTCATGCACTTTTAAACATTCCATAAATCTTGTGTTTTGGGCCCCTGGAAGCATGAAAATCACTTTAAACATGCTAATTTTAGCTCTAACACTGATGATCCACCTACAAATGTGAACTGACGTTCAAAAATAAAACATTTGAAAACGGACCATTTTCCACATTTCTGAAGCATGACGTAATGGGGGGGTGTTATCTCTTTTGTCGAAAATCAGCCGTTTTTGCTCGAACATTAAATGCCTCCAAATGGTATTTAATTAACTTCCCGAGCCCCTGGAAGCATGAAAATCACTTTAAACATGCTAATTTTAGCTCTAACACTGATGATCCACCTACAAATGTGAACTGACGTTCAAAAATAAAACATTTGAAAATGGACCATTTTCCACATTTCTGAAGCATGACGTAATGGGGGGGTGTTATCTCTTTTGTCGAAAATCAGCCGTTTTTGCTCGAACATTAAATGCCTCCAAATGGTATTTAATTAACTTCCCGGGGTGAAGAAACCCTTTTTGAGAACTCAGAGTGAGTAAATTGGCCATTTTCATGCACTTTTAACCATTCCATAAATCTTGTGTTTTGGGCCCCTGGAAGCATGAAAATCACTTTAAACATGCTAATTTTAGCTCTAACACTGATGATCCACCTACAAATGTGAACTGACGTTCAAAAATAAAACATTTGAAAACGGACCATTTTCCACATTTCTGAAGCATGACGTAATGGGGGGGTGTTATCTCTTTTGTCGAAAATCAGCCGTTTTTGCTCGAACATTAAATGCCTCCAAATGGTATTTAATTAACTTCCCGAGCCCCTGGAAGCATGAAAATCACTTTAAACATGCTAATTTTAGCTCTAACACTGATGATCCACCTACAAATGTGAACTGACGTTCAAAAATAAAACATTTGAAAACGGACCATTTTCCACATTTCTGAAGCATGACGTAATGGGGGGGTGTTATCTCTTTTGTCGAAAATCAGCCGTTTTCGCTCGAACATTAAATGCCTCCAAATGGTATTTAATTAACTTCCCGGGGTGAAGAAACCCTTTTTGAGAACTCAGAGTGAGTAAATTGGCCATTTTCATGCACTTTTAACCATTCCATAAATCTTGTGTTTTGGGCCCCTGGAAGCATGAAAATCACTTTAAACATGCTAATTTTAGCTCTAACACTGATGATCCACCTACAAATGTGAACTGACGTTCAAAAATAAAACATTTGAAAACGGACCATTTTCCACATTTCTGAAGCATGACGTAATGGGGGGGTGTTATCTCTTTTGTCGAAAATCAGCCGTTTTTGCTCGAACATTAAATGCCTCCAAATGGTATTTAATTAACTTCCCGAGCCCCTGGAAGCATGAAAATCACTTTAAACATGCTAATTTTAGCTCTAACACTGATGATCCACCTACAAATGTGAACTGACGTTCAAAAATAAAACATTTGAAAACAGACCATTTTCCACATTTCTGAAGCATGACGTAATGGGGGGGTGTTATCTCTTTTGTCGAAAATCAGCCGTTTTTGCTCGAACATTAAATGCCTCCAAATGGTATTTAATTAACTTCCCGAGCCCCTGGAAGCATGAAAATCACTTTAAACATGCTAATTTTAGCTCTAACACTGATGATCCACCTACAAATGTGAACTGACGTTCAAAAATAAAACATTTGAAAACGGACCATTTTCCACATTTCTGAAGCATGACGTAATGGGGGGGTGTTATCTCTCTCGTCGAAAATCAGCCGTTTTTGCTCGAACATTAAATGCCTCCAAATGGTATTTAATTAACTTCCCGGGGTGAAGAAACCCTTTTTGAGAACTCAGAGTGAGTAAATTGGCCATTTTCATGCACTTTTAACCATTCCATAAATCTTGTGTTTTGGGCCCATGGAAGCATGAAAATCACTTTAAACATGCTAATTTTAGCTCTAACACTGATGATCCACCTACAAATGTGAACTGACGTTCAAAAATAAAACATTTGAAAACGGACCATTTTCCACATTTCTGAAGCATGACGTAATGGGGGGGTGTTATCTCTTTTGTCGAAAATCAGCCGTTTTTGCTCGAACATTAAATGCCTCCAAATGGTATTTAATTAACTTCCCGAGCCCCTGGAAGCATGAAAATCACTTTAAACATGCTAATTTTAGCTCTAACACTGATGATCCACCTACAAATGTGAACTGACGTTCAAAAATAAAACATTTGAAAATGGACCATTTTCCACATTTCTGAAGCATGACGTAATGGGGGGGTGTTATCTCTTTTGTCGAAAATCAGCCGTTTTTGCTCGAACATTAAATGCCTCCAAATGGTATTTAATTAACTTCCCGGGGTGAAGAAACCCTTTTTGAGAACTCAGAGTGAGTAAATTGGCCATTTTCATGCACTTTTAACCATTCCATAAATCTTGTGTTTTGGGCCCCTGGAAGCATGAAAATCACTTTAAACATGCTAATTTTAGCTCTAACACTGATGATCCACCTACAAATGTGAACTGACGTTCAAAAATAAAACATTTGAAAACGGACCATTTTCCACATTTCTGAAGCATGACGTAATGGGGGGGTGTTATCTCTTTTGTCGAAAATCAGCCGTTTTTGCTCGAACATTAAATGCCTCCAAATGGTATTTAATTAACTTCCCGAGCCCCTGGAAGCATGAAAATCACTTTAAACATGCTAATTTTAGCTCTAACACTGATGATCCACCTACAAATGTGAACTGACGTTCAAAAATAAAACATTTGAAAACGGACCATTTTCCACATTTCTGAAGCATGACGTAATGGGGGGGTGTTATCTCTTTTGTCGAAAATCAGCCGTTTTCGCTCGAACATTAAATGCCTCCAAATGGTATTTAATTAACTTCCCGGGGTGAAGAAACCCTTTTTGAGAACTCAGAGTGAGTAAATTGGCCATTTTCATGCACTTTTAACCATTCCATAAATCTTGTGTTTTGGGCCCCTGGAAGCATGAAAATCACTTTAAACATGCTAATTTTAGCTCTAACACTGATGATCCACCTACAAATGTGAACTGACGTTCAAAAATAAAACATTTGAAAACGGACCATTTTCCACATTTCTGAAGCATGACGTAATGGGGGGGTGTTATCTCTTTTGTCGAAAATCAGCCGTTTTTGCTCGAACATTAAATGCCTCCAAATGGTATTTAATTAACTTCCCGAGCCCCTGGAAGCATGAAAATCACTTTAAACATGCTAATTTTAGCTCTAACACTGATGATCCACCTACAAATGTGAACTGACGTTCAAAAATAAAACATTTGAAAACAGACCATTTTCCACATTTCTGAAGCATGACGTAATGGGGGGGTGTTATCTCTTTTGTCGAAAATCAGCCGTTTTTGCTCGAACATTAAATGCCTCCAAATGGTATTTAATTAACTTCCCGAGCCCCTGGAAGCATGAAAATCACTTTAAACATGCTAATTTTAGCTCTAACACTGATGATCCACCTACAAATGTGAACTGACGTTCAAAAATAAAACATTTGAAAACGGACCATTTTCCACATTTCTGAAGCATGACGTAATGGGGGGGTGTTATCTCTCTCGTCGAAAATCAGCCGTTTTTGCTCGAACATTAAATGCCTCCAAATGGTATTTAATTAACTTCCCGGGGTGAAGAAACCCTTTTTGAGAACTCAGAGTGAGTAAATTGGCCATTTTCATGCACTTTTAACCATTCCATAAATCTTGTGTTTTGGGCCCATGGAAGCATGAAAATCACTTTAAACATGCTAATTTTAGCTCTAACACTGATGATCCACCTACAAATGTGAACTGACGTTCAAAAATAAAACATTTGAAAACGGACCATTTTCCACATTTCTGAAGCATGACGTAATGGGGGGGTGTTATCTCTTTTGTCGAAAATCAGCCGTTTTTGCTCGAACATTAAATGCCTCCAAATGGTATTTAATTAACTTCCCGAGCCCCTGGAAGCATGAAAATCACTTTAAACATGCTAATTTTAGCTCTAACACTGATGATCCACCTACAAATGTGAACTGACGTTCAAAAATAAAACATTTGAAAACGGACCATTTTCCACATTTCTGAAGCATGACGTAATGGGGGGGTGTTATCTCTTTTGTCGAAAATCAGCCGTTTTTGCTCGAACATTAAATGCCTCCAAATGGTATTTATTTCACTTCCCGAGCCCCTGGAAGCATGAAAATCACTTTAAACATGCTAATTTTAGCTCTAACACTGATGATCCACCTACAAATGTGAACTGACGTTCAAAAATAAAACATTTGAAAACGGACCATTTTCCACATTTCTGAAGCATGACGTAATGGGGGGGTGTTATCTCTTTTGTCGAAAATCAGCCGTTTTTGCTCGAACATTAAATGCCTCCAAATGGTATTTAATTAACTTCCCGAGCCCCTGGAAGCATGAAAATCACTTTAAACATGCTAATTTTAGCTCTAACACTGATGATCCACCTACAAATGTGAACTGACGTTCAAAAATAAAACATTTGAAAACGGACCATTTTCCACATTTCTGAAGCATGACGTAATGGGGGGGTGTTATCTCTTTTGTCGAAAATCAGCCGTTTTTGCTCGAACATTAAATGCCTCCAAATGGTATTTAATTAACTTCCCGAGCCCCTGGAAGCATGAAAATCACTTTAAACATGCTAATTTTAGCTCTAACACTGATGATCCACCTACAAATGTGAACTGACGTTCAAAAATAAAACATTTGAAAACGGACCATTTTCCACATTTCTGAAGCATGACGTAATGGGGGGGTGTTATCTCTTTTGTCGAAAATCAGCCGTTTTTGCTCGAACATTAAATGCCTCCAAATGGTATTTAATTAACTTCCCGAGCCCCTGGAAGCATGAAAATCACTTTAAACATGCTAATTTTAGCTCTAACACTGATGATCCACCTACAAATGTGAACTGACGTTCAAAAATAAAACATTTGAAAACGGACCATTTTCCACATTTCTGAAGCATGACGTAATGGGGGGGTGTTATCTCTTTTGTCGAAAATCAGCCGTTTTTGCTCGAACATTAAATGCCTCCAAATGGTATTTAATTAACTTCCTGGGGTGAAGAAACCCTTTTTGAGAACTCAGAGTGAGTAAATTGGCCATTTTCATGCACTTTTAAACATTCCATAAATCTTGTGTTTTGGGCCACTGGAAGCATGAAAATCACTTTAAACATGCTAATTTTAGCTCTAACACTGATGATCCACCTACAAATGTGAACTGACGTTCAAAAATAAAACATTTGAAAACGGACCATTTTCCACATTTCTGAAGCATGACGTAATGGGGGGGTGTTATCTCTTTTGTCGAAAATCAGCCGTTTTTGCTCGAACATTAAATGCCTCCAAATGGTATTTAATTAACTTCCCGAGCCCCTGGAAGCATGAAAATCACTTTAAACATGCTAATTTTAGCTCTAACACTGATGATCCACCTACAAATGTGAACTGACGTTCAAAAATAAAACATTTGAAAACGGACCATTTTCCACATTTCTGAAGCATGACGTAATGGGGGGGTGTTATCTCTTTTGTCGAAAATCAGCCGTTTTTGCTCGAACATTAAATGCCTCCAAATGGTATTTAATTAACTTCCCGGGGTGAAGAAACCCTTTTTGAGAACTCAGAGTGAGTAAATTGGCCATTTTCATGCACTTTTGAACATTCCATAAATCTTGTGTTTTGGGCCCCTGGAAGCATGAAAATCACTTTAAACATGCTAATTTTAGCTCTAACACTGATGATCCACCTACAAATGTGAACTGACGTTCAAAAATAAAACATTTGAAAACGGACCATTTTCCACATTTCTGAAGCATGACGTAATGGGGGGGGTGTTATCTCTTTTGTCGAAAATCAGCCGTTTTTGCTCGAACATTAAATGCCTCCAAATGGTATTTAATTAACTTCCCGAGCCCCTGGAAGCATGAAAATCACTTTAAACGTGCTAATTTTAGCTCTAACACTGATGATCCACCTACAAATGTGAACTGACGTTCAAAAATAAAACATTTGAAAATGGACCATTTTCCACATTTCTGAAGCATGACGTAATGGGGGGGTGTTATCTCTTTTGTCGAAAATCAGCCGTTTTTGCTCGAACATTAAATGCCTCCAAATGGTATTTAATTAACTTCCCGGGGTGAAGAAACCCTTTTTGAGAACTCAGAGTGAGTAAATTGGCCATTTTCATGCACTTTTAACCATTCCATAAATCTTGTGTTTTGGGCCCCTGGAAGCATGAAAATCACTTTAAACATGCTAATTTTAGCTCTAACACTGATGATCCACCTACAAATGTGAACTGACGTTCAAAAATAAAACATTTGAAAACGGACCATTTTCCACATTTTTGAAGCATGACATAATGGGGGGGTGTTATCTCTTTTGTCGAAAATCAGCCGTTTTTGCTCGAACATTAAATGCCTCCAAATGGTATTTATTTCACTTCCCGGGGTGAAGAAACCCTTTTTGAGAACTTAGAGTGAGTAAATTGGCCATTTTCATGCACTTTTAACCATTCCATTAATCTTGTGTTTTGGGCCCCTGGAAGCATGAAAATCACTTTAAACATGCTAATTTTAGCTCTAACACTGATGATCCACCTACAAATGTGAACTGACGTTCAAAAATAAAACATTTGAAAACGGACCATTTTCCACATTTCTGAAGCATGACGTAATGGGGGGGTGTTATCTCTTTTGTCGAAAATCAGCCGTTTTTGCTCGAACATTAAATGCCTCCAAATGGTATTTAATTAACTTCCCGAGCCCCTGGAAGCATGAAAATCACTTTAAACATGCTAATTTTAGCTCTAACACTGATGATCCACCTACAAATGTGAACTAACGTTCAAAAATAAAACATTTGAAAACGGACCATTTTCCACATTTCTGAAGCATGACGTAATGGGGGGGGTGTTATCTCTTTTGTCGAAAATCAGCCATTTTTGCTCGAACATTAAATGCCTCCAAATGGTATTTAATTAACTTCCCGGGGTGAAGAAACCCTTTTTGAGAACTCAGAGTGAGTAAATTGGCCATTTTCATGCACTTTTAACCATTCCATAAATCTTGTGTTTTGGGCCCCTGGAAGCATGAAAATCACTTTAAACATGCTAATTTTAGCTCTAACACTGATGATCCACCTACAAATGTGAACTGACGTTCAAAAATAAAACATTTGAAAACGGACCATTTTCCACATTTCTGAAGCATGACGTAATGGGGGGGTGTTATCTCTTTTGTCGAAAATCAGCCGTTTTTGCTCGAACATTAAATGCCTCCAAATGGTATTTAATTAACTTCCCGAGCCCCTGGAAGCATGAAAATCACTTTAAACATGCTAATTTTAGCTCTAACACTGATGATCCACCTACAAATGTGAACTGACGTTCAAAAATAAAACATTTGAAAACGGACCATTTTCCACATTTCTGAAGCATGACGTAATGGGGGGGTGTTATCTCTTTTGTCGAAAATCAGCCGTTTTCGCTCAAACATTAAATGCCTCCAAATGGTATTTAATTAACTTCCCGGGGTGAAGAAACCCTTTTTGAGAACTCAGAGTGAGTAAATTGGCCATTTTCATGCACTTTTAACCATTCCATAAATCTTGTGTTTTGGGCCCCTGGAAGCATGAAAATCACTTTAAACATGCTAATTTTAGCTCTAACACTGATGATCCACCTACAAATGTGAACTGACGTTCAAAAATAAAACATTTGAAAACGGACCATTTTCCACATTTCTGAAGCATGACGTAATGGGGGGGTGTTATCTCTTTTGTCGAAAATCAGCCGTTTTTGCTCGAACATTAAATGCCTCCAAATGGTATTTAATTAACTTCCCGAGCCCCTGGAAGCATGAAAATCACTTTAAACATGCTAATTTTAGCTCTAACACTGATGATCCACCTACAAATGTGAACTGACGTTCAAAAATAAAACATTTGAAAACGGACCATTTTCCACATTTCTGAAGCATGACGTAATGGGGGGGTGTTATCTCTTTTGTCGAAAATCAGCCGTTTTTGCTCGAACATTAAATGCCTCCAAATGGTATTTAATTAACTTCCCGAGCCCCTGGAAGCATGAAAATCACTTTAAACATGCTAATTTTAGCTCTAACACTGATGATCCACCTACAAATGTGAACTGACGTTCAAAAATAAAACATTTGAAAACGGACCATTTTCCACATTTCTGAAGCATGACGTAATGGGGGGGGGTTATCTCTTTTGTCGAAAATCAGCCGTTTTTGCTCGAACATTAAATGCCTCCAAATGGTATTTAATTAACTTCCCGGGGTGAAGAAACCCTTTTTGAGAACTCAGAGTGAGTAAATTGGCCATTTTCATGAACTTTTAACCATTCCATAAATCTTGTGTTTTGGGCCCCTGGAAGCATGAAAATCACTTTAAACATGCTAATTTTAGCTCTAACACTGATGATCCACCTACAAATGTGAACTGACGTTCAAAAATAAAACATTTGAAAACGGACCATTTTCCACATTTCTGAAGCATGACGTAATGGGGGGGTGTTATCTCTTTTGTCGAAAATCAGCCGTTTTTGCTCGAACATTAAATGCCTCCAAATGGTATTTAATTAACTTCCCGAGCCCCTGGAAGCATGAAAATCACTTTAAACATGCTAATTTTAGCTCTAACACTGATGATCCACCTACAAATGTGAACTGACGTTCAAAAATAAAACATTTGAAAACGGACCATTTTCCACATTTCTGAAGCATGACGTAATGGGGGGGTGTTATCTCTTTTGTCGAAAATCAGCAGTTTTTGCTCGAACATTAAATGCCTCCAAATGGTATTTAATTAACTTCCCGGGGTGAAGAAACCCTTTTTGAGAACTCAGAGTGAGTAAATTGGCCATTTTCATGCACTTTTAAACATTCCATAAATCTTGTGTTTTGGGCCCCTGGAAGCATGAAAATCACTTTAAACATGCTAATTTTAGCTCTAACACTGATGATCCACCTACAAATGTGAACTGACGTTCAAAAATAAAACATTTGAAAACGGACCATTTTCCACATTTCTGAAGCATGACGTAATGGGGGGGTGTTATCTCTTTTGTCGAAAATCAGCCGTTTTTGCTCGAACATTAAATGCCTCCAAATGGTATTTAATTAACTTCCCGAGCCCCTGGAAGCATGAAAATCACTTTAAACATGCTAATTTTAGCTCTAACACTGATGATCCACCTACAAATGTGAACTGACGTTCAAAAATAAAACATTTGAAAATGGACCATTTTCCACATTTCTGAAGCATGACGTAATGGGGGGGTGTTATCTCTTTTGTCGAAAATCAGCCGTTTTTGCTCGAACATTAAATGCCTCCAAATGGTATTTAATTAACTTCCCGGGGTGAAGAAACCCTTTTTGAGAACTCAGAGTGAGTAAATTGGCCATTTTCATGCACTTTTACCATTCCATAAATCTTGTGTTTTGGGCCCCTGGAAGCATGAAAATCACTTTAAACATGCTAATTTTAGCTCTAACACTGATGATCCACCTACAAATGTGAACTGACGTTCAAAAATAAAACATTTGGAAACGGACCATTTTCCACATTTCTGAAGCATGACGTAATGGGGGGGTGTTATCTCTTTTGTCGAAAATCAGCCGTTTTTGCTCGAACATTAAATGCCTCCAAATGGTATTTAATTAACTTCCCGAGCCCCTGGAAGCATGAAAATCACTTTAAACATGCTAATTTTAGCTCTAACACTGATGATCCACCTACAAATGTGAACTGACGTTCAAAAATAAAACATTTGAAAACGGACCATTTTCCACATTTCTGAAGCATGACGTAATGGGGGGGTGTTATCTCTTTTGTCGAAAATCAGCCGTTTTTGCTCGAACATTAAATGCCTCCAAATGGTATTTAATTAACTTCCCGGGGTGAAGAAACCCCTTTTGAGAACTCAGAGTGAGTAAATTGGCCATTTTCATGCACTTTTAAACATTCCATAAATCTTGTGTTTTGGGCCACTGGAAGCATGAAAATCACTTTAAACATGCTAATTTTAGCTCTAACACTGATGATCCACCTACAAATGTGAACTGACGTTCAAAAATAAAACATTTGAAAACGGACCATTTTCCACATTTCTGAAGCATGACGTAATGGGGGGGTGTTATCTCTTTTGTCGAAAATCAGCCGTTTTTGCTCGAACATTAAATGCCTCCAAATGGTATTTAATTAACTTCCCGAGCCCCTGGAAGCATGAAAATCACTTTAAACATGCTAATTTTAGCTCTAACACTGATGATCCACCTACAAATGTGAACTGACGTTCAAAAATAAAACATTTGAAAACGGACCATTTTCCACATTTCTGAAGCATGACGTAATGGGGGGGTGTTATCTCTTTTGTCGAAAATCAGCCGTTTTTGCTCGAACATTAAATGCCTCCAAATGGTATTTAATTAACTTCCCGGGGTGAAGAAACCCTTTTTGAGAACTCAGAGTGAGTAAATTGGCCATTTTCATGCACTTTTGAACATTCCATAAATCTTGTGTTTTGGGCCCCTGGAAGCATGAAAATCACTTTAAACATGCTAATTTTAGCTCTAACACTGATGATCCACCTACAAATGTGAACTGACGTTCAAAAATAAAACATTTGAAAACGGACCATTTTCCACATTTCTGAAGCATGACGTAATGGGGGGGGTGTTATCTCTTTTGTCGAAAATCAGCCGTTTTTGCTCGAACATTAAATGCCTCCAAATGGTATTTAATTAACTTCCCGAGCCCCTGGAAGCATGAAAATCACTTTAAACGTGCTAATTTTAGCTCTAACACTGATGATCCACCTACAAATGTGAACTGACGTTCAAAAATAAAACATTTGAAAATGGACCATTTTCCACATTTCTGAAGCATGACGTAATGGGGGGGTGTTATCTCTTTTGTCGAAAATCAGCCGTTTTTGCTCGAACATTAAATGCCTCCAAATGGTATTTAATTAACTTCCCGGGGTGAAGAAACCCTTTTTGAGAACTCAGAGTGAGTAAATTGGCCATTTTCATGCACTTTTAACCATTCCATAAATCTTGTGTTTTGGGCCCCTGGAAGCATGAAAATCACTTTAAACATGCTAATTTTAGCTCTAACACTGATGATCCACCTACAAATGTGAACTGACGTTCAAAAATAAAACATTTGAAAACGGACCATTTTCCACATTTTTGAAGCATGACATAATGGGGGGGTGTTATCTCTTTTGTCGAAAATCAGCCGTTTTTGCTCGAACATTAAATGCCTCCAAATGGTATTTATTTCACTTCCCGGGGTGAAGAAACCCTTTTTGAGAACTTAGAGTGAGTAAATTGGCCATTTTCATGCACTTTTAACCATTCCATTAATCTTGTGTTTTGGGCCCCTGGAAGCATGAAAATCACTTTAAACATGCTAATTTTAGCTCTAACACTGATGATCCACCTACAAATGTGAACTGACGTTCAAAAATAAAACATTTGAAAACGGACCATTTTCCACATTTCTGAAGCATGACGTAATGGGGGGGTGTTATCTCTTTTGTCGAAAATCAGCCGTTTTTGCTCGAACATTAAATGCCTCCAAATGGTATTTAATTAACTTCCCGAGCCCCTGGAAGCATGAAAATCACTTTAAACATGCTAATTTTAGCTCTAACACTGATGATCCACCTACAAATGTGAACTAACGTTCAAAAATAAAACATTTGAAAACGGACCATTTTCCACATTTCTGAAGCATGACGTAATGGGGGGGGTGTTATCTCTTTTGTCGAAAATCAGCCATTTTTGCTCGAACATTAAATGCCTCCAAATGGTATTTAATTAACTTCCCGGGGTGAAGAAACCCTTTTTGAGAACTCAGAGTGAGTAAATTGGCCATTTTCATGCACTTTTAACCATTCCATAAATCTTGTGTTTTGGGCCCCTGGAAGCATGAAAATCACTTTAAACATGCTAATTTTAGCTCTAACACTGATGATCCACCTACAAATGTGAACTGACGTTCAAAAATAAAACATTTGAAAACGGACCATTTTCCACATTTCTGAAGCATGACGTAATGGGGGGGTGTTATCTCTTTTGTCGAAAATCAGCCGTTTTTGCTCGAACATTAAATGCCTCCAAATGGTATTTAATTAACTTCCCGAGCCCCTGGAAGCATGAAAATCACTTTAAACATGCTAATTTTAGCTCTAACACTGATGATCCACCTACAAATGTGAACTGACGTTCAAAAATAAAACATTTGAAAACGGACCATTTTCCACATTTCTGAAGCATGACGTAATGGGGGGGTGTTATCTCTTTTGTCGAAAATCAGCCGTTTTCGCTCAAACATTAAATGCCTCCAAATGGTATTTAATTAACTTCCCGGGGTGAAGAAACCCTTTTTGAGAACTCAGAGTGAGTAAATTGGCCATTTTCATGCACTTTTAACCATTCCATAAATCTTGTGTTTTGGGCCCCTGGAAGCATGAAAATCACTTTAAACATGCTAATTTTAGCTCTAACACTGATGATCCACCTACAAATGTGAACTGACGTTCAAAAATAAAACATTTGAAAACGGACCATTTTCCACATTTCTGAAGCATGACGTAATGGGGGGGTGTTATCTCTTTTGTCGAAAATCAGCCGTTTTTGCTCGAACATTAAATGCCTCCAAATGGTATTTAATTAACTTCCCGAGCCCCTGGAAGCATGAAAATCACTTTAAACATGCTAATTTTAGCTCTAACACTGATGATCCACCTACAAATGTGAACTGACGTTCAAAAATAAAACATTTGAAAACGGACCATTTTCCACATTTCTGAAGCATGACGTAATGGGGGGGTGTTATCTCTTTTGTCGAAAATCAGCCGTTTTTGCTCGAACATTAAATGCCTCCAAATGGTATTTAATTAACTTCCCGAGCCCCTGGAAGCATGAAAATCACTTTAAACATGCTAATTTTAGCTCTAACACTGATGATCCACCTACAAATGTGAACTGACGTTCAAAAATAAAACATTTGAAAACGGACCATTTTCCACATTTCTGAAGCATGACGTAATGGGGGGGGGTTATCTCTTTTGTCGAAAATCAGCCGTTTTTGCTCGAACATTAAATGCCTCCAAATGGTATTTAATTAACTTCCCGGGGTGAAGAAACCCTTTTTGAGAACTCAGAGTGAGTAAATTGGCCATTTTCATGAACTTTTAACCATTCCATAAATCTTGTGTTTTGGGCCCCTGGAAGCATGAAAATCACTTTAAACATGCTAATTTTAGCTCTAACACTGATGATCCACCTACAAATGTGAACTGACGTTCAAAAATAAAACATTTGAAAACGGACCATTTTCCACATTTCTGAAGCATGACGTAATGGGGGGGTGTTATCTCTTTTGTCGAAAATCAGCCGTTTTTGCTCGAACATTAAATGCCTCCAAATGGTATTTAATTAACTTCCCGAGCCCCTGGAAGCATGAAAATCACTTTAAACATGCTAATTTTAGCTCTAACACTGATGATCCACCTACAAATGTGAACTGACGTTCAAAAATAAAACATTTGAAAACGGACCATTTTCCACATTTCTGAAGCATGACGTAATGGGGGGGTGTTATCTCTTTTGTCGAAAATCAGCAGTTTTTGCTCGAACATTAAATGCCTCCAAATGGTATTTAATTAACTTCCCGGGGTGAAGAAACCCTTTTTGAGAACTCAGAGTGAGTAAATTGGCCATTTTCATGCACTTTTAAACATTCCATAAATCTTGTGTTTTGGGCCCCTGGAAGCATGAAAATCACTTTAAACATGCTAATTTTAGCTCTAACACTGATGATCCACCTACAAATGTGAACTGACGTTCAAAAATAAAACATTTGAAAACGGACCATTTTCCACATTTCTGAAGCATGACGTAATGGGGGGGTGTTATCTCTTTTGTCGAAAATCAGCCGTTTTTGCTCGAACATTAAATGCCTCCAAATGGTATTTAATTAACTTCCCGAGCCCCTGGAAGCATGAAAATCACTTTAAACATGCTAATTTTAGCTCTAACACTGATGATCCACCTACAAATGTGAACTGACGTTCAAAAATAAAACATTTGAAAATGGACCATTTTCCACATTTCTGAAGCATGACGTAATGGGGGGGTGTTATCTCTTTTGTCGAAAATCAGCCGTTTTTGCTCGAACATTAAATGCCTCCAAATGGTATTTAATTAACTTCCCGGGGTGAAGAAACCCTTTTTGAGAACTCAGAGTGAGTAAATTGGCCATTTTCATGCACTTTTACCATTCCATAAATCTTGTGTTTTGGGCCCCTGGAAGCATGAAAATCACTTTAAACATGCTAATTTTAGCTCTAACACTGATGATCCACCTACAAATGTGAACTGACGTTCAAAAATAAAACATTTGGAAACGGACCATTTTCCACATTTCTGAAGCATGACATAATGGGGGGGTGTTATCTCTTTTGTCGAAAATCAGCCGTTTTTGCTCGAACATTAAATGCCTCCAAATGGTATTTATTTCACTTCCCGGGGTGAAGAAACCCTTTTTGAGAACTTAGAGTGAGTAAATTGGCCATTTTCATGCACTTTTAACCATTCCATTAATCTTGTGTTTTGGGCCCCTGGAAGCATGAAAATCACTTTAAACATGCTAATTTTAGCTCTAACACTGATGATCCACCTACAAATGTGAACTGACGTTCAAAAATAAAACATTTGAAAACGGACCATTTTCCACATTTCTGAAGCATGACGTAATGGGGGGGTGTTATCTCTTTTGTCGAAAATCAGCCGTTTTTGCTCGAACATTAAATGCCTCCAAATGGTATTTAATTAACTTCCCGAGCCCCTGGAAGCATGAAAATCACTTTAAACATGCTAATTTTAGCTCTAACACTGATGATCCACCTACAAATGTGAACTAACGTTCAAAAATAAAACATTTGAAAACGGACCATTTTCCACATTTCTGAAGCATGACGTAATGGGGGGGGTGTTATCTCTTTTGTCGAAAATCAGCCATTTTTGCTCGAACATTAAATGCCTCCAAATGGTATTTAATTAACTTCCCGGGGTGAAGAAACCCTTTTTGAGAACTCAGAGTGAGTAAATTGGCCATTTTCATGCACTTTTAACCATTCCATAAATCTTGTGTTTTGGGCCCCTGGAAGCATGAAAATCACTTTAAACATGCTAATTTTAGCTCTAACACTGATGATCCACCTACAAATGTGAACTGACGTTCAAAAATAAAACATTTGAAAACGGACCATTTTCCACATTTCTGAAGCATGACGTAATGGGGGGGTGTTATCTCTTTTGTCGAAAATCAGCCGTTTTTGCTCGAACATTAAATGCCTCCAAATGGTATTTAATTAACTTCCCGAGCCCCTGGAAGCATGAAAATCACTTTAAACATGCTAATTTTAGCTCTAACACTGATGATCCACCTACAAATGTGAACTGACGTTCAAAAATAAAACATTTGAAAACGGACCATTTTCCACATTTCTGAAGCATGACGTAATGGGGGGGTGTTATCTCTTTTGTCGAAAATCAGCCGTTTTTGCTCGAACATTAAATGCCTCCAAATGGTATTTAATTAACTTCCCGAGCCCCTGGAAGCATGAAAATCACTTTAAACATGCTAATTTTAGCTCTAACACTGATGATCCACCTACAAATGTGAACTGACGTTCAAAAATAAAACATTTGAAAACGGACCATTTTCCACATTTCTGAAGCATGACGTAATGGGGGGGGGGTTATCTCTTTTGTCGAAAATCAGCCGTTTTTGCTCGAACATTAAATGCCTCCAAATGGTATTTAATTAACTTCCCGGGGTGAAGAAACCCTTTTTGAGAACTCAGAGTGAGTAAATTGGCCATTTTCATGAACTTTTAACCATTCCATAAATCTTGTGTTTTGGGCCCCTGGAACCATGAAAATCACTTTAAACATGCTAATTTTAGCTCTAACACTGATGATCCACCTACAAATGTGAACTGACGTTCAAAAATAAAACATTTGAAAACGGACCATTTTCCACATTTCTGAAGCATGACGTAATGGGGGGGTGTTATCTCTTTTGTCGAAAATCAGCCGTTTTTGCTCGAACATTAAATGCCTCCAAATGGTATTTAATTAACTTCCCGAGCCCCTGGAAGCATGAAAATCACTTTAAACATGCTCATTTTAGCTCTAACACTGATGATCCACCTACAAATGTGAACTGACGTTCAAAAATAAAACATTTGAAAACGGACCATTTTCCACATTTCTGAAGCATGACGTAATGGGGGGGTGTTATCTCTTTTGTCGAAAATCAGCCGTTTTTGCTCGAACATTAAATGCCTCCAAATGGTATTTAATTAACTTCCCGAGCCCCTGGAAGCATGAAAATCACTTTAAACATGCTAATTTTAGCTCTAACACTGATGATCCACCTACAAATGTGAACTGACGTTCAAAAAAGAAACATTTGAAAACGGACCATTTTCCACATTTCTGAAGCATGACGTAATGGGGGGGTGTTATCTCTTTTGTCGAAAATCAGCCGTTTTTGCTCGAACATTAAATGCCTCCAAATGGTATTTAATTAACTTCCCGGGGTGAAGAAACCCTTTTTGAGAACTCAGAGTGAGTAAATTGGCCATTTTCATGCACTTTTAACCATTCCATAAATCTTGTGTTTTGGGCCTCTGGAAGCATGAAAATCACTTTAAACATGCTAATTTTAGCTCTAACACTGATGATCCACCTACAAATGTGAACTGACGTTCAAAAATAAAACATTTGAAAACGGACCATTTTCCACATTTCTGAAGCATGACGTAATGGGGGGGTGTTATCTCTTTTGTCGAAAATCCGCCGTTTTTGCTCGAACATTAAATGCCTCCAAATGGTATTTATTTCACTTCCCGAGCCCCTGGAAGCATGAAAATCACTTTAAACATGATAATTTTAGCTCTAACACTGATGATCCACCTACAAATGTGAACTGACGTTCAAAAATAAAACATTTGAAAACGGACCATTTTCCACATTTCTGAAGCATGACGTAATGGGGGGGTGTTATCTCTTTTGTCGAAAATCAGCCGTTTTTGCTCGAAAATTAAATGCCTCCAAATGGTATTTAATTAACTTCCCGAGCCCCTGGAAGCATGAAAATCACTTTAAACATGCTAATTTTAGCTCTAACACTGATGATCCACCTACAAATGTGAACTGACGTTCAAAAATAAAACATTTGAAAACGGACCATTTTCCACATTTCTGAAGCATGACGTAATGGGGGGGTGTTATCTCTTTTGTCGAAAATCAGCCGTTTTTGCTCGAACATTAAATGCCTCCAAATGGTATTTAATTAACTTCCCGAGCCCCTGGAAGCATGAAAATCACTTTAAACATGCTAATTTTAGCTCTAACACTGATGATCCACCTACAAATGTGAACTGACGTTCAAAAATAAAACATTTGAAAATGGACCATTTTCCACATTTCTGAAGCATGACGTAATGGGGGGGTGTTATCTCTTTTGTCGAAAATCAGCCGTTTTTGCTCGAACATTAAATGCCTCCAAATGGTATTTAATTAACTTCCCGAGCCCCTGGAAGCATGAAAATCACTTTAAACATGCTAATTTTAGCTCTAACACTGATGATCCACCTACAAATGTGAACTGACGTTCAAAAATAAAACATTTGAAAACGGACCATTTTCCACATTTCTGAAGCATGACGTAATGGGGGGGTGTTATCTCTTTTGTCGAAAATCAGCCGTTTTTGCTCGAACATTAAATGCCTCCAAATGGTATTTAATTAACTTCCCGGGGTGAAGAAACCCTTTTTGAGAACTCAGAGTGAGTAAATTGGCCATTTTCATGCACTTTTAAACATTCCATAAATCTTGTGTTTTGGGCCCCTGGAAGCATGAAAATCACTTTAAACATGCTAATTTTAGCTCTAACACTGATGATCCACCTACAAATGTGAACTGACGTTCAAAAATAAAACATTTGAAAACGGACCATTTTCCACATTTCTGAAGCATGACGTAATGGGGGGGTGTTATCTCTTTTGTCGAAAATCAGCCGTTTTTGCTCGAACATTAAATGCCTCCAAATGGTATTTAATTAACTTCCCGAGCCCCTGGAAGCATGAAAATCACTTTAAACATGCTAATTTTAGCTCTAACACTGATGATCCACCTACAAATGTGAACTGACGTTCAAAAATAAAACATTTGAAAATGGACCATTTTCCACATTTCTGAAGCATGACGTAATGGGGGGGTGTTATCTCTTTTGTCGAAAATCAGCCGTTTTTGCTCGAACATTAAATGCCTCCAAATGGTATTTAATTAACTTCCCGGGGTGAAGAAACCCTTTTTGAGAACTCAGAGTGAGTAAATTGGCCATTTTCATGCACTTTTAACCATTCCATAAATCTTGTGTTTTGGGCCCCTGGAAGCATGAAAATCACTTTAAACATGCTAATTTTAGCTCTAACACTGATGATCCACCTACAAATGTGAACTGACGTTCAAAAATAAAATATTTGAAAACGGACCATTTTCCACATTTCTGAAGCATGACGTAATGGGGGGGTGTTATCTCTTTTGTCGAAAATCAGCCGTTTTTGCTCGAACATTAAATGCCTCCAAATGGTATTTAATTAACTTCCCGAGCCCCTGGAAGCATGAAAATCACTTTAAACATGCTAATTTTAGCTCTAACACTGATGATCCACCTACAAATGTGAACTGACGTTCAAAAATAAAACATTTGAAAACGGACCATTTTCCACATTTCTGAAGCATGACGTAATGGGGGGGTGTTATCTCTTTTGTCGAAAATCAGCCGTTTTTGCTCGAACATTAAATGCCTCCAAATGGTATTTAATTAACTTCCCGAGCCCCTGGAAGCATGAAAATCACTTTAAACATGCTAATTTTAGCTCTAACACTGATGATCCACCTACAAATGTGAACTGACGTTCAAAAATAAAACATTTGAAAACGGACCATTTTCCACATTTCTGAAGCATGACGTAATGGGGGGGTGTTATCTCTTTTGTCGAAAATCAGCCATTTTTGCTCGAACATTAAATGCCTCCAAATGGTATTTAATTAACTTCCCGGGGTGAAGAAACCCTTTTTGAGAACTCAGAGTGAGTAAATTGGCCATTTTCATGCACTTTTAACCATTCCATAAATCTTGTGTTTTGGGCCCCTGGAAGCATGAAAATCACTTTAAACATGCTAATTTTAGCTCTAACACTGATGATCCACCTACAAATGTGAACTGACGTTCAAAAATAAAACATTTGAAAACAGACCATTTTCCACATTTCTGAAGCATGACGTAATGGGGGGGTGTTATCTCTTTTGTCGAAAATCAGCCGTTTTTGCTCGAACATTAAATGCCTCCAAATGGTATTTAATTAACTTCCCGAGCCCCTGGAAGCATGAAAATCACTTTAAACATGCTAATTTTAGCTCTAACACTGATGATCCACCTACAAATGTGAACTGACGTTCAAAAATAAAACATTTGAAAACGGACCATTTTCCACATTTCTGAAGCATGACGTAATGGGGGGGTGTTATCTCTTTTGTCGAAAATCAGCCGTTTTTGCTCGAACATTAAATGCCTCCAAATGGTATTTAATTAACTTCCCGGGGTGAAGAAACCCTTTTTGAGAACTCAGAGTGAGTAAATTGGCCATTTTCATGCACTTTTAACCATTCCATAAATCTTGTGTTTTGGGCCCCTGGAAGCATGAAAATCACTTTAAACATGCTAATTTTAGCTCTAACACTGATGATCCACCTACAAATGTGAACTGACGTTCAAAAATAAAACATTTGAAAACGGACCATTTTCCACATTTCTGAAGCATGACGTAATGGGGGGGTGTTATCTCTTTTGTCGAAAATCAGCCGTTTTTGCTCGAACATTAAATGCCTCCAAATGGTATTTAATTAACTTCCCGGGGTGAAGAAACCCTTTTTGAGAACTCAGAGTGAGTAAATTGGCCATTTTCATGCACTTTTAACCATTCCATAAATCTTGTGTTTTGGGCCCCTGGAAGCATGAAAATCACTTTAAACATGCTAATTTTAGCTCTAACACTGATGATCCACCTACAAATGTGAACTGACGTTCAAAAATAAAACATTTGAAAACGGACCATTTTCCACATTTCTGAAGCATGACGTAATTGGGGGGTGTTATCTCTTTTGTCGAAAATCAGCCGTTTTTGCTCGAACATTAAATGCCTCCAAATGGTATTTAATTAACTTCCCGAGCCCCTGGAAGCATGAAAATCACTTTAAACATGCTAATTTTAGCTCTAACACTGATGATCCACCTACAAATGTGAACTGACGTTCAAAAATAAAACATTTGAAAACGGACCATTTTCCACATTTCTGAAGCATGACGTAATGGGGGGGTGTTATCTCTTTTGTCGAAAATCAGCCGTTTTTGCTCGAACATTAAATGCCTCCAAATGGTATTTAATTAACTTCCCGAGCCCCTGGAAGCATGAAAATCACTTTAAACATGCTAATTTTAGCTCTAACACTGATGATCCACCTACAAATGTGAACTGACGTTCAAAAATAAAACATTTGAAAACGGACCATTTTCCACATTTCTGAAGCATGACGTAATGGGGGGGTGTTATCTCTTTTGTCGAAAATCAGCCGTTTTTGCTCGAACATTAAATGCCTCCAAATGGTATTTAATTAACTTCCCGAGCCCCTGGAAGCATGAAAATCACTTTAAACATGCTAATTTTAGCTCTAACACTGATGATCCACCTACAAATGTGAACTGACGTTCAAAAATAAAACATTTGAAAACGGACCATTTTCCACATTTCTGAAGCATGACGTAATGGGGGGGTGTTATCTCTTTTGTCGAAAATCAGCCGTTTTTGCTCGAACATTAAATGCCTCCAAATGGTATTTAATTAACTTCCCGGGGTGAAGAAACCCTTTTTGAGAACTCAGAGTGAGTAAATTGGCCATTTTCATGCACTTTTAAACATTCCATAAATCTTGTGTTTTGGGCCCCTGGAAGCATGAAAATCACTTTAAACATGCTAATTTTAGCTCTAACACTGATGATCCACCTACAAATGTGAACTGACGTTCAAAAATAAAACATTTGAAAACGGACCATTTTCCAAATTTCTGAAGCATGACGTAATGGGGGGGTGTTATCTCTTTTGTCGAAAATCAGCCGTTTTTGCTCGAACATTAAATGCCTCCAAATGGTATTTAATTAACTTCCCGAGCCCCTGGAAGCATGAAAATCACTTTAAACATGCTAATTTTAGCTCTAACACTGATGATCCACCTACAAATGTGAACTGACGTTCAAAAATAAAACATTTGAAAACGGACCATTTTCCACATTTCTGAAGCATGACATAATGGGGGGGTGTTATCTCTTTTGTCGAAAATCAGCCGTTTTTGCTCGAACATTAAATGCCTCCAAATGGTATTTATTTCACTTCCCGGGGTGAAGAAACCCTTTTTGAGAACTTAGAGTGAGTAAATTGGCCATTTTCATGCACTTTTAACCATTCCATTAATCTTGTGTTTTGGGCCCCTGGAAGCATGAACATCACTTTAAACATGCTAATTTTAGCTCTAACACTGATGATCCACCTACAAATGTGAACTGACGTTCAAAAATAAAACATTTGAAAACGGACCATTTTCCACATTTCTGAAGCATGACGTAATGGGGGGGTGTTATCTCTTTTGTCGAAAATCAGCCGTTTTTGCTCGAACATTAAATGCCTCCAAATGGTATTTATTTCACTTCCCGGGGTGAAGAAACCCTTTTTGAGAACTTAGAGTGAGTAAATTGGCCATTTTCATGCACTTTTAACCATTCCATTAATCTTGTGTTTTGGGCCCCTGGAAGCATGAACATCACTTTAAACATGCTAATTTTAGCTCTAACACTGATGATCCACCTACAAATGTGAACTGACGTTCAAAAATAAAACATTTGAAAACGGACCATTTTCCACATTTCTGAAGCATGACGTAATGGGGGGGTGTTATCTCTTTTGTCGAAAATCAGCCGTTTTTGCTCGAACATTAAATGCCTCCAAATGGTATTTAATTAACTTCCCGAGCCCCTGGAAGCATGAAAATCACTTTAAACATGCTAATTTTAGCTCTAACACTGATGATCCACCTACAAATGTGAACTAACGTTCAAAAATAAAACATTTGAAAACGGACCATTTTCCACATTTCTGAAGCATGACGTAATGGGGGGGGGTGTTATCTCTTTTGTCGAAAATCAGCCATTTTTGCTCGAACATTAAATGCCTCCAAATGGTATTTAATTAACTTCCCGGGGTGAAGAAACCCTTTTTGAGAACTCAGAGTGAGTAAATTGGCCATTTTCATGCACTTTTAACCATTCCATAAATCTTGTGTTTTGGGCCCCTGGAAGCATGAAAATCACTTTAAACATGCTAATTTTAGCTCTAACACTGATGATCCACCTACAAATGTGAACTGACGTTCAAAAATAAAACATTTGAAAACGGACCATTTTCCACATTTCTGAAGCATGACGTAATGGGGGGGTGTTATCTCTTTTGTCGAAAATCAGCCGTTTTTGCTCGAACATTAAATGCCTCCAAATGGTATTTAATTAACTTCCCGAGCCCCTGGAAGCATGAAAATCACTTTAAACATGCTAATTTTAGCTCTAACACTGATGATCCACCTACAAATGTGAACTGACGTTCAAAAATAAAACATTTGAAAACGGACCATTTTCCACATTTCTGAAGCATGACGTAATGGGGGGGTGTTATCTCTTTTGTCGAAAATCAGCCGTTTTTGCTCGAACATTAAATGCCTCCAAATGGTATTTAATTAACTTCCCGGGGTGAAGAAACCCTTTTTGAGAACTCAGAGTGAGTAAATTGGCCATTTTCATGCACTTTTAAACATTCCATAAATCTTGTGTTTTGGGCCCCTGGAAGCATGAAAATCACTTTAAACATGCTAATTTTAGCTCTAACACTGATGATCCACCTACAAATGTGAACTGACGTTCAAAAATAAAACATTTGAAAACGGAGCATTTTCCACATTTCTGAAGCATGACGTAATGGGGGGGTGTTATCTCTTTTGTCGAAAATCAGCCGTTTTTGCTCGAACATTAAATGCCTCCAAATGGTATTTAATTAACTTCCCGAGCCCCTGGAAGCATGAAAATCACTTTAAACATGCTAATTTTAGCTCTAACACTGATGATCCACCTACAAATGTGAACTGACGTTCAAAAATAAAACATTTGAAAATGGACCATTTTCCACATTTCTGAAGCATGACGTAATGGGGGGGTGTTATCTCTTTTGTCGAAAATCAGCCGTTTTTGCTCGAACATTAAATGCCTCCAAATGGTATTTAATTAACTTCCCGGGGTGAAGAAACCCTTTTTGAGAACTCAGAGTGAGTAAATTGGCCATTTTCATGCACTTTTAACCATTCCATAAATCTTGTGTTTTGGGCCCCTGGAAGCATGAAAATCACTTTAAACATGCTAATTTTAGCTCTAACACTGATGATCCACCTACAAATGTGAACTGACGTTCAAAAATAAAATATTTGAAAACGGACCATTTTCCACATTTCTGAAGCATGACGTAATGGGGGGGTGTTATCTCTTTTGTCGAAAATCAGCCGTTTTTGCTCGAACATTAAATGCCTCCAAATGGTATTTAATTAACTTCCCGAGCCCCTGGAAGCATGAAAATCACTTTAAACATGCTAATTTTAGCTCTAACACTGATGATCCACCTACAAATGTGAACTGACGTTCAAAAATAAAACATTTGAAAACGGACCATTTTCCACATTTCTGAAGCATGACGTAATGGGGGGGTGTTATCTCTTTTGTCGAAAATCAGCCGTTTTTGCTCGAACATTAAATGCCTCCAAATGGTATTTAATTAACTTCCCGGGGTGAAGAAACCCTTTTTGAGAACTCAGAGTGAGTAAATTGGCCATTTTCATGCACTTTTAACCATTCCATAAATCTTGTGTTTTGGGCCCCTGGAAGCATGAAAATCACTTTAAACATGCTAATTTTAGCTCTAACACTGATGATCCACCTACAAATGTGAACTGACGTTCAAAAATAAAACATTTGAAAACAGACCATTTTCCACATTTCTGAAGCATGACGTAATGGGGGGGTGTTATCTCTTTTGTCGAAAATCAGCCGTTTTTGCTCGAACATTAAATGCCTCCAAATGGTATTTACTTAACTTCCCGAGCCCCTGGAAGCATGAAAATCACTTTAAACATGCTAATTTTAGCTCTAACACTGATGATCCACCTACAAATGTGAACTGACGTTCAAAAATAAAACATTTGAAAACGGACCATTTTCCACATTTCTGAAGCATGACGTAATGGGGGGGTGTTATCTCTTTTGTCGAAAATCAGCCGTTTTTGCTCGAACATTAAATGCCTCCAAATGGTATTTAATTAACTTCCCGGGGTGAAGAAACCCTTTTTGAGAACTCAGAGTGAGTAAATTGGCCATTTTCATGCACTTTTAACCATTCCATAAATCTTGTGTTTTGGGCCCCTGGAAGCATGAAAATCACTTTAAACATGCTAATTTTAGCTCTAACACTGATGATCCACCTACAAATGTGAACTGACGTTCAAAAATAAAACATTTGAAAACGGACCATTTTCCACATTTCTGAAGCATGACGTAATGGGGGGGTGTTATCTCTTTTGTCGAAAATCAGCCGTTTTTGCTCGAACATTAAATGCCTCCAAATGGTATTTAATTAACTTCCCGGGGTGAAGAAACCCTTTTTGAGAACTCAGAGTGAGTAAATTGGCCATTTTCATGCACTTTTAACCATTCCATAAATCTTGTGTTTTGGGCCCCTGGAAGCATGAAAATCACTTTAAACATGCTAATTTTAGCTCTAACACTGATGATCCACCTACAAATGTGAACTGACGTTCAAAAATAAAACATTTGAAAACGGACCATTTTCCACATTTCTGAAGCATGACGTAATTGGGGGGTGTTATCTCTTTTGTCGAAAATCAGCCGTTTTTGCTCGAACATTAAATGCCTCCAAATGGTATTTAATTAACTTCCCGAGCCCCTGGAAGCATGAAAATCACTTTAAACATGCTAATTTTAGCTCTAACACTGATGATCCACCTACAAATGTGAACTGACGTTCAAAAATAAAACATTTGAAAACGGACCATTTTCCACATTTCTGAAGCATGACGTAATGGGGGGGTGTTATCTCTTTTGTCGAAAATCAGCCGTTTTTGCTCGAACATTAAATGCCTCCAAATGGTATTTAATTAACTTCCCGAGCCCCTGGAAGCATGAAAATCACTTTAAACATGCTAATTTTAGCTCTAACACTGATGATCCACCTACAAATGTGAACTGACGTTCAAAAATAAAACATTTGAAAACGGACCATTTTCCACATTTCTGAAGCATGACGTAATGGGGGGGTGTTATCTCTTTTGTCGAAAATCAGCCGTTTTTGCTCGAACATTAAATGCCTCCAAATGGTATTTAATTAACTTCCCGAGCCCCTGGAAGCATGAAAATCACTTTAAACATGCTAATTTTAGCTCTAACACTGATGATCCACCTACAAATGTGAACTGACGTTCAAAAATAAAACATTTGAAAACGGACCATTTTCCACATTTCTGAAGCATGACGTAATGGGGGGGTGTTATCTCTTTTGTCGAAAATCAGCCGTTTTTGCTCGAACATTAAATGCCTCCAAATGGTATTTAATTAACTTCCCGAGCCCCTGGAAGCATGAAAATCACTTTAAACATGCTAATTTTAGCTCTAACACTGATGATCCACCTACAAATGTGAACTGACGTTCAAAAATAAAACATTTGAAAACGGACCATTTTCCACATTTCTGAAGCATGACGTAATGGGGGGGTGTTATCTCTTTTGTCGAAAATCAGCCGTTTTTGCTCGAACATTAAATGCCTCCAAATGGTATTTAATTAACTTCCCGGGGTGAAGAAACCCTTTTTGAGAACTCAGAGTGAGTAAATTGGCCATTTTCATGCACTTTTAAACATTCCATAAATCTTGTGTTTTGGGCCCCTGGAAGCATGAAAATCACTTTAAACATGCTAATTTTAGCTCTAACACTGATGATCCACCTACAAATGTGAACTGACGTTCAAAAATAAAACATTTGAAAACGGACCATTTTCCACATTTCTGAAGCATGACGTAATGGGGGGGTGTTATCTCTTTTGTCGAAAATCAGCCGTTTTTGCTCGAACATTAAATGCCTCCAAATGGTATTTAATTAACTTCCCGAGCCCCTGGAAGCATGAAAATCACTTTAAACATGCTAATTTTAGCTCTAACACTGATGATCCACCTACAAATGTGAACTGACGTTCAAAAATAAAACATTTGAAAATGGACCATTTTCCACATTTCTGAAGCATGACGTAATGGGGGGGTGTTATCTCTTTTGTCGAAAATCAGCCGTTTTTGCTCGAACATTAAATGCCTCCAAATGGTATTTAATTAACTTCCCGGGGTGAAGAAACCCTTTTTGAGAACTCAGAGTGAGTAAATTGGCCATTTTCATGCACTTTTAACCATTCCATAAATCTTGTGTTTTGGGCCCCTGGAAGCATGAAAATCACTTTAAACATGCTAATTTTAGCTCTAACACTGATGATCCACCTACAAATGTGAACTGACGTTCAAAAATAAAACATTTGAAAACGGACCATTTTCCACATTTCTGAAGCATGACATAATGGGGGGGTGTTATCTCTTTTGTCGAAAATCAGCCGTTTTTGCTCGAACATTAAATGCCTCCAAATGGTATTTATTTCACTTCCCGGGGTGAAGAAACCCTTTTTGAGAACTTAGAGTGAGTAAATTGGCCATTTTCATGCACTTTTAACCATTCCATTAATCTTGTGTTTTGGGCCCCTGGAAGCATGAAAATCACTTTAAACATGCTAATTTTAGCTCTAACACTGATGATCCACCTACAAATGTGAACTGACGTTCAAAAATAAAACATTTGAAAACGGACCATTTTCCACATTTCTGAAGCATGACGTAATGGGGGGGTGTTATCTCTTTTGTCGAAAATCAGCCGTTTTTGCTCGAACATTAAATGCCTCCAAATGGTATTTAATTAACTTCCCGAGCCCCTGGAAGCATGAAAATCACTTTAAACATGCTAATTTTAGCTCTAACACTGATGATCCACCTACAAATGTGAACTGACGTTCAAAAATAAAACATTTGAAAACGGACCATTTTCCACATTTCTGAAGCATGACGTAATGGGGGGGTGTTATCTCTTTTGTCGAAAATCAGCCGTTTTTGCTCGAACATTAAATGCCTCCAAATGGTATTTAATTAACTTCCCGAGCCCCTGGAAGCATGAAAATCACTTTAAACATGCTAATTTTAGCTCTAACACTGATGATCCACCTACAAATGTGAACTGACGTTCAAAAATAAAACATTTGAAAACGGACCATTTTCCACATTTCTGAAGCATGACGTAATGGGGGGGTGTTATCTCTTTTGTCGAAAATCAGCCGTTTTCGCTCAAACATTAAATGCCTCCAAATGGTATTTAATTAACTTCCCGGGGTGAAGAAACCCTTTTTGAGAACTCAGAGTGAGTAAATTGGCCATTTTCATGCACTTTTAACCATTCCATAAATCTTGTGTTTTGGGCCCCTGGAAGCATGAAAATCACTTTAAACATGCTAATTTTAGCTCTAACACTGATGATACACCTACAAATGTGAACTGACGTTCAAAAATAAAACATTTGAAAACGGACCATTTTCCACATTTCTGAAGCATGACGTAATGGGGGGGTGTTATCTCTTTTGTCGAAAATCAGCCGTTTTCGCTCAAACATTAAATGCCTCCAAATGGTATTTAATTAACTTCCCGGGGTGAAGAAACCCTTTTTGAGAACTCAGAGTGAGTAAATTGGCCATTTTCATGCACTTTTAACCATTCCATAAATCTTGTGTTTTGGGCCCCTGGAAGCATGAAAATCACTTTAAACATGCTAATTTTAGCTCTAACACTGATGATCCACCTACAAATGTGAACTGACGTTCAAAAATAAAACATTTGAAAACGGACCATTTTCCACATTTCTGAAGCATGACGTAATGGGGGGGTGTTATCTCTTTTGTCGAAAATCAGCCGTTTTTGCTCGAACATTAAATGCCTCCAAATGGTATTTAATTAACTTCCCGAGCCCCTGGAAGCATGAAAATCACTTTAAACATGCTAATTTTAGCTCTAACACTGATGATCCACCTACAAATGTGAACTGACGTTCAAAAATAAAACATTTGAAAACGGACCATTTTCCACATTTCTGAAGCATGACGTAATGGGGGGGTGTTATCTCTTTTGTCGAAAATCAGCCGTTTTTGCTCGAACATTAAATGCCTCCAAATGGTATTTAATTAACTTCCCGAGCCCCTGGAAGCATGAAAATCACTTTAAACATGCTAATTTTAGCTCTAACACTGATGATCCACCTACAAATGTGAACTGACGTTCAAAAATAAAACATTTGAAAACGGACCATTTTCCACATTTCTGAAGCATGACGTAATGGGGGGGGGTTATCTCTTTTGTCGAAAATCAGCCGTTTTTGCTCGAACATTAAATGCCTCCAAATGGTATTTATTTAACTTCCCGGGGTGAAGAAACCCTTTTTGAGAACTCAGAGTGAGTAAATTGGCCATTTTCATGAACTTTTAACCATTCCATAAATCTTGTGTTTTGGGCCCCTGGAAGCATGAAAATCACTTTAAACATGCTAATTTTAGCTCTAACACTGATGATCCACCTACAAATGTGAACTGACGTTCAAAAATAAAACATTTGAAAACGGACCATTTTCCACATTTCTGAAGCATGACGTAATGGGGGGGTGTTATCTCTTTTGTCGAAAATCAGCCGTTTTTGCTCGAACATTAAATGCCTCCAAATGGTATTTAATTAACTTCCCGAGCCCCTGGAAGCATGAAAATCACTTTAAACATGCTAATTTTAGCTCTAACACTGATGATCCACCTACAAATGTGAACTGACGTTCAAAAATAAAACATTTGAAAACGGACCATTTTCCACATTTCTGAAGCATGACGTAATGGGGGGGTGTTATCTCTTTTGTCGAAAATCAGCCGTTTTTGCTCGAACATTAAATGCCTCCAAATGGTATTTAATTAACTTCCCGAGCCCCTGGAAGCATGAAAATCACTTTAAACATGCTAATTTTAGCTCTAACACTGATGATCCACCTACAAATGTGAACTGACGTTCAAAAAAGAAACATTTGAAAACGGACCATTTTCCACATTTCTGAAGCATGACGTAATGGGGGGGTGTTATCTCTTTTGTCGAAAATCAGCCGTTTTTGCTCGAACATTAAATGCCTCCAAATGGTATTTAATTAACTTCCCGGGGTGAAGAAACCCTTTTTGAGAACTCAGAGTGAGTAAATTGGCCATTTTCATGCACTTTTAACCATTCCATAAATCTTGTGTTTTGGGCCTCTGGAAGCATGAAAATCACTTTAAACATGCTAATTTTAGCTCTAACACTGATGATCCACCTACAAATGTGAACTGACGTTCAAAAATAAAACATTTGAAAACGGACCATTTTCCACATTTCTGAAGCATGACGTAATGGGGGGGTGTTATCTCTTTTGTCGAAAATCCGCCGTTTTTGCTCGAACATTAAATGCCTCCAAATGGTATTTATTTCACTTCCCGAGCCCCTGGAAGCATGAAAATCACTTTAAACATGATAATTTTAGCTCTAACACTGATGATCCACCTACAAATGTGAACTGACGTTCAAAAATAAAACATTTGAAAACGGACCATTTTCCACATTTCTGAAGCATGACGTAATGGGGGGGTGTTATCTCTTTTGTCGAAAATCAGCCGTTTTTGCTCGAACATTAAATGCCTCCAAATGGTATTTAATTAACTTCCCGAGCCCCTGGAAGCATGAAAATCACTTTAAACATGCTAATTTTAGCTCAAACACTGATGATCCACCTACAAATGTGAACTGACGTTCAAAAATAAAACATTTGAAAACGGACCATTTTCCACATTTCTGAAGCATGACGTAATGGGGGGGTGTTATCTCTTTTGTCGAAAATCAGCCGTTTTTGCTCGAACATTAAATGCCTCCAAATGGTATTTAATTAACTTCCCGAGCCCCTGGAAGCATGAAAATCACTTTAAACATGCTAATTTTAGCTCTAACACTGATGATCCACCTACAAATGTGAACTGACGTTCAAAAATAAAACATTTGAAAACGGACCATTTTCCACATTTCTGAAGCATGACGTAATGGGGGGGTGTTATCTCTTTTGTCGAAAATCAGCCGTTTTTGCTCGAACATTAAATGCCTCCAAATGGTATTTAATTAACTTCCCGAGCCCCTGGAAGCATGAAAATCACTTTAAACATGCTAATTTTAGCTCTAACACTGATGATCCACCTACAAATGTGAACTGACGTTCAAAAATAAAACATTTGAAAACGGACCATTTTCCACATTTCTGAAGCATGACGTAATGGGGGGTGTTATCTCTTTTGTCGAAAATCAGCCGTTTTTGCTCGAACATTAAATGCCTCCAAATGGTATTTAATTAACTTCCCGGGGTGAAGAAACCCTTTTTGAGAACTCAGAGTGAGTAAATTGGCCATTTTCATGCACTTTTAAACATTCCATAAATCTTGTGTTTTGGGCCCCTGGAAGCATGAAAATCACTTTAAACATGCTAATTTTAGCTCTAACACTGATGATCCACCTACAAATGTGAACTGACGTTCAAAAATAAAACATTTGAAAACGGACCATTTTCCACATTTCTGAAGCATGACGTAATGGGGGGGTGTTATCTCTTTTGTCGAAAATCAGCCGTTTTTGCTCGAACATTAAATGCCTCCAAATGGTATTTAATTAACTTCCCGAGCCCCTGGAAGCATGAAAATCACTTTAAACATGCTAATTTTAGCTCTAACACTGATGATCCACCTACAAATGTGAACTGACGTTCAAAAATAAAACATTTGAAAATGGACCATTTTCCACATTTCTGAAGCATGACGTAATGGGGGGGTGTTATCTCTTTTGTCGAAAATCAGCCGTTTTTGCTCGAACATTAAATGCCTCCAAATGGTATTTAATTAACTTCCCGGGGTGAAGAAACCCTTTTTGAGAACTCAGAGTGAGTAAATTGGCCATTTTCATGCACTTTTAACCATTCCATAAATCTTGTGTTTTGGGCCCCTGGAAGCATGAAAATCACTTTAAACATGCTAATTTTAGCTCTAACACTGATGATCCACCTACAAATGTGAACTGACGTTCAAAAATAAAATATTTGAAAACGGACCATTTTCCACATTTCTGAAGCATGACGTAATGGGGGGGTGTTATCTCTTTTGTCGAAAATCAGCCGTTTTTGCTCGAACATTAAATGCCTCCAAATGGTATTTAATTAACTTCCCGAGCCCCTGGAAGCATGAAAATCACTTTAAACATGCTAATTTTAGCTCTAACACTGATGATCCACCTACAAATGTGAACTGACGTTCAAAAATAAAACATTTGAAAACGGACCATTTTCCACATTTCTGAAGCATGACGTAATGGGGGGGTGTTATCTCTTTTGTCGAAAATCAGCCGTTTTTGCTCGAACATTAAATGCCTCCAAATGGTATTTAATTAACTTCCCGGGGTGAAGAAACCCTTTTTGAGAACTCAGAGTGAGTAAATTGGCCATTTTCATGCACTTTTAACCATTCCATAAATCTTGTGTTTTGGGCCCCTGGAAGCATGAAAATCACTTTAAACATGCTAATTTTAGCTCTAACACTGATGATCCACCTACAAATGTGAACTGACGTTCAAAAATAAAACATTTGAAAACGGACCATTTTCCACATTTCTGAAGCATGACGTAATGGGGGGGTGTTATCTCTTTTGTCGAAAATCAGCCGTTTTTGCTCGAACATTAAATGCCTCCAAATGGTATTTAATTAACTTCCCGAGCCCCTGGAAGCATGAAAATCACTTTAAACATGCAAATTTTAGCTCTAACACTGATGATCCACCTACAAATGTGAACTGACGTTCAAAAATAAAACATTTGAAAACGGACCATTTTCCACATTTCTGAAGCATGACGTAATGGGGGGGTGTTATCTCTTTTGTCGAAAATCAGCCATTTTTGCTCGAACATTAAATGCCTCCAAATGGTATTTAATTAACTTCCCGGGGTGAAGAAACCCTTTTTGAGAACTCAGAGTGAGTAAATTGGCCATTTTCATGCACTTTTAACCATTCCATAAATCTTGTGTTTTGGGCCCCTGGAAGCATGAAAATCACTTTAAACATGCTAATTTTAGCTCTAACACTGATGATCCACCTACAAATGTGAACTGACGTTCAAAAATAAAACATTTGAAAACAGACCATTTTCCACATTTCTGAAGCATGACGTAATGGGGGGGTGTTATCTCTTTTGTCGAAAATCAGCCGTTTTTGCTCGAACATTAAATGCCTCCAAATGGTATTTAATTAACTTCCCGAGCCCCTGGAAGCATGAAAATCACTTTAAACATGCTAATTTTAGCTCTAACACTGATGATCCACCTACAAATGTGAACTGACGTTCAAAAATAAAACATTTGAAAACGGACCATTTTCCACATTTCTGAAGCATGACGTAATGGGGGGGTGTTATCTCTTTTGTCGAAAATCAGCCGTTTTTGCTCGAACATTAAATGCCTCCAAATGGTATTTAATTAACTTCCCGGGGTGAAGAAACCCTTTTTGAGAACTCAGAGTGAGTAAATTGGCCATTTTCATGCACTTTTAACCATTCCATAAATCTTGTGTTTTGGGCCCCTGGAAGCATGAAAATCACTTTAAACATGCTAATTTTAGCTCTAACACTGATGATCCACCTACAAATGTGAACTGACGTTCAAAAATAAAACATTTGAAAACGGACCATTTTCCACATTTCTGAAGCATGACGTAATGGGGGGGTGTTATCTCTTTTGTCGAAAATCAGCCGTTTTTGCTCGAACATTAAATGCCTCCAAATGGAAAGGGGCGACCACTCGGTCCCCCCGAACGTATGGTGGAGTGCCTCGATCCCCCCGGGAAGCCATTTTTGGGCGGGAGGCGTGTCTCGGCTGGTATGCCCGAAGCGGCGTAGCCGGGGCGCGCTTTTTCCCGCCCTAGAGTGGGCTGGCCTAGACACCGACGTAGCCAGCCCCGCCCTAGGGGCGGGCAGGGGCGGGTTCTCGCCCGCCCTGAAGACGGATAAAAAGAGACGCAAGACCAGAAGACGTCCTCTTGTTCTTGTGCTCCGAAGCTGCACCTCCTCGCTACACGTGAGCTCGGGACAGAACGAAGAGCCAATTTTGAGCGTTTTGATCCTTTTCTTTGTCTTCTAGATACTTCCTCGGGGAGATGCCCAAGAAAGGCGCGAAGAGAATGACGACCGACCAGATGGTGCGGGCCCTTTGCAAAGAAGTGTCCGACATAAAGAAACGGTTGGCAGAACGGGACGGGGAGGAGGGTACGGGCCCTGCGCCGGCTGGAGGGAGACCTAAGAGGCCGAGAAGGGTTCCAGCCGGTGGAGACGTCCCGGTTCCCTCTGCCCCGCTCGAGGCGCCGACCCCAGTACCGATCGAGGGGAATCCAATCCCTGTTGTCGTCACCCCGACACCCAAGGGAGACATGCCCCCCGAGCTGGCAGCACAGCTAGCAGCATGGTTGGGGGATAGTAGTGATGGCGCCGCGGCTGCCGAGGCACAGGCGCTGATAAAAGGACTTCGTGAGAAAAGGGAGGCGGCTAAAGACAAGCCGCAAGCGGCAGAAGTCGCGTCCGGTTCAGGTAAGCGGCCATTGCCGATTGCAAGGGACGAGTCAGCACCCTCTCGTAGAGAGAGACTGGGACAACATGTGCCTTTGGCTATAAAGGAAAAGATCTGGTCTGGGGAGTATGTGAATATTTTCTCCTTGCTTGTTGACCATTATGATATGGAGCATGTTAAAAGTCAGAAGGACTTAATGCATCCGAGTGTTTGGCGCGCAAAAATGGCCGCCTTTAAGGTGAATGAGACTATTGGCAACTGGGGCAATGCGTGGGGTATTTTCACATCGATTTTGGGGGGTCGTAGGCCCGAGTTGCTTCCTGAGTTTCCCGTTTATCAATCACGAATTATGGGGTACTCGACATCGTATCAAGGTAACCATTGGTTTTGTTATGACAACCTGTTCAGGAAAGAGAAGGAACATAACAAGAGTTTGACTTGGGATTGTTACGATTCTATAACATGGGATAAAATGAAAGAATCGGGAATGTTAAGAATGCCATTGGTTGGGAGCAATGTTATTGATTACTCCCGCCAAAATGTGGGGACGCCCTTTCGTCCAAGTACGAGCACCGACGACCAGTCGAGGCCCGCAGGCAATACAGGGAGAAAGGGTTTCTGTTTTAATTTTAACAAAGGGAAATGTACCAGGCCTCCGGGATTGTGTAAATTCAAACACGAATGTAGTACGTGTGGGTCGTCCCATCCTGAGTCATCGTGCAGAGCCAGAACGGGTGAGAATGGGGGTAAGGGGGGCGCCAAACAGGTCTAAGCTTGGCCGAGGGGCGCCGTTACCAACCCCGATTGATACCTTGGCAATGATTCCCTGGCTCAGCGAATACCCGGATCGTACTTCTGCCGGGGTGCTGCGGAACGGTTTTTCACATGGTTTCCGCATCCCGGTGGGGGACTTTTAGGGGGTAGGGATGTGCAAAAATCAACTTTCCGTGTTACAACATACATCTGTAGTGCATGAGAAAATTCAGAAAGAGGTTAGCCGGGGACGGGTTGCCGGCCCGTTTAGTGTACCCCCGGTACCGAATTTTGTTTGTTCTCCGTTAGGGGTGGTCCCCAAGAGGGACCCAGGTGAGTTCCGTTTGATCCATAATCTGTCTGCTCCACATGGTCTTTCGGTGAACAACGCAATTGATCCGGAAGTTTGTTCGGTGCGATACGCATCGTTTGATGAGGCAGTAGCCATCTTGAATCGCCTGGGGCCCGGGACGTTGATGGCGAAATCTGATATCGAGTCAGCGTTCCGGTTGCTCCCGGTACACCCAGACGATCAGCGTCTTTTGGGATTCGGGTTCCAGGGGTCATTTTACATGGATAGGTGTATGCCAATGGGTTGCTCTATATCATGTGCTTATTTTGAGCAATTCAGTACTTTCCTGCAATGGGTGTTTACTAAGAAAACGGGTTTTCAAAATGTAATGCACTACCTTGACGACTTTTTGTTCCTGGGCTCCGCCGGAAGTCCCGAATGTGCCCAGGCCTTAGATGAATTCTGTGTGTTGATGGGTCATTTTGGTGTGCCATTGGCAACGGGTAAGACTATGGGTCCCACGACTTGCCTCGAGTTTTTGGGGATCGAGTTGGACTCAAGGGAGGGGTGTTTCCGTTTACCAGCTAGCAAAGTGTTGAAATTCAGGACAGCCCTCCAAGTATGTTTAAATGCACCTAAGGTTACACTGCACCAGTTGCAACAATTAGTGGGAAAGTTGAACTTTGCCTTGAGGGTGATCCCAATGGCTCGCCCGTTTTCCCGCTCGATTGCCCAATCAATGGTTGGCTTAAGAGAGGGGCATCATCGCACGAGATTATCGGCCGAAGTCCGCCAGGACATGCGGATTTGGTTAGCATTTTTGGCGGACTTCAATGGCCGAGTCGTCTGGAACAAGCCAGCCGTGTCCTCCGAAGAGCTTGGGCTATGGACAGATTCAGCAGGAAGTATAGGTTTTGGCGCCATCTTCGGCACAAAATGGTCTGCACAAAAGTGGCCCCTATGGTGGCACGAGAAGGGGCTGACGGGTAATATAGCTTTCCTTGAACTATTTCCCATTCTGGTGGCCCTGAGAACATGGCCAGACGGGTTCAGAGATCATTCTGTCGTGTTCTGGTCCGACAATATGACCGTGGTAGAATGCATCAATAGTCAGGCAGCCCGTTGTAAATTGATTTTGAGGCTGCTCAAAGAAATTGTCTTACTGTGTATGCAACTGAACGTGATATTCAGAGCAAAACATGTCCCAGGGGTGATGAATCAGGCTGCTGATGCACTGTCTCGTTTTCACATGCAGGCTTTCTCGGGTTTCCTTCCTTCAGCGGACCCAGAGCCGGCACCCTTCCCCGAAGCTCTCTGGTCTCTCGGTGCCCCGAACTTCGTCACCTCGTGGGAGAGAGTCTAGCACCCAGGACAAGGAAGGCATATGAAGGGGCGTTTCAGGCCTATTTAGCCTTTTTGGGGGAAGAGAGAGGGGGACTGTGGGGGCAGGAAGAGTGTGTAGTACTTTTTCTGATGTCTTTACGTAGGGCTGGGAAATCGGTGGCTACGGCCCAAAGGCATCGTGCCGCCATTTCCTTTGTTGCCAAGGCCCATGGCATCCAGGACCCGACAGCGTCTTTTACGGTACAAAAAGCGCTGCGTGGGTGGCAACGCCTAGAGGGTCGCAGAGTAGACGTAAGACGACCGATAGGTCTGGATAGGTTGGCCCAGTTACTGGCCTCACTCCCTAACACGTGCTCGTCCCCTTTCGAGACCTGTTTGTTCCGGACTGCATTTACGCTGGCATTTCACGGGGCTATGAGAGTTAGTGAGCTGGTTGCAAGGAACAAACAGGATGTGTCGGGGGGCTTGTGCAGGGAACATGTCCGGATCAGGGGCGATGCGATGATTGTCTCCTTTCTCAGGTCCAAGTCCGACCAAGACGGGAGGGGGGACTGCACGATCATTCGCCGGACCCCCGGATCCTCCATGTGTCCGGTACAGTGCTTAGAAGACTACCTAGCACGAAGGGTGGCATCATGGGGGGGGACATTGTTGAGGCATGCAGACGCCACCCCACTGACGAGGTTTCAGTTTCAGCGGGTGCTTGCAATGGCCATTGCCGCAACGGGCTTGGACCCGGGCGAATTTGGGACCCATTCCTTTCGGATAGGGGCTGCCACTGAAGCTACAGCCAGGGGTCTTAATGTAGAACAAGTAAAACGTGTGGGGCGTTGGTCCTCCAATTGTTATAAGAGGTACGTGCGATTGCACATGTTGTGAAGCTGTAATCATGTACTCACGCCTCTTGTCTTTGTTTGTTTTCAGTTGCGCAAGCCTACGAGGCAGGGCGGACTGTGCAGTCGACCCAACACCAGGCCAGCGGTTGCACATCACCGGCTGTAAGGAAGGAGGTGTGGGTCGTGGGCCACTCATACGTGAGACGGGCCGCGGACGTATTCAAAGCAGGTGACATGGTTCACGTACCTGGGGAATACGGGTACAGAGTGTCCTTCTACGGAAGGGGCGGTCTCTGTATTGACCAGTTTCAGGCATTTTTTGAGGGTTTGTTAGAGCGGATGAGGTCACCGCCGTCCATAGTCATAGTGCATTTAGGGGGTAATGATTTGGTCACTACCGGTAGACGACTTCTCCTGGAGACTATGCTTTCCACGGTAAGTTGGTTAGCAAGGAGAGTTCCGGGGTGCATAATTGCGTGGTCTCATATGATCCCACGAAAAGTATGGCGGGGGGCTATCTCGATCCCTGCTTTAAATCATTCTGTTAGAAAACTGAATAACAAAGTGAGTAGGTTGTTCCGTTCCAAGACATTGCATTCGATCTCGCATAGTTGTATTAATGATGACAGTATGTATCTGGGGGATGGTGTGCATTTGTCGAGGGTGGGGAATGAGTTACTCATAGGAGACTTCTTAGCCTGGTTAAAATCATTAAGACATGACCTTTAGGTAGGAGTTTTGTGGGGGGTCCGGATAGCCGGTCAACTATCCGGACCTGTGGCGGTAAGGTCATGATCGGTGAGCACTAATTGGTAGATCCCTATGAGTGGGCGTCACCCAACACGGATGGGAGCGCTCGGGAGAGGTGGCCATTGGCCCCTCAGTGGGGAGGCGGTCCCGTCTAAGGGCGGGTCGCCGGAAGTAAAGGAAAGGCGGTCAAGGCCCCTTCCGTTGTAGGAGGGGTTACAGCCCCCTCCTGGGGAATTTCCCGGGGCCAGGGTCATCTGCGACGGCAGATGCGGTAAGTTGTGTGGGATGGGGGGAGGTCCACGATACCTTCTAGATACCACACACAAGTCTTCGAACGACCTTTAAATGGCGTCGAGTCTTAAGTGCCCCCGTCAAGTCAAGGGAAATTGTTAGTAGTTGCACTTGAGGTAAGCCTCTGTGCTGTCGCCCCTCACAAGTGGGAGGGGTAAGTCTGGTTAGGGATCTTGACACCGGTTATGACCTTGCCGTTGGCCCTTAAACGTTAGGATGTACAATTTCAGTGTTTCTAGAGAATGTTTTTGTTGGATGCTAGTTCGGCTAGGAGAAACTCTGTATTAGAGAATATGTTAAGGTGAGCCAAACATCGCAATGTGATAATGAAATTGTACATAAAATGAAACGTTTAATGTTTTAATTTTTTGTTTTAATAAATACGGCCGGGGGAGGGTCACTCCCTCCCCACATCCAAAAACTTCAAGAACTGTTTCCGGTTTCCCTTCCTTTTGGGGATTGTGTTGAGAGGGGGTGGCGGGTATCTCAGCCATATGGAAAGGGGCGACCACTCGGTCCCCCCGAACGTATGGTGGAGTGCCTCGATCCCCCCGGGAAGCCATTTTTGGGCGGGAGGCGTGTCTCGGCTGGTATGCCCGAAGCGGCGTAGCCGGGGCGCGCTTTTTCCCGCCCTAGAGTGGGCTGGCCTAGACACCGACGTAGCCAGCCCCGCCCTAGGGGCGGGCAGGGGCGGGTTCTCGCCCGCCCTGAAGACGGATAAAAAGAGACGCAAGACCAGAAGACGTCCTCTTGTTCTTGTGCTCCGAAGCTGCACCTCCTCGCTACACGTGAGCTCGGGACAGAACGAAGAGCCAATTTTGACCCACCCACCAGCCCCTGAGGACAGCAAGTTGTTGTGCAATAAAGTGAATTTATAAGTTTGTTTTTCCATTCCGTTTACAGGCTGTGAAAGTATCAGTTTGTTGTTGATCATAATAAAGTATGGTGAATATTGTGTAGTTTGTTTCGATTAAAATGATTTGATGTAGTGTTGTATTTTTAGCATGTTCCTTCGGTCGTAGCGACCAATGTTTTTTGTAGGTTGAATAAAAATTGTCGTATTTATTTTTTGGTAGGCGGTAAGGTCATGATCGGTGAGCACTAATTGGTAGATCCCTATGAGTGGGCGTCACCCAACACGGATGGGAGCGCTCGGGAGAGGTGGCCATTGGCCCCTCAGTGGGGAGGCGGTCCCGTCTAAGGGCGGGTCGCCGGAAGTAAAGGAAAGGCGGTCAAGGCCCCTTCCGTTGTAGGAGGGGTTACAGCCCCCTCCTGGGGAATTTCCCGGGGCCAGGGTCATCTGCGACGGCAGATGCGGTAAGTTGTGTGGGATGGGGGGAGGTCCACGATACCTTCTAGATACCACACACAAGTCTTCGAACGACCTTTAAATGGCGTCGAGTCTTAAGTGCCCCCGTCAAGTCAAGGGAAATTGTTAGTAGTTGCACTTGAGGTAAGCCTCTGTGCTGTCGCCCCTCACAAGTGGGAGGGGTAAGTCTGGTTAGGGATCTTGACACCGGTTATGACCTTGCCGTTGGCCCTTAAACGTTAGGATGTACAATTTCAGTGTTTCTAGAGAATGTTTTTGTTGGATGCTAGTTCGGCTAGGAGAAACTCTGTATTAGAGAATATGTTAAGGTGAGCCAAACATCGCAATGTGATAATGAAATTGTACATAAAATGAAACGTTTAATGTTTTAATTTTTTGTTTTAATAAATACGGCCGGGGGAGGGTCACTCCCTCCCCACATCCAAAAACTTCAAGAACTGTTTCCGGTTTCCCTTCCTTTTGGGGATTGTGTTGAGAGGGGGTGGCGGGTATCTCAGCCATATGGTATTTAATTAACTTCCCGGGGTGAAGAAACCCTTTTTGAGAACTCAGAGTGAGTAAATTGGCCATTTTCATGCACTTTTAACCATTCCATAAATCTTGTGTTTTGGGCCCCTGGAAGCATGAAAATCACTTTAAACATGCTAATTTTAGCTCTAACACTGATGATCCACCTACAAATGTGAACTGACGTTCAAAAATAAAACATTTGAAAACGGACCATTTTCCACATTTCTGAAGCATGACGTAATTGGGGGGTGTTATCTCTTTTGTCGAAAATCAGCCGTTTTTGCTCGAACATTAAATGCCTCCAAATGGTATTTAATTAACTTCCCGAGCCCCTGGAAGCATGAAAATCACTTTAAACATGCTAATTTTAGCTCTAACACTGATGATCCACCTACAAATGTGAACTGACGTTCAAAAATAAAACATTTGAAAACGGACCATTTTCCACATTTCTGAAGCATGACGTAATGGGGGGGTGTTATCTCTTTTGTCGAAAATCAGCCGTTTTTGCTCGAACATTAAATGCCTCCAAATGGTATTTAATTAACTTCCCGAGCCCCTGGAAGCATGAAAATCACTTTAAACATGCTAATTTTAGCTCTAACACTGATGATCCACCTACAAATGTGAACTGACGTTCAAAAATAAAACATTTGAAAACGGACCATTTTCCACATTTCTGAAGCATGACGTAATGGGGGGGTGTTATCTCTTTTGTCGAAAATCAGCCGTTTTTTCTCGAACATTAAATGCCTCCAAATGGTATTTAATTAACTTCCCGAGCCCCTGGAAGCATGAAAATCACTTTAAACATGCTAATTTTAGCTCTAACACTGATGATCCACCTACAAATGTGAACTGACGTTCAAAAATAAAACATTTGAAAACGGACCATTTTCCACATTTCTGAAGCATGACGTAATGGGGGGGTGTTATCTCTTTTGTCGAAAATCAGCCGTTTTTGCTCGAACATTAAATGCCTCCAAATGGTATTTAATTAACTTCCCGGGGTGAAGAAACCCTTTTTGAGAACTCAGAGTGAGTAAATTGGCCATTTTCATGCACTTTTAAACATTCCATAAATCTTGTGTTTTGGGCCCCTGGAAGCATGAAAATCACTTTAAACATGCTAATTTTAGCTCTAACACTGATGATCCACCTACAAATGTGAACTGACGTTCAAAAATAAAACATTTGAAAACGGACCATTTTCCAAATTTCTGAAGCATGACGTAATGGGGGGGTGTTATCTCTTTTGTCGAAAATCAGCCGTTTTTGCTCGAACATTAAATGCCTCCAAATGGTATTTAATTAACTTCCCGAGCCCCTGGAAGCATGAAAATCACTTTAAACATGCTAATTTTAGCTCTAACACTGATGATCCACCTACAAATGTGAACTGACGTTCAAAAATAAAACATTTGAAAATGGACCATTTTCCACATTTCTGAAGCATGACGTAATGGGGGGGTGTTATCTCTTTTGTCGAAAATCAGCCGTTTTTGCTCGAACATTAAATGCCTCCAAATGGTATTTAATTAACTTCCCGGGGTGAAGAAACCCTTTTTGAGAACTCAGAGTGAGTAAATTGGCCATTTTCATGCACTTTTAACCATTCCATAAATCTTGTGTTTTGGGCCCCTGTAAGCATGAAAATCACTTTAAACATGCTAATTTTAGCTCTAACACTGATGATCCACCTACAAATGTGAACTGACGTTCAAAAATAAAACATTTGAAAACGGACCATTTTCCACATTTCTGAAGCATGACATAATGGGGGGGTGTTATCTCTTTTGTCGAAAATCAGCCGTTTTTGCTCGAACATTAAATGCCTCCAAATGGTATTTATTTCACTTCCCGGGGTGAAGAAACCCTTTTTGAGAACTTAGAGTGAGTAAATTGGCCATTTTCATGCACTTTTAACCATTCCATTAATCTTGTGTTTTGGGCCCCTGGAAGCATGAAAATCACTTTAAACATGCTAATTTTAGCTCTAACACTGATGATCCACCTACAAATGTGAACTGACGTTCAAAAATAAAACATTTGAAAACGGACCATTTTCCACATTTCTGAAGCATGACGTAATGGGGGGGTGTTATCTCTTTTGTCGAAAATCAGCCGTTTTTGCTCGAACATTAAATGCCTCCAAATGGTATTTAATTAACTTCCCGAGCCCCTGGAAGCATGAAAATCACTTTAAACATGCTAATTTTAGCTCTAACACTGATGATCCACCTACAAATGTGAACTGACGTTCAAAAATAAAACATTTGAAAACGGACCATTTTCCACATTTCTGAAGCATGACGTAATGGGGGGGTGTTATCTCTTTTGTCGAAAATCAGCCGTTTTTGCTCGAACATTAAATGCCTCCAAATGGTATTTAATTAACTTCCCGAGCCCCTGGAAGCATGAAAATCACTTTAAACATGCTAATTTTAGCTCTAACACTGATGATCCACCTACAAATGTGAACTGACGTTCAAAAATAAAACATTTGAAAACGGACCATTTTCCACATTTCTGAAGCATGACGTAATGGGGGGGTGTTATCTCTTTTGTCGAAAATCAGCCGTTTTCGCTCAAACATTAAATGCCTCCAAATGGTATTTAATTAACTTCCCGGGGTGAAGAAACCCTTTTTGAGAACTCAGAGTGAGTAAATTGGCCATTTTCATGCACTTTTAACCATTCCATAAATCTTGTGTTTTGGGCCCCTGGAAGCATGAAAATCACTTTAAACATGCTAATTTTAGCTCTAACACTGATGATACACCTACAAATGTGAACTGACGTTCAAAAATAAAACATTTGAAAACGGACCATTTTCCACATTTCTGAAGCATGACGTAATGGGGGGGTGTTATCTCTTTTGTCGAAAATCAGCCGTTTTCGCTCAAACATTAAATGCCTCCAAATGGTATTTAATTAACTTCCCGGGGTGAAGAAACCCTTTTTGAGAACTCAGAGTGAGTAAATTGGCCATTTTCATGCACTTTTAACCATTCCATAAATCTTGTGTTTTGGGCCCCTGGAAGCATGAAAATCACTTTAAACATGCTAATTTTAGCTCTAACACTGATGATCCACCTACAAATGTGAACTGACGTTCAAAAATAAAACATTTGAAAACGGACCATTTTCCACATTTCTGAAGCATGACGTAATGGGGGGGTGTTATCTCTTTTGTCGAAAATCAGCCGTTTTTGCTCGAACATTAAATGCCTCCAAATGGTATTTAATTAACTTCCCGAGCCCCTGGAAGCATGAAAATCACTTTAAACATGCTAATTTTAGCTCTAACACTGATGATCCACCTACAAATGTGAACTGACGTTCAAAAATAAAACATTTGAAAACGGACCATTTTCCACATTTCTGAAGCATGACGTAATGGGGGGGTGTTATCTCTTTTGTCGAAAATCAGCCGTTTTTGCTCGAACATTAAATGCCTCCAAATGGTATTTAATTAACTTCCCGAGCCCCTGGAAGCATGAAAATCACTTTAAACATGCTAATTTTAGCTCTAACACTGATGATCCACCTACAAATGTGAACTGACGTTCAAAAATAAAACATTTGAAAACGGACCATTTTCCACATTTCTGAAGCATGACGTAATGGGGGGGGGTTATCTCTTTTGTCGAAAATCAGCCGTTTTTGCTCGAACATTAAATGCCTCCAAATGGTATTTATTTAACTTCCCGGGGTGAAGAAACCCTTTTTGAGAACTCAGAGTGAGTAAATTGGCCATTTTCATGAACTTTTAACCATTCCATAAATCTTGTGTTTTGGGCCCCTGGAAGCATGAAAATCACTTTAAACATGCTAATTTTAGCTCTAACACTGATGATCCACCTACAAATGTGAACTGACGTTCAAAAATAAAACATTTGAAAACGGACCATTTTCCACATTTCTGAAGCATGACGTAATGGGGGGGTGTTATCTCTTTTGTCGAAAATCAGCCGTTTTTGCTCGAACATTAAATGCCTCCAAATGGTATTTAATTAACTTCCCGAGCCCCTGGAAGCATGAAAATCACTTTAAACATGCTAATTTTAGCTCTAACACTGATGATCCACCTACAAATGTGAACTGACGTTCAAAAATAAAACATTTGAAAACGGACCATTTTCCACATTTCTGAAGCATGACGTAATGGGGGGGTGTTATCTCTTTTGTCGAAAATCAGCCGTTTTTGCTCGAACATTAAATGCCTCCAAATGGTATTTAATTAACTTCCCGAGCCCCTGGAAGCATGAAAATCACTTTAAACATGCTAATTTTAGCTCTAACACTGATGATCCACCTACAAATGTGAACTGACGTTCAAAAAAGAAACATTTGAAAACGGACCATTTTCCACATTTCTGAAGCATGACGTAATGGGGGGGTGTTATCTCTTTTGTCGAAAATCAGCCGTTTTTGCTCGAACATTAAATGCCTCCAAATGGTATTTAATTAACTTCCCGGGGTGAAGAAACCCTTTTTGAGAACTCAGAGTGAGTAAATTGGCCATTTTCATGCACTTTTAACCATTCCATAAATCTTGTGTTTTGGGCCTCTGGAAGCATGAAAATCACTTTAAACATGCTAATTTTAGCTCTAACACTGATGATCCACCTACAAATGTGAACTGACGTTCAAAAATAAAACATTTGAAAACGGACCATTTTCCACATTTCTGAAGCATGACGTAATGGGGGGGTGTTATCTCTTTTGTCGAAAATCCGCCGTTTTTGCTCGAACATTAAATGCCTCCAAATGGTATTTATTTCACTTCCCGAGCCCCTGGAAGCATGAAAATCACTTTAAACATGATAATTTTAGCTCTAACACTGATGATCCACCTACAAATGTGAACTGACGTTCAAAAATAAAACATTTGAAAACGGACCATTTTCCACATTTCTGAAGCATGACGTAATGGGGGGGTGTTATCTCTTTTGTCGAAAATCAGCCGTTTTTGCTCGAACATTAAATGCCTCCAAATGGTATTTAATTAACTTCCCGAGCCCCTGGAAGCATGAAAATCACTTTAAACATGCTAATTTTAGCTCTAACACTGATGATCCACCTACAAATGTGAACTGACGTTCAAAAATAAAACATTTGAAAACGGACCATTTTCCACATTTCTGAAGCATGACGTAATGGGGGGGTGTTATCTCTTTTGTCGAAAATCAGCCGTTTTTGCTCGAACATTAAATGCCTCCAAATGGTATTTAATTAACTTCCCGAGCCCCTGGAAGCATGAAAATCACTTTAAACATGCTAATTTTAGCTCTAACACTGATGATCCACCTACAAATGTGAACTGACGTTCAAAAATAAAACATTTGAAAACGGACCATTTTCCACATTTCTGAAGCATGACGTAATGGGGGGGTGTTATCTCTTTTGTCGAAAATCAGCCGTTTTTGCTCGAACATTAAATGCCTCCAAATGGTATTTAATTAACTTCCCGAGCCCCTGGAAGCATGAAAATCACTTTAAACATGCTAATTTTAGCTCTAACACTGATGATCCACCTACAAATGTGAACTGACGTTCAAAAATAAAACATTTGAAAACGGACCATTTTCCACATTTCTGAAGCATGACGTAATGGGGGGTGTTATCTCTTTTGTCGAAAATCAGCCGTTTTTGCTCGAACATTAAATGCCTCCAAATGGTATTTAATTAACTTCCCGGGGTGAAGAAACCCTTTTTGAGAACTCAGAGTGAGTAAATTGGCCATTTTCATGCACTTTTAAACATTCCATAAATCTTGTGTTTTGGGCCCCTGGAAGCATGAAAATCACTTTAAACATGCTAATTTTAGCTCTAACACTGATGATCCACCTACAAATGTGAACTGACGTTCAAAAATAAAACATTTGAAAACGGACCATTTTCCACATTTCTGAAGCATGACGTAATGGGGGGGTGTTATCTCTTTTGTCGAAAATCAGCCGTTTTTGCTCGAACATTAAATGCCTCCAAATGGTATTTAATTAACTTCCCGAGCCCCTGGAAGCATGAAAATCACTTTAAACATGCTAATTTTAGCTCTAACACTGATGATCCACCTACAAATGTGAACTGACGTTCAAAAATAAAACATTTGAAAATGGACCATTTTCCACATTTCTGAAGCATGACGTAATGGGGGGGTGTTATCTCTTTTGTCGAAAATCAGCCGTTTTTGCTCGAACATTAAATGCCTCCAAATGGTATTTAATTAACTTCCCGGGGTGAAGAAACCCTTTTTGAGAACTCAGAGTGAGTAAATTGGCCATTTTCATGCACTTTTAACCATTCCATAAATCTTGTGTTTTGGGCCCCTGGAAGCATGAAAATCACTTTAAACATGCTAATTTTAGCTCTAACACTGATGATCCACCTACAAATGTGAACTGACGTTCAAAAATAAAATATTTGAAAACGGACCATTTTCCACATTTCTGAAGCATGACGTAATGGGGGGGTGTTATCTCTTTTGTCGAAAATCAGCCGTTTTTGCTCGAACATTAAATGCCTCCAAATGGTATTTAATTAACTTCCCGAGCCCCTGGAAGCATGAAAATCACTTTAAACATGCTAATTTTAGCTCTAACACTGATGATCCACCTACAAATGTGAACTGACGTTCAAAAATAAAACATTTGAAAACGGACCATTTTCCACATTTCTGAAGCATGACGTAATGGGGGGGTGTTATCTCTTTTGTCGAAAATCAGCCGTTTTTGCTCGAACATTAAATGCCTCCAAATGGTATTTAATTAACTTCCCGGGGTGAAGAAACCCTTTTTGAGAACTCAGAGTGAGTAAATTGGCCATTTTCATGCACTTTTAACCATTCCATAAATCTTGTGTTTTGGGCCCCTGGAAGCATGAAAATCACTTTAAACATGCTAATTTTAGCTCTAACACTGATGATCCACCTACAAATGTGAACTGACGTTCAAAAATAAAACATTTGAAAACGGACCATTTTCCACATTTCTGAAGCATGACGTAATGGGGGGGTGTTATCTCTTTTGTCGAAAATCAGCCGTTTTTGCTCGAACATTAAATGCCTCCAAATGGTATTTAATTAACTTCCCGAGCCCCTGGAAGCATGAAAATCACTTTAAACATGCTAATTTTAGCTCTAACACTGATGATCCACCTACAAATGTGAACTGACGTTCAAAAATAAAACATTTGAAAACGGACCATTTTCCACATTTCTGAAGCATGACGTAATGGGGGGGTGTTATCTCTTTTGTCGAAAATCAGCCATTTTTGCTCGAACATTAAATGCCTCCAAATGGTATTTAATTAACTTCCCGGGGTGAAGAAACCCTTTTTGAGAACTCAGAGTGAGTAAATTGGCCATTTTCATGCACTTTTAACCATTCCATAAATCTTGTGTTTTGGGCCCCTGGAAGCATGAAAATCACTTTAAACATGCTAATTTTAGCTCTAACACTGATGATCCACCTACAAATGTGAACTGACGTTCAAAAATAAAACATTTGAAAACAGACCATTTTCCACATTTCTGAAGCATGACGTAATGGGGGGGTGTTATCTCTTTTGTCGAAAATCAGCCGTTTTTGCTCGAACATTAAATGCCTCCAAATGGTATTTAATTAACTTCCCGAGCCCCTGGAAGCATGAAAATCACTTTAAACATGCTAATTTTAGCTCTAACACTGATGATCCACCTACAAATGTGAACTGACGTTCAAAAATAAAACATTTGAAAACGGACCATTTTCCACATTTCTGAAGCATGACGTAATGGGGGGTGTTATCTCTTTTGTCGAAAATCAGCCGTTTTTGCTCGAACATTAAATGCCTCCAAATGGTATTTAATTAACTTCCCGGGGTGAAGAAACCCTTTTTGAGAACTCAGAGTGAGTAAATTGGCCATTTTCATGCACTTTTAACCATTCCATAAATCTTGTGTTTTGGGCCCCTGGAAGCATGAAAATCACTTTAAACATGCTAATTTTAGCTCTAACACTGATGATCCACCTACAAATGTGAACTGACGTTCAAAAATAAAACATTTGAAAACGGACCATTTTCCACATTTCTGAAGCATGACGTAATGGGGGGGTGTTATCTCTTTTGTCGAAAATCAGCCGTTTTTGCTCGAACATTAAATGCCTCCAAATGGTATTTAATTAACTTCCCGGGGTGAAGAAACCCTTTTTGAGAACTCAGAGTGAGTAAATTGGCCATTTTCATGCACTTTTAACCATTCCATAAATCTTGTGTTTTGGGCCCCTGGAAGCATGAAAATCACTTTAAACATGCTAATTTTAGCTCTAACACTGATGATCCACCTACAAATGTGAACTGACGTTCAAAAATAAAACATTTGAAAACGGACCATTTTCCACATTTCTGAAGCATGACGTAATTGGGGGGTGTTATCTCTTTTGTCGAAAATCAGCCGTTTTTGCTCGAACATTAAATGCCTCCAAATGGTATTTAATTAACTTCCCGAGCCCCTGGAAGCATGAAAATCACTTTAAACATGCTAATTTTAGCTCTAACACTGATGATCCACCTACAAATGTGAACTGACGTTCAAAAATAAAACATTTGAAAACGGACCATTTTCCACATTTCTGAAGCATGACGTAATGGGGGGGTGTTATCTCTTTTGTCGAAAATCAGCCGTTTTTGCTCGAACATTAAATGCCTCCAAATGGTATTTAATTAACTTCCCGAGCCCCTGGAAGCATGAAAATCACTTTAAACATGCTAATTTTAGCTCTAACACTGATGATCCACCTACAAATGTGAACTGACGTTCAAAAATAAAACATTTGAAAACGGACCATTTTCCACATTTCTGAAGCATGACGTAATGGGGGGGTGTTATCTCTTTTGTCGAAAATCAGCCGTTTTTTCTCGAACATTAAATGCCTCCAAATGGTATTTAATTAACTTCCCGAGCCCCTGGAAGCATGAAAATCACTTTAAACATGCTAATTTTAGCTCTAACACTGATGATCCACCTACAAATGTGAACTGACGTTCAAAAATAAAACATTTGAAAACGGACCATTTTCCAAATTTCTGAAGCATGACGTAATGGGGGGGTGTTATCTCTTTTGTCGAAAATCAGCCGTTTTTGCTCGAACATTAAATGCCTCCAAATGGTATTTAATTAACTTCCCGAGCCCCTGGAAGCATGAAAATCACTTTAAACATGCTAATTTTAGCTCTAACACTGATGATCCACCTACAAATGTGAACTGACGTTCAAAAATAAAACATTTGAAAATGGACCATTTTCCACATTTCTGAAGCATGACGTAATGGGGGGGTGTTATCTCTTTTGTCGAAAATCAGCCGTTTTTGCTCGAACATTAAATGCCTCCAAATGGTATTTAATTAACTTCCCGGGGTGAAGAAACCCTTTTTGAGAACTCAGAGTGAGTAAATTGGCCATTTTCATGCACTTTTAACCATTCCATAAATCTTGTGTTTTGGGCCCCTGTAAGCATGAAAATCACTTTAAACATGCTAATTTTAGCTCTAACACTGATGATCCACCTACAAATGTGAACTGACGTTCAAAAATAAAACATTTGAAAACGGACCATTTTCCACATTTCTGAAGCATGACATAATGGGGGGGTGTTATCTCTTTTGTCGAAAATCAGCCGTTTTTGCTCGAACATTAAATGCCTCCAAATGGTATTTATTTCACTTCCCGGGGTGAAGAAACCCTTTTTGAGAACTTAGAGTGAGTAAATTGGCCATTTTCATGCACTTTTAACCATTCCATTAATCTTGTGTTTTGGGCCCCTGGAAGCATGAAAATCACTTTAAACATGCTAATTTTAGCTCTAACACTGATGATCCACCTACAAATGTGAACTGACGTTCAAAAATAAAACATTTGAAAACGGACCATTTTCCACATTTCTGAAGCATGACGTAATGGGGGGGTGTTATCTCTTTTGTCGAAAATCAGCCGTTTTTGCTCGAACATTAAATGCCTCCAAATGGTATTTAATTAACTTCCCGAGCCCCTGGAAGCATGAAAATCACTTTAAACATGCTAATTTTAGCTCTAACACTGATGATCCACCTACAAATGTGAACTGACGTTCAAAAATAAAACATTTGAAAACGGACCATTTTCCACATTTCTGAAGCATGACGTAATGGGGGGGTGTTATCTCTTTTGTCGAAAATCAGCCGTTTTTGCTCGAACATTAAATGCCTCCAAATGGTATTTAATTAACTTCCCGAGCCCCTGGAAGCATGAAAATCACTTTAAACATGCTAATTTTAGCTCTAACACTGATGATCCACCTACAAATGTGAACTGACGTTCAAAAATAAAACATTTGAAAACGGACCATTTTCCACATTTCTGAAGCATGACGTAATGGGGGGGTGTTATCTCTTTTGTCGAAAATCAGCCGTTTTCGCTCAAACATTAAATGCCTCCAAATGGTATTTAATTAACTTCCCGGGGTGAAGAAACCCTTTTTGAGAACTCAGAGTGAGTAAATTGGCCATTTTCATGCACTTTTAACCATTCCATAAATCTTGTGTTTTGGGCCCCTGGAAGCATGAAAATCACTTTAAACATGCTAATTTTAGCTCTAACACTGATGATACACCTACAAATGTGAACTGACGTTCAAAAATAAAACATTTGAAAACGGACCATTTTCCACATTTCTGAAGCATGACGTAATGGGGGGGTGTTATCTCTTTTGTCGAAAATCAGCCGTTTTCGCTCAAACATTAAATGCCTCCAAATGGTATTTAATTAACTTCCCGGGGTGAAGAAACCCTTTTTGAGAACTCAGAGTGAGTAAATTGGCCATTTTCATGCACTTTTAACCATTCCATAAATCTTGTGTTTTGGGCCCCTGGAAGCATGAAAATCACTTTAAACATGCTAATTTTAGCTCTAACACTGATGATCCACCTACAAATGTGAACTGACGTTCAAAAATAAAACATTTGAAAACGGACCATTTTCCACATTTCTGAAGCATGACGTAATGGGGGGGTGTTATCTCTTTTGTCGAAAATCAGCCGTTTTTGCTCGAACATTAAATGCCTCCAAATGGTATTTAATTAACTTCCCGAGCCCCTGGAAGCATGAAAATCACTTTAAACATGCTAATTTTAGCTCTAACACTGATGATCCACCTACAAATGTGAACTGACGTTCAAAAATAAAACATTTGAAAACGGACCATTTTCCACATTTCTGAAGCATGACGTAATGGGGGGGTGTTATCTCTTTTGTCGAAAATCAGCCGTTTTTGCTCGAACATTAAATGCCTCCAAATGGTATTTAATTAACTTCCCGAGCCCCTGGAAGCATGAAAATCACTTTAAACATGCTAATTTTAGCTCTAACACTGATGATCCACCTACAAATGTGAACTGACGTTCAAAAAAGAAACATTTGAAAACGGACCATTTTCCACATTTCTGAAGCATGACGTAATGGGGGGGTGTTATCTCTTTTGTCGAAAATCAGCCGTTTTTGCTCGAACATTAAATGCCTCCAAATGGTATTTAATTAACTTCCCGGGGTGAAGAAACCCTTTTTGAGAACTCAGAGTGAGTAAATTGGCCATTTTCATGCACTTTTAACCATTCCATAAATCTTGTGTTTTGGGCCTCTGGAAGCATGAAAATCACTTTAAACATGCTAATTTTAGCTCTAACACTGATGATCCACCTACAAATGTGAACTGACGTTCAAAAATAAAACATTTGAAAACGGACCATTTTCCACATTTCTGAAGCATGACGTAATGGGGGGGTGTTATCTCTTTTGTCGAAAATCCGCCGTTTTTGCTCGAACATTAAATGCCTCCAAATGGTATTTATTTCACTTCCCGAGCCCCTGGAAGCATGAAAATCACTTTAAACATGATAATTTTAGCTCTAACACTGATGATCCACCTACAAATGTGAACTGACGTTCAAAAATAAAACATTTGAAAACGGACCATTTTCCACATTTCTGAAGCATGACGTAATGGGGGGGTGTTATCTCTTTTGTCGAAAATCAGCCGTTTTTGCTCGAACATTAAATGCCTCCAAATGGTATTTAATTAACTTCCCGAGCCCCTGGAAGCATGAAAATCACTTTAAACATGCTAATTTTAGCTCTAACACTGATGATCCACCTACAAATGTGAACTGACGTTCAAAAATAAAACATTTGAAAACGGACCATTTTCCACATTTCTGAAGCATGACGTAATGGGGGGGTGTTATCTCTTTTGTCGAAAATCAGCCGTTTTTGCTCGAACATTAAATGCCTCCAAATGGTATTTAATTAACTTCCCGAGCCCCTGGAAGCATGAAAATCACTTTAAACATGCTAATTTTAGCTCTAACACTGATGATCCACCTACAAATGTGAACTGACGTTCAAAAATAAAACATTTGAAAACGGACCATTTTCCACATTTCTGAAGCATGACGTAATGGGGGGGGTGTTATCTCTTTTGTCGAAAATCAGCCGTTTTTGCTCGAACATTAAATGCCTCCAAATGGTATTTAATTAACTTCCCGAGCCCCTGGAAGCATGAAAATCACTTTAAACATGCTAATTTTAGCTCTAACACTGATGATCCACCTACAAATGTGAACTGACGTTCAAAAATAAAACATTTGAAAACGGACCATTTTCCACATTTCTGAAGCATGACGTAATGGGGGGTGTTATCTCTTTTGTCGAAAATCAGCCGTTTTTGCTCGAACATTAAATGCCTCCAAATGGTATTTAATTAACTTCCCGGGGTGAAGAAACCCTTTTTGAGAACTCAGAGTGAGTAAATTGGCCATTTTCATGCACTTTTAAACATTCCATAAATCTTGTGTTTTGGGCCCCTGGAAGCATGAAAATCACTTTAAACATGCTAATTTTAGCTCTAACACTGATGATCCACCTACAAATGTGAACTGACGTTCAAAAATAAAACATTTGAAAACGGACCATTTTCCACATTTCTGAAGCATGACGTAATGGGGGGGTGTTATCTCTTTTGTCGAAAATCAGCCGTTTTTGCTCGAACATTAAATGCCTCCAAATGGTATTTAATTAACTTCCCGAGCCCCTGGAAGCATGAAAATCACTTTAAACATGCTAATTTTAGCTCTAACACTGATGATCCACCTACAAATGTGAACTGACGTTCAAAAATAAAACATTTGAAAACGGACCATTTTCCACATTTCTGAAGCATGACGTAATGGGGGGGTGTTATCTCTTTTGTCGAAAATCAGCCGTTTTTGCTCGAACATTAAATGCCTCCAAATGGTATTTAATTAACTTCCCGAGCCCCTGGAAGCATGAAAATCACTTTAAACATGCTAATTTTAGCTCTAACACTGATGATCCACCTACAAATGTGAACTGACGTTCAAAAATAAAACATTTGAAAACGGACCATTTTCCACATTTCTGAAGCATGACGTAATGGGGGGGGGTTATCTCTTTTGTCGAAAATCAGCCGTTTTTGCTCGAACATTAAATGCCTCCAAATGGTATTTATTTAACTTCCCGGGGTGAAGAAACCCTTTTTGAGAACTCAGAGTGAGTAAATTGGCCATTTTCATGAACTTTTAACCATTCCATAAATCTTGTGTTTTGGGCCCCTGGAAGCATGAAAATCACTTTAAACATGCTAATTTTAGCTCTAACACTGATGATCCACCTACAAATGTGAACTGACGTTCAAAAATAAAACATTTGAAAACGGACCATTTTCCACATTTCTGAAGCATGACGTAATGGGGGGGTGTTATCTCTTTTGTCGAAAATCAGCCGTTTTTGCTCGAACATTAAATGCCTCCAAATGGTATTTAATTAACTTCCCGAGCCCCTGGAAGCATGAAAATCACTTTAAACATGCTAATTTTAGCTCTAACACTGATGATCCACCTACAAATGTGAACTGACGTTCAAAAATAAAACATTTGAAAACGGACCATTTTCCACATTTCTGAAGCATGACGTAATGGGGGGGTGTTATCTCTTTTGTCGAAAATCAGCCGTTTTTGCTCGAACATTAAATGCCTCCAAATGGTATTTAATTAACTTCCCGAGCCCCTGGAAGCATGAAAATCACTTTAAACATGCTAATTTTAGCTCTAACACTGATGATCCACCTACAAATGTGAACTGACGTTCAAAAAAGAAACATTTGAAAACGGACCATTTTCCACATTTCTGAAGCATGACGTAATGGGGGGGTGTTATCTCTTTTGTCGAAAATCAGCCGTTTTTGCTCGAACATTAAATGCCTCCAAATGGTATTTAATTAACTTCCCGGGGTGAAGAAACCCTTTTTGAGAACTCAGAGTGAGTAAATTGGCCATTTTCATGCACTTTTAACCATTCCATAAATCTTGTGTTTTGGGCCTCTGGAAGCATGAAAATCACTTTAAACATGCTAATTTTAGCTCTAACACTGATGATCCACCTACAAATGTGAACTGACGTTCAAAAATAAAACATTTGAAAACGGACCATTTTCCACATTTCTGAAGCATGACGTAATGGGGGGGTGTTATCTCTTTTGTCGAAAATCCGCCGTTTTTGCTCGAACATTAAATGCCTCCAAATGGTATTTATTTCACTTCCCGAGCCCCTGGAAGCATGAAAATCACTTTAAACATGATAATTTTAGCTCTAACACTGATGATCCACCTACAAATGTGAACTGACGTTCAAAAATAAAACATTTGAAAACGGACCATTTTCCACATTTCTGAAGCATGACGTAATGGGGGGGTGTTATCTCTTTTGTCGAAAATCAGCCGTTTTTGCTCGAACATTAAATGCCTCCAAATGGTATTTAATTAACTTCCCGAGCCCCTGGAAGCATGAAAATCACTTTAAACATGCTAATTTTAGCTCTAACACTGATGATCCACCTACAAATGTGAACTGACGTTCAAAAATAAAACATTTGAAAACGGACCATTTTCCACATTTCTGAAGCATGACGTAATGGGGGGGTGTTATCTCTTTTGTCGAAAATCAGCCGTTTTTGCTCGAACATTAAATGCCTCCAAATGGTATTTAATTAACTTCCCGAGCCCCTGGAAGCATGAAAATCACTTTAAACATGCTAATTTTAGCTCTAACACTGATGATCCACCTACAAATGTGAACTGACGTTCAAAAATAAAACATTTGAAAACGGACCATTTTCCACATTTCTGAAGCATGACGTAATGGGGGGGGTGTTATCTCTTTTGTCGAAAATCAGCCGTTTTTGCTCGAACATTAAATGCCTCCAAATGGTATTTAATTAACTTCCCGAGCCCCTGGAAGCATGAAAATCACTTTAAACATGCTAATTTTAGCTCTAACACTGATGATCCACCTACAAATGTGAACTGACGTTCAAAAATAAAACATTTGAAAACGGACCATTTTCCACATTTCTGAAGCATGACGTAATGGGGGGTGTTATCTCTTTTGTCGAAAATCAGCCGTTTTTGCTCGAACATTAAATGCCTCCAAATGGTATTTAATTAACTTCCCGGGGTGAAGAAACCCTTTTTGAGAACTCAGAGTGAGTAAATTGGCCATTTTCATGCACTTTTAAACATTCCATAAATCTTGTGTTTTGGGCCCCTGGAAGCATGAAAATCACTTTAAACATGCTAATTTTAGCTCTAACACTGATGATCCACCTACAAATGTGAACTGACGTTCAAAAATAAAACATTTGAAAACGGACCATTTTCCACATTTCTGAAGCATGACGTAATGGGGGGGTGTTATCTCTTTTGTCGAAAATCAGCCGTTTTTGCTCGAACATTAAATGCCTCCAAATGGTATTTAATTAACTTCCCGAGCCCCTGGAAGCATGAAAATCACTTTAAACATGCTAATTTTAGCTCTAACACTGATGATCCACCTACAAATGTGAACTGACGTTCAAAAATAAAACATTTGAAAATGGACCATTTTCCACATTTCTGAAGCATGACGTAATGGGGGGGTGTTATCTCTTTTGTCGAAAATCAGCCGTTTTTGCTCGAACATTAAATGCCTCCAAATGGTATTTAATTAACTTCCCGAGCCCCTGGAAGCATGAAAATCACTTTAAACATGCTAATTTTAGCTCTAACACTGATGATCCACCTACAAATGTGAACTGACGTTCAAAAATAAAACATTTGAAAACGGACCATTTTCCACATTTCTGAAGCATGACGTAATGGGGGGGTGTTATCTCTTTTGTCGAAAATCAGCCGTTTTTGCTCGAACATTAAATGCCTCCAAATGGTATTTAATTAACTTCCCGGGGTGAAGAAACCCTTTTTGAGAACTCAGAGTGAGTAAATTGGCCATTTTCATGCACTTTTAACCATTCCATAAATCTTGTGTTTTGGGCCCCTGGAAGCATGAAAATCACTTTAAACATGCTAATTTTAGCTCTAACACTGATGATCCACCTACAAATGTGAACTGACGTTCAAAAATAAAACATTTGAAAACGGACCATTTTCCACATTTCTGAAGCATGACGTAATGGGGGGGTGTTATCTCTTTTGTCGAAAATCAGCCGTTTTTGCTCGAACATTAAATGCCTCCAAATGGTATTTAATTAACTTCCCGAGCCCCTGGAAGCATGAAAATCACTTTAAACATGCTAATTTTAGCTCTAACACTGATGATCCACCTACAAATGTGAACTGACGTTCAAAAATAAAACATTTGAAAACGGACCATTTTCCACATTTCTGAAGCATGACGTAATGGGGGGGTGTTATCTCTTTTGTCGAAAATCAGCCATTTTTGCTCGAACATTAAATGCCTCCAAATGGTATTTAATTAACTTCCCGGGGTGAAGAAACCCTTTTTGAGAACTCAGAGTGAGTAAATTGGCCATTTTCATGCACTTTTAACCATTCCATAAATCTTGTGTTTTGGGCCCCTGGAAGCATGAAAATCACTTTAAACATGCTAATTTTAGCTCTAACACTGATGATCCACCTACAAATGTGAACTGACGTTCAAAAATAAAACATTTGAAAACAGACCATTTTCCACATTTCTGAAGCATGACGTAATGGGGGGGTGTTATCTCTTTTGTCGAAAATCAGCCGTTTTTGCTCGAACATTAAATGCCTCCAAATGGTATTTAATTAACTTCCCGAGCCCCTGGAAGCATGAAAATCACTTTAAACATGCTAATTTTAGCTCTAACACTGATGATCCACCTACAAATGTGAACTGACGTTCAAAAATAAAACATTTGAAAACGGACCATTTTCCACATTTCTGAAGCATGACGTAATGGGGGGGTGTTATCTCTTTTGTCGAAAATCAGCCGTTTTTGCTCGAACATTAAATGCCTCCAAATGGTATTTAATTAACTTCCCGGGGTGAAGAAACCCTTTTTGAGAACTCAGAGTGAGTAAATTGGCCATTTTCATGCACTTTTAACCATTCCATAAATCTTGTGTTTTGGGCCCCTGGAAGCATGAAAATCACTTTAAACATGCTAATTTTAGCTCTAACACTGATGATCCACCTACAAATGTGAACTGACGTTCAAAAATAAAACATTTGAAAACGGACCATTTTCCACATTTCTGAAGCATGACGTAATGGGGGGGTGTTATCTCTTTTGTCGAAAATCAGCCGTTTTTGCTCGAACATTAAATGCCTCCAAATGGTATTTAATTAACTTCCCGGGGTGAAGAAACCCTTTTTGAGAACTCAGAGTGAGTAAATTGGCCATTTTCATGCACTTTTAACCATTCCATAAATCTTGTGTTTTGGGCCCCTGGAAGCATGAAAATCACTTTAAACATGCTAATTTTAGCTCTAACACTGATGATCCACCTACAAATGTGAACTGACGTTCAAAAATAAAACATTTGAAAACGGACCATTTTCCACATTTCTGAAGCATGACGTAATTGGGGGGTGTTATCTCTTTTGTCGAAAATCAGCCGTTTTTGCTCGAACATTAAATGCCTCCAAATGGTATTTAATTAACTTCCCGAGCCCCTGGAAGCATGAAAATCACTTTAAACATGCTAATTTTAGCTCTAACACTGATGATCCACCTACAAATGTGAACTGACGTTCAAAAATAAAACATTTGAAAACGGACCATTTTCCACATTTCTGAAGCATGACGTAATGGGGGGGTGTTATCTCTTTTGTCGAAAATCAGCCGTTTTTGCTCGAACATTAAATGCCTCCAAATGGTATTTAATTAACTTCCCGAGCCCCTGGAAGCATGAAAATCACTTTAAACATGCTAATTTTAGCTCTAACACTGATGATCCACCTACAAATGTGAACTGACGTTCAAAAATAAAACATTTGAAAACGGACCATTTTCCACATTTCTGAAGCATGACGTAATGGGGGGGTGTTATCTCTTTTGTCGAAAATCAGCCGTTTTTTCTCGAACATTAAATGCCTCCAAATGGTATTTAATTAACTTCCCGAGCCCCTGGAAGCATGAAAATCACTTTAAACATGCTAATTTTAGCTCTAACACTGATGATCCACCTACAAATGTGAACTGACGTTCAAAAATAAAACATTTGAAAACGGACCATTTTCCACATTTCTGAAGCATGACGTAATGGGGGGGTGTTATCTCTTTTGTCGAAAATCAGCCGTTTTTGCTCGAACATTAAATGCCTCCAAATGGTATTTAATTAACTTCCCGGGGTGAAGAAACCCTTTTTGAGAACTCAGAGTGAGTAAATTGGCCATTTTCATGCACTTTTAAACATTCCATAAATCTTGTGTTTTGGGCCCCTGGAAGCATGAAAATCACTTTAAACATGCTAATTTTAGCTCTAACACTGATGATCCACCTACAAATGTGAACTGACGTTCAAAAATAAAACATTTGAAAACGGACCATTTTCCAAATTTCTGAAGCATGACGTAATGGGGGGGTGTTATCTCTTTTGTCGAAAATCAGCCGTTTTTGCTCGAACATTAAATGCCTCCAAATGGTATTTAATTAACTTCCCGAGCCCCTGGAAGCATGAAAATCACTTTAAACATGCTAATTTTAGCTCTAACACTGATGATCCACCTACAAATGTGAACTGACGTTCAAAAATAAAACATTTGAAAATGGACCATTTTCCACATTTCTGAAGCATGACGTAATGGGGGGGTGTTATCTCTTTTGTCGAAAATCAGCCGTTTTTGCTCGAACATTAAATGCCTCCAAATGGTATTTAATTAACTTCCCGGGGTGAAGAAACCCTTTTTGAGAACTCAGAGTGAGTAAATTGGCCATTTTCATGCACTTTTAACCATTCCATAAATCTTGTGTTTTGGGCCCCTGTAAGCATGAAAATCACTTTAAACATGCTAATTTTAGCTCTAACACTGATGATCCACCTACAAATGTGAACTGACGTTCAAAAATAAAACATTTGAAAACGGACCATTTTCCACATTTCTGAAGCATGACATAATGGGGGGGTGTTATCTCTTTTGTCGAAAATCAGCCGTTTTTGCTCGAACATTAAATGCCTCCAAATGGTATTTATTTCACTTCCCGGGGTGAAGAAACCCTTTTTGAGAACTTAGAGTGAGTAAATTGGCCATTTTCATGCACTTTTAACCATTCCATTAATCTTGTGTTTTGGGCCCCTGGAAGCATGAAAATCACTTTAAACATGCTAATTTTAGCTCTAACACTGATGATCCACCTACAAATGTGAACTGACGTTCAAAAATAAAACATTTGAAAACGGACCATTTTCCACATTTCTGAAGCATGACGTAATGGGGGGGTGTTATCTCTTTTGTCGAAAATCAGCCGTTTTTGCTCGAACATTAAATGCCTCCAAATGGTATTTAATTAACTTCCCGAGCCCCTGGAAGCATGAAAATCACTTTAAACATGCTAATTTTAGCTCTAACACTGATGATCCACCTACAAATGTGAACTGACGTTCAAAAATAAAACATTTGAAAACGGACCATTTTCCACATTTCTGAAGCATGACGTAATGGGGGGGTGTTATCTCTTTTGTCGAAAATCAGCCGTTTTTGCTCGAACATTAAATGCCTCCAAATGGTATTTAATTAACTTCCCGGGGTGAAGAAACCCTTTTTGAGAACTCAGAGTGAGTAAATTGGCCATTTTCATAAACATTCCATAAATCTTGTGTTTTGGGCCCCTGGAAGCATGAAAATCACTTTAAACATGCTAATTTTAGCTCTAACACTGATGATCCACCTACAAATGTGAACTGACGTTCAAAAATAAAACATTTGAAAACGGAGCATTTTCCACATTTCTGAAGCATGACGTAATGGGGGGGTGTTATCTCTTTTGTCGAAAATCAGCCGTTTTTGCTCGAACATTAAATGCCTCCAAATGGTATTTAATTAACTTCCCGAGCCCCTGGAAGCATGAAAATCACTTTAAACATGCTAATTTTAGCTCTAACACTGATGATCCACCTACAAATGTGAACTGACGTTCAAAAATAAAACATTTGAAAATGGACCATTTTCCACATTTCTGAAGCATGACGTAATGGGGGGGTGTTATCTCTTTTGTCGAAAATCAGCCGTTTTTGCTCGAACATTAAATGCCTCCAAATGGTATTTAATTAACTTCCCGGGGTGAAGAAACCCTTTTTGAGAACTCAGAGTGAGTAAATTGGCCATTTTCATGCACTTTTAACCATTCCATAAATCTTGTGTTTTGGGCCCCTGGAAGCATGAAAATCACTTTAAACATGCTAATTTTAGCTCTAACACTGATGATCCACCTACAAATGTGAACTGACGTTCAAAAATAAAATATTTGAAAACGGACCATTTTCCACATTTCTGAAGCATGACGTAATGGGGGGGTGTTATCTCTTTTGTCGAAAATCAGCCGTTTTTGCTCGAACATTAAATGCCTCCAAATGGTATTTAATTAACTTCCCGAGCCCCTGGAAGCATGAAAATCACTTTAAACATGCTAATTTTAGCTCTAACACTGATGATCCACCTACAAATGTGAACTGACGTTCAAAAATAAAACATTTGAAAACGGACCATTTTCCACATTTCTGAAGCATGACGTAATGGGGGGGTGTTATCTCTTTTGTCGAAAATCAGCCGTTTTTGCTCGAACATTAAATGCCTCCAAATGGTATTTAATTAACTTCCCGGGGTTAAGAAACCCTTTTTGAGAACTCAGAGTGAGTAAATTGGCCATTTTCATGCACTTTTAACCATTCCATAAATCTTGTGTTTTGGGCCCCTGGAAGCATGAAAATCACTTTAAACATGCTAATTTTAGCTCTAACACTGATGATCCACCTACAAATGTGAACTGACGTTCAAAAATAAAACATTTGAAAACGGACCATTTTCCACATTTCTGCAGCATGACGTAATGGGGGGGTGTTATCTCTTTTGTCGAAAATCAGCCGTTTTTGCTCGAACATTAAATGCCTCCAAATGGTATTTAATTAACTTCCCGAGCCCCTGGAAGCATGAAAATCACTTTAAACATGCTAATTTTAGCTCTAACACTGATGATCCACCTACAAATGTGAACTGACGTTCAAAAATAAAACATTTGAAAACGGACCATTTTCCACATTTCTGAAGCATGACGTAATGGGGGGGTGTTATCTCTTTTGTCGAAAATCAGCCATTTTTGCTCGAACATTAAATGCCTCCAAATGGTATTTAATTAACTTCCCGGGGTGAAGAAACCCTTTTTGAGAACTCAGAGTGAGTAAATTGGCCATTTTCATGCACTTTTAACCATTCCATAAATCTTGTGTTTTGGGCCCCTGGAAGCATGAAAATCACTTTAAACATGCTAATTTTAGCTCTAACACTGATGATCCACCTACAAATGTGAACTGACGTTCAAAAATAAAACATTTGAAAACAGACCATTTTCCACATTTCTGAAGCATGACGTAATGGGGGGGTGTTATCTCTTTTGTCGAAAATCAGCCGTTTTTGCTCGAACATTAAATGCCTCCAAATGGTATTTAATTAACTTCCCGAGCCCCTGGAAGCATGAAAATCACTTTAAACATGCTAATTTTAGCTCTAACACTGATGATCCACCTACAAATGTGAACTGACGTTCAAAAATAAAACATTTGAAAACGGACCATTTTCCACATTTCTGAAGCATGACGTAATGGGGGGGTGTTATCTCTTTTGTCGAAAATCAGCCGTTTTTGCTCGAACATTAAATGCCTCCAAATGGTATTTAATTAACTTCCCGGGGTGAAGAAACCCTTTTTGAGAACTCAGAGTGAGTAAATTGGCCATTTTCATGCACTTTTAACCATTCCATAAATCTTGTGTTTTGGGCCCCTGGAAGCATGAAAATCACTTTAAACATGCTAATTTTAGCTCTAACACTGATGATCCACCTACAAATGTGAACTGACGTTCAAAAATAAAACATTTGAAAACGGACCATTTTCCACATTTCTGAAGCATGACGTAATGGGGGGGTGTTATCTCTTTTGTCGAAAATCAGCCGTTTTTGCTCGAACATTAAATGCCTCCAAATGGTATTTAATTAACTTCCCGGGGTGAAGAAACCCTTTTTGAGAACTCAGAGTGAGTAAATTGGCCATTTTCATGCACTTTTAACCATTCCATAAATCTTGTGTTTTGGGCCCCTGGAAGCATGAAAATCACTTTAAACATGCTAATTTTAGCTCTAACACTGATGATCCACCTACAAATGTGAACTGACGTTCAAAAATAAAACATTTGAAAACGGACCATTTTCCACATTTCTGAAGCATGACGTAATTGGGGGGTGTTATCTCTTTTGTCGAAAATCAGCCGTTTTTGCTCGAACATTAAATGCCTCCAAATGGTATTTAATTAACTTCCCGAGCCCCTGGAAGCATGAAAATCACTTTAAACATGCTAATTTTAGCTCTAACACTGATGATCCACCTACAAATGTGAACTGACGTTCAAAAATAAAACATTTGAAAACGGACCATTTTCCACATTTCTGAAGCATGACGTAATGGGGGGGTGTTATCTCTTTTGTCGAAAATCAGCCGTTTTTGCTCGAACATTAAATGCCTCCAAATGGTATTTAATTAACTTCCCGAGCCCCTGGAAGCATGAAAATCACTTTAAACATGCTAATTTTAGCTCTAACACTGATGATCCACCTACAAATGTGAACTGACGTTCAAAAATAAAACATTTGAAAACGGACCATTTTCCACATTTCTGAAGCATGACGTAATGGGGGGGTGTTATCTCTTTTGTCGAAAATCAGCCGTTTTTGCTCGAACATTAAATGCCTCCAAATGGTATTTAATTAACTTCCCGAGCCCCTGGAAGCATGAAAATCACTTTAAACATGCTAATTTTAGCTCTAACACTGATGATCCACCTACAAATGTGAACTGACGTTCAAAAATAAAACATTTGAAAACGGACCATTTTCCACATTTCTGAAGCATGACGTAATGGGGGGGTGTTATCTCTTTTGTCGAAAATCAGCCGTTTTTGCTCGAACATTAAATGCCTCCAAATGGTATTTAATTAACTTCCCGGGGTGAAGAAACCCTTTTTGAGAACTCAGAGTGAGTAAATTGGCCATTTTCATGCACTTTTAAACATTCCATAAATCTTGTGTTTTGGGCCCCTGGAAGCATGAAAATCACTTTAAACATGCTAATTTTAGCTCTAACACTGATGATCCACCTACAAATGTGAACTGACGTTCAAAAATAAAACATTTGAAAACGGACCATTTTCCACATTTCTGAAGCATGACGTAATGGGGGGGTGTTATCTCTTTTGTCGAAAATCAGCCGTTTTTGCTCGAACATTAAATGCCTCCAAATGGTATTTAATTAACTTCCCGAGCCCCTGGAAGCATGAAAATCACTTTAAACATGCTAATTTTAGCTCTAACACTGATGATCCACCTACAAATGTTAACTGACGTTCAAAAATAAAACATTTGAAAATGGACCATTTTCCACATTTCTGAAGCATGACGTAATGGGGGGGTGTTATCTCTTTTGTCGAAAATCAGCCGTTTTTGCTCGAACATTAAATGCCTCCAAATGGTATTTAATTAACTTCCCGGGGTGAAGAAACCCTTTTTGAGAACTCAGAGTGAGTAAATTGGCCATTTTCATGCACTTTTAACCATTCCATAAATCTTGTGTTTTGGGCCCCTGGAAGCATGAAAATCACTTTAAACATGCTAATTTTAGCTCTAACACTGATGATCCACCTACAAATGTGAACTGACGTTCAAAAATAAAACATTTGAAAACGGACCATTTTCCACATTTCTGAAGCATGACATAATGGGGGGGTGTTATCTCTTTTGTCGAAAATCAGCCGTTTTTGCTCGAACATTAAATGCCTCCAAATGGTATTTATTTCACTTCCCGGGGTGAAGAAACCCTTTTTGAGAACTTAGAGTGAGTAAATTGGCCATTTTCATGCACTTTTAACCATTCCATTAATCTTGTGTTTTGGGCCCCTGGAAGCATGAAAATCACTTTAAACATGCTAATTTTAGCTCTAACACTGATGATCCACCTACAAATGTGAACTGACGTTCAAAAATAAAACATTTGAAAACGGACCATTTTCCACATTTCTGAAGCATGACGTAATGGGGGGGTGTTATCTCTTTTGTCGAAAATCAGCCGTTTTTGCTCGAACATTAAATGCCTCCAAATGGTATTTAATTAACTTCCCGAGCCCCTGGAAGCATGAAAATCACTTTAAACATACTAATTTTAGCTCTAACACTGATGATCCACCTACAAATGTGAACTGACGTTCAAAAATAAAACATTTGAAAACGGACCATTTTCCACATTTCTGAAGCATGACGTAATGGGGGGGTGTTATCTCTTTTGTCGAAAATCAGCCGTTTTTGCTCGAACATTAAATGCCTCCAAATGGTATTTAATTAACTTCCCGAGCCCCTGGAAGCATGAAAATCACTTTAAACATGCTAATTTTAGCTCTAACACTGATGATCCACCTACAAATGTGAACTGACGTTCAAAAATAAAACATTTGAAAACGGACCATTTTCCACATTTCTGAAGCATGACGTAATGGGGGGGTGTTATCTCTTTTGTCGAAAATCAGCCGTTTTCGCTCAAACATTAAATGCCTCCAAATGGTATTTAATTAACTTCCCGGGGTGAAGAAACTCTTTTTGAGAACTCAGAGTGAGTAAATTGGCCATTTTCATGCACTTTTAACCATTCCATAAATCTTGTGTTTTGGGCCCCTGGAAGCATGAAAATCACTTTAAACATGCTAATTTTAGCTCTAACACTGATGATCCACCTACAAATGTGAACTGACGTTCAAAAATAAAACATTTGAAAACGGACCATTTTCCACATTTCTGAAGCATGACGTAATGGGGGGGTGTTATCTCTTTTGTCGAAAATCAGCCGTTTTTGCTCGAACATTAAATGCCTCCAAATGGTATTTAATTAACTTCCCGAGCCCCTGGAAGCATGAAAATCACTTTAAACATGCTAATTTTAGCTCTAACACTGATGATCCACCTACAAATGTGAACTGACGTTCAAAAATAAAACATTTGAAAACGGACCATTTTCCACATTTCTGAAGCATGACGTAATGGGGGGGTGTTATCTCTTTTGTCGAAAATCAGCCGTTTTTGCTCGAACATTAAATGCCTCCAAATGGTATTTAATTAACTTCCCGAGCCCCTGGAAGCATGAAAATCACTTTAAACATGCTAATTTTAGCTCTAACACTGATGATCCACCTACAAATGTGAACTGACGTTCAAAAATAAAACATTTGAAAACGGACCATTTTCCACATTTCTGAAGCATGACGTAATGGGGGGGGGTTATCTCTTTTGTCGAAAATCAGCCGTTTTTGCTCGAACATTAAATGCCTCCAAATGGTATTTAATTAACTTCCCGGGGTGAAGAAACCCTTTTTGAGAACTCAGAGTGAGTAAATTGGCCATTTTCATGAACTTTTAACCATTCCATAAATCTTGTGTTTTGGGCCCCTGGAAGCATGAAAATCACTTTAAACATGCTAATTTTAGCTCTAACACTGATGATCCACCTACAAATGTGAACTGACGTTCAAAAATAAAACATTTGAAAACGGACCATTTTCCACATTTCTGAAGCATGACGTAATGGGGGGGTGTTATCTCTTTTGTCGAAAATCAGCCGTTTTTGCTCGAACATTAAATGCCTCCAAATGGTATTTAATTAACTTCCCGAGCCCCTGGAAGCATGAAAATCACTTTAAACATGCTAATTTTAGCTCTAACACTGATGATCCACCTACAAATGTGAACTGACGTTCAAAAATAAAACATTTGAAAACGGACCATTTTCCACATTTCTGAAGCATGACGTAATGGGGGGGTGTTATCTCTTTTGTCGAAAATCAGCCGTTTTTGCTCGAACATTAAATGCCTCCAAATGGTATTTAATTAACTTCCCGAGCCCCTGGAAGCATGAAAATCACTTTAAACATGCTAATTTTAGCTCTAACACTGATGATCCACCTACAAATGTGAACTGACGTTCAAAAATAAAACATTTGAAAATGGACCATTTTCCACATTTCTGAAGCATGACGTAATGGGGGGGTGTTATCTCTTTTGTCGAAAATCAGCCGTTTTTGCTCGAACATTAAATGCCTCCAAATGGTATTTAATTAACTTCCCGGGGTGAAGAAACCCTTTTTGAGAACTCAGAGTGAGTAAATTGGCCATTTTCATGCACTTTTAACCATTCCATAAATCTTGTGTTTTGGGCCCCTGGAAGCATGAAAATCACTTTAAACATGCTAATTTTAGCTCTAACACTGATGATCCACCTACAAATGTGAACTGACGTTCAAAAATAAAACATTTGAAAACGGACCATTTTCCACATTTCTGAAGCATGACATAATGGGGGGGTGTTATCTCTTTTGTCGAAAATCAGCCGTTTTTGCTCGAACATTAAATGCCTCCAAATGGTATTTATTTCACTTCCCGGGGTGAAGAAACCCTTTTTGAGAACTTAGAGTGAGTAAATTGGCCATTTTCATGCACTTTTAACCATTCCATTAATCTTGTGTTTTGGGCCCCTGGAAGCATGAAAATCACTTTAAACATGCTAATTTTAGCTCTAACACTGATGATCCACCTACAAATGTGAACTGACGTTCAAAAATAAAACATTTGAAAACTGACCATTTTCCACATTTCTGAAGCATGACGTAATGGGGGGGTGTTATCTCTTTTGTCGAAAATCAGCCGTTTTTGCTCGAACATTAAATGCCTCCAAATGGTATTTAATTAACTTCCCGAGCCCCTGGAAGCATGAAAATCACTTTAAACATGCTAATTTTAGCTCTAACACTGATGATCCACCTACAAATGTGAACTAACGTTCAAAAATAAAACATTTGAAAACGGACCATTTTCCACATTTCTGAAGCATGACGTAATGGGGGGGGGTGTTATCTCTTTTGTCGAAAATCAGCCATTTTTGCTCGAACATTAAATGCCTCCAAATGGTATTTAATTAACTTCCCGGGGTGAAGAAACCCTTTTTGAGAACTCAGAGTGAGAAAATTGGCCATTTTCATGCACTTTTAACCATTCCATAAATCTTGTGTTTTGGGCCCCTGGAAGCATGAAAATCACTTTAAACATGCTAATTTTAGCTCTAACACTGATGATCCACCTACAAATGTGAACTGACGTTCAAAAATAAAACATTTGAAAACGGACCATTTTCCACATTTCTGAAGCATGACGTAATGGGGGGGTGTTATCTCTTTTGTCGAAAATCAGCCGTTTTTGCTCGAACATTAAATGCCTCCAAATGGTATTTAATTAACTTCCCGAGCCCCTGGAAGCATGAAAATCACTTTAAACATGCTAATTTTAGCTCTAACACTGATGATCCACCTACAAATGTGAACTGACGTTCAAAAATAAAACATTTGAAAACGGACCATTTTCCACATTTCTGAAGCATGACGTAATGGGGGGGTGTTATCTCTTTTGTCGAAAATCAGCCGTTTTTGCTCGAACATTAAATGCCTCCAAATGGTATTTAATTAACTTCCCGAGCCCCTGGAAGCATGAAAATCACTTTAAACATGCTAATTTTAGCTCTAACACTGATGATCCACCTACAAATGTGAACTGACGTTCAAAAATAAAACATTTGAAAACGGACCATTTTCCACATTTCTGAAGCATGACGTAATGGGGGGGTGTTATCTCTTTTGTCGAAAATCAGCCGTTTTTGCTCGAACATTAAATGCCTCCAAATGGTATTTAATTAACTTCCCGAGCCCCTGGAAGCATGAAAATCACTTTAAACATGCTAATTTTAGCTCTAACACTGATGATCCACCTACAAATGTGAACTGACGTTCAAAAATAAAACATTTGAAAACGGACCATTTTCCACATTTCTGAAGCATGACGTAATGGGGGGGTGTTATCTCTTTTGTCGAAAATCAGCCGTTTTTGCTCGAACATTAAATGCCTCCAAATGGTATTTAATTAACTTCCCGGGGTGAAGAAACCCTTTTTGAGAACTCAGAGTGAGTAAATTGGCCATTTTCATGCACTTTTAAACATTCCATAAATCTTGTGTTTTGGGCCCCTGGAAGCATGAAAATCACTTTAAACATGCTAATTTTAGCTCTAACACTGATGATCCACCTACAAATGTGAACTGACGTTCAAAAATAAAACATTTGAAAACGGACCATTTTCCACATTTCTGAAGCATGACGTAATGGGGGGGTGTTATCTCTTTTGTCGAAAATCAGCCGTTTTTGCTCGAACATTAAATGCCTCCAAATGGTATTTAATTAACTTCCCGAGCCCCTGGAAGCATGAAAATCACTTTAAACATGCTAATTTTAGCTCTAACACTGATGATCCACCTACAAATGTGAACTGACGTTCAAAAATAAAACATTTGAAAATGGACCATTTTCCACATTTCTGAAGCATGACGTAATGGGGGGGTGTTATCTCTTTTGTCGAAAATCAGCCGTTTTTGCTCGAACATTAAATGCCTCCAAATGGTATTTAATTAACTTCCCGGGGTGAAGAAACCCTTTTTGAGAACTCAGAGTGAGTAAATTGGCCATTTTCATGCACTTTTAACCATTCCATAAATCTTGTGTTTTGGGCCCCTGGAAGCATGAAAATCACTTTAAACATGCTAATTTTAGCTCTAACACTGATGATCCACCTACAAATGTGAACTGACGTTCAAAAATAAAACATTTGAAAACGGACCATTTTCCACATTTCTGAAGCATGACATAATGGGGGGGTGTTATCTCTTTTGTCGAAAATCAGCCGTTTTTGCTCGAACATTAAATGCCTCCAAATGGTATTTATTTCACTTCCCGGGGTGAAGAAACCCTTTTTGAGAACTTAGAGTGAGTAAATTGGCCATTTTCATGCACTTTTAACCATTCCATTAATCTTGTGTTTTGGGCCCCTGGAAGCATGAAAATCACTTTAAACATGCTAATTTTAGCTCTAACACTGATGATCCACCTACAAATGTGAACTGACGTTCAAAAATAAAACATTTGAAAACGGACCATTTTCCACATTTCTGAAGCATGACGTAATGGGGGGGTGTTATCTCTTTTGTCGAAAATCAGCCGTTTTTGCTCGAACATTAAATGCCTCCAAATGGTATTTAATTAACTTCCCGAGCCCCTGGAAGCATGAAAATCACTTTAAACATACTAATTTTAGCTCTAACACTGATGATCCACCTACAAATGTGAACTGACGTTCAAAAATAAAACATTTGAAAACGGACCATTTTCCACATTTCTGAAGCATGACGTAATGGGGGGGTGTTATCTCTTTTGTCGAAAATCAGCCGTTTTTGCTCGAACATTAAATGCCTCCAAATGGTATTTAATTAACTTCCCGAGCCCCTGGAAGCATGAAAATCACTTTAAACATGCTAATTTTAGCTCTAACACTGATGATCCACCTACAAATGTGAACTGACGTTCAAAAATAAAACATTTGAAAACGGACCATTTTCCACATTTCTGAAGCATGACGTAATGGGGGGGTGTTATCTCTTTTGTCGAAAATCAGCCGTTTTCGCTCAAACATTAAATGCCTCCAAATGGTATTTAATTAACTTCCCGGGGTGAAGAAACTCTTTTTGAGAACTCAGAGTGAGTAAATTGGCCATTTTCATGCACTTTTAACCATTCCATAAATCTTGTGTTTTGGGCCCCTGGAAGCATGAAAATCACTTTAAACATGCTAATTTTAGCTCTAACACTGATGATCCACCTACAAATGTGAACTGACGTTCAAAAATAAAACATTTGAAAACGGACCATTTTCCACATTTCTGAAGCATGACGTAATGGGGGGGTGTTATCTCTTTTGTCGAAAATCAGCCGTTTTTGCTCGAACATTAAATGCCTCCAAATGGTATTTAATTAACTTCCCGAGCCCCTGGAAGCATGAAAATCACTTTAAACATGCTAATTTTAGCTCTAACACTGATGATCCACCTACAAATGTGAACTGACGTTCAAAAATAAAACATTTGAAAACGGACCATTTTCCACATTTCTGAAGCATGACGTAATGGGGGGGTGTTATCTCTTTTGTCGAAAATCAGCCGTTTTTGCTCGAACATTAAATGCCTCCAAATGGTATTTAATTAACTTCCCGAGCCCCTGGAAGCATGAAAATCACTTTAAACATGCTAATTTTAGCTCTAACACTGATGATCCACCTACAAATGTGAACTGACGTTCAAAAATAAAACATTTGAAAACGGACCATTTTCCACATTTCTGAAGCATGACGTAATGGGGGGGGGTTATCTCTTTTGTCGAAAATCAGCCGTTTTTGCTCGAACATTAAATGCCTCCAAATGGTATTTAATTAACTTCCCGGGGTGAAGAAACCCTTTTTGAGAACTCAGAGTGAGTAAATTGGCCATTTTCATGAACTTTTAACCATTCCATAAATCTTGTGTTTTGGGCCCCTGGAAGCATGAAAATCACTTTAAACATGCTAATTTTAGCTCTAACACTGATGATCCACCTTCAAATGTGAACTGACGTTCAAAAATAAAACATTTGAAAACGGACCATTTTCCACATTTCTGAAGCATGACGTAATGGGGGGGTGTTATCTCTTTTGTCGAAAATCAGCCGTTTTTGCTCGAACATTAAATGCCTCCAAATGGTATTTAATTAACTTCCCGAGCCCCTGGAAGCATGAAAATCACTTTAAACATGCTAATTTTAGCTCTAACACTGATGATCCACCTACAAATGTGAACTGACGTTCAAAAATAAAACATTTGAAAACGGACCATTTTCCACATTTCTGAAGCATGACGTAATGGGGGGGTGTTATCTCTTTTGTCGAAAATCAGCCGTTTTTGCTCGAACATTAAATGCCTCCAAATGGTATTTAATTAACTTCCCGAGCCCCTGGAAGCATGAAAATCACTTTAAACATGCTAATTTTAGCTCTAACACTGATGATCCACCTACAAATGTGAACTGACGTTCAAAAATAAAACATTTGAAAATGGACCATTTTCCACATTTCTGAAGCATGACGTAATGGGGGGGTGTTATCTCTTTTGTCGAAAATCAGCCGTTTTTGCTCGAACATTAAATGCCTCCAAATGGTATTTAATTAACTTCCCGGGGTGAAGAAACCCTTTTTGAGAACTCAGAGTGAGTAAATTGGCCATTTTCATGCACTTTTAACCATTCCATAAATCTTGTGTTTTGGGCCCCTGGAAGCATGAAAATCACTTTAAACATGCTAATTTTAGCTCTAACACTGATGATCCACCTACAAATGTGAACTGACGTTCAAAAATAAAACATTTGAAAACGGACCATTTTCCACATTTCTGAAGCATGACATAATGGGGGGGTGTTATCTCTTTTGTCGAAAACCAGCCGTTTTTGCTCGAACATTAAATGCCTCCAAATGGTATTTATTTCACTTCCCGGGGTGAAGAAACCCTTTTTGAGAACTTAGAGTGAGTAAATTGGCCATTTTCATGCACTTTTAACCATTCCATTAATCTTGTGTTTTGGGCCCCTGGAAGCATGAAAATCACTTTAAACATGCTAATTTTAGCTCTAACACTGATGATCCACCTACAAATGTGAACTGACGTTCAAAAATAAAACATTTGAAAACGGACCATTTTCCACATTTCTGAAGCATGACGTAATGGGGGGGTGTTATCTCTTTTGTCGAAAATCAGCCGTTTTTGCTCGAACATTAAATGCCTCCAAATGGTATTTAATTAACTTCCCGAGCCCCTGGAAGCATGAAAATCACTTTAAACATGCTAATTTTAGCTCTAACACTGATGATCCACCTACAAATGTGAACTAACGTTCAAAAATAAAACATTTGAAAACGGACCATTTTCCACATTTCTGAAGCATGACGTAATGGGGGGGGGTGTTATCTCTTTTGTCGAAAATCAGCCATTTTTGCTCGAACATTAAATGCCTCCAAATGGTATTTAATTAACTTCCCGGGGTGAAGAAACCCTTTTTGAGAACTCAGAGTGAGTAAATTGGCCATTTTCATGCACTTTTAACCATTCCATAAATCTTGTGTTTTGGGCCCCTGGAAGCATGAAAATCACTTTAAACATGCTAATTTTAGCTCTAACACTGATGATCCACCTACAAATGTGAACTGACGTTCAAAAATAAAACATTTGAAAACGGACCATTTTCCACATTTCTGAAGCATGACGTAATGGGGGGGTGTTATCTCTTTTGTCGAAAATCAGCCGTTTTTGCTCGAACATTAAATGCCTCCAAATGGTATTTAATTAACTTCCCGAGCCCCTGGAAGCATGAAAATCACTTTAAACATGCTAATTTTAGCTCTAACACTGATGATCCACCTACAAATGTGAACTGACGTTCAAAAATAAAACATTTGAAAACGGACCATTTTCCACATTTCTGAAGCATGACGTAATGGGGGGTGTTATCTCTTTTGTCGAAAATCAGCCGTTTTTGCTCGAACATTAAATGCCTCCAAATGGTATTTAATTAACTTCCCGAGCCCCTGGAAGCATGAAAATCACTTTAAACATGCTAATTTTAGCTCTAACACTGATGATCCACCTACAAATGTGAACTGACGTTCAAAAATAAAACATTTGAAAACGGACCATTTTCCACATTTCTGAAGCATGACGTAATGGGGGGGTGTTATCTCTTTTGTCGAAAATCAGCCGTTTTTGCTCGAACATTAAATGCCTCCAAATGGTATTTAATTAACTTCCCGAGCCCCTGGAAGCATGAAAATCACTTTAAACATGCTAATTTTAGCTCTAACACTGATGATCCACCTACAAATGTGAACTGACGTTCAAAAATAAAACATTTGAAAACGGACCATTTTCCACATTTCTGAAGCATGACGTAATGGGGGGGTGTTATCTCTTTTGTCGAAAATCAGCCGTTTTTGCTCGAACATTAAATGCCTCCAAATGGTATTTAATTAACTTCCCGGGGTGAAGAAACCCTTTTTGAGAACTCAGAGTGAGTAAATTGGCCATTTTCATGCACTTTTAAACATTCCATAAATCTTGTGTTTTGGGCCCCTGGAAGCATGAAAATCACTTTAAACATGCTAATTTTAGCTCTAACACTGATGATCCACCTACAAATGTGAACTGACGTTCAAAAATAAAACATTTGAAAACGGACCATTTTCCACATTTCTGAAGCATGACGTAATGGGGGGGTGTTATCTCTTTTGTCGAAAATCAGCCGTTTTTGCTCGAACATTAAATGCCTCCAAATGGTATTTAATTAACTTCCCGAGCCCCTGGAAGCATGAAAATCACTTTAAACATGCTAATTTTAGCTCTAACACTGATGATCCACCTACAAATGTGAACTGACGTTCAAAAATAAAACATTTGAAAATGGACCATTTTCCACATTTCTGAAGCATGACGTAATGGGGGGGTGTTATCTCTTTTGTCGAAAATCAGCCGTTTTTGCTCGAACATTAAATGCCTCCAAATGGTATTTAATTAACTTCCCGGGGTGAAGAAACCCTTTTTGAGAACTCAGAGTGAGTAAATTGGCCATTTTCATGCACTTTTAACCATTACATAAATCTTGTGTTTTGGGCCCCTGGAAGCATGAAAATCACTTTAAACATGCTAATTTTAGCTCTAACACTGATGATCCACCTACAAATGTGAACTGACGTTCAAAAATAAAACATTTGAAAACGGACCATTTTCCACATTTCTGAAGCATGACATAATGGGGGGGTGTTATCTCTTTTGTCGAAAATCAGCCGTTTTTGCTCGAACATTAAATGCCTCCAAATGGTATTTATTTCACTTCCCGGGGTGAAGAAACCCTTTTTGAGAACTTAGAGTGAGTAAATTGGCCATTTTCATGCACTTTTAACCATTCCATTAATCTTGTGTTTTGGGCCCCTGGAAGCATGAAAATCACTTTAAACATGCTAATTTTAGCTCTAACACTGATGATCCACCTACAAATGTGAACTGACGTTCAAAAATAAAACATTTGAAAACGGACCATTTTCCACATTTCTGAAGCATGACGTAATGGGGGGGTGTTATCTCTTTTGTCGAAAATCAGCCGTTTTTGCTCGAACATTAAATGCCTCCAAATGGTATTTAATTAACTTCCCGAGCCCCTGGAAGCATGAAAATCACTTTAAACATACTAATTTTAGCTCTAACACTGATGATCCACCTACAAATGTGAACTGACGTTCAAAAATAAAACATTTGAAAACGGACCATTTTCCACATTTCTGAAGCATGACGTAATGGGGGGGTGTTATCTCTTTTGTCGAAAATCAGCCGTTTTTGCTCGAACATTAAATGCCTCCAAATGGTATTTAATTAACTTCCCGAGCCCCTGGAAGCATGAAAATCACTTTAAACATGCTAATTTTAGCTCTAACACTGATGATCCACCTACAAATGTGAACTGACGTTCAAAAATAAAACATTTGAAAACGGACCATTTTCCACATTTCTGAAGCATGACGTAATGGGGGGGTGTTATCTCTTTTGTCGAAAATCAGCCGTTTTCGCTCAAACATTAAATGCCTCCAAATGGTATTTAATTAACTTCCCGGGGTGAAGAAACTCTTTTTGAGAACTCAGAGTGAGTAAATTGGCCATTTTCATGCACTTTTAACCATTCCATAAATCTTGTGTTTTGGGCCCCTGGAAGCATGAAAATCACTTTAAACATGCTAATTTTAGCTCTAACACTGATGATCCACCTACAAATGTGAACTGACGTTCAAAAATAAAACATTTGAAAACGGACCATTTTCCACATTTCTGAAGCATGACGTAATGGGGGGGTGTTATCTCTTTTGTCGAAAATCAGCCGTTTTTGCTCGAACATTAAATGCCTCCAAATGGTATTTAATTAACTTCCCGAGCCCCTGGAAGCATGAAAATCACTTTAAACATGCTAATTTTAGCTCTAACACTGATGATCCACCTACAAATGTGAACTGACGTTCAAAAATAAAACATTTGAAAACGGACCATTTTCCACATTTCTGAAGCATGACGTAATGGGGGGGTGTTATCTCTTTTGTCGAAAATCAGCCGTTTTTGCTCGAACATTAAATGCCTCCAAATGGTATTTAATTAACTTCCCGAGCCCCTGGAAGCATGAAAATCACTTTAAACATGCTAATTTTAGCTCTAACACTGATGATCCACCTACAAATGTGAACTGACGTTCAAAAATAAAACATTTGAAAACGGACCATTTTCCACATTTCTGAAGCATGACGTAATGGGGGGGGGTTATCTCTTTTGTCGAAAATCAGCCGTTTTTGCTCGAACATTAAATGCCTCCAAATGGTATTTAATTAACTTCCCGGGGTGAAGAAACCCTTTTTGAGAACTCAGAGTGAGTAAATTGGCCATTTTCATGAACTTTTAACCATTCCATAAATCTTGTGTTTTGGGCCCCTGGAAGCATGAAAATCACTTTAAACATGCTAATTTTAGCTCTAACACTGATGATCCACCTACAAATGTGAACTGACGTTCAAAAATAAAACATTTGAAAACGGACCATTTTCCACATTTCTGAAGCATGACGTAATGGGGGGGTGTTATCTCTTTTGTCGAAAATCAGCCGTTTTTGCTCGAACATTAAATGCCTCCAAATGGTATTTAATTAACTTCCCGAGCCCCTGGAAGCATGAAAATCACTTTAAACATGCTAATTTTAGCTCTAACACTGATGATCCACCTACAAATGTGAACTGACGTTCAAAAATAAAACATTTGAAAACGGACCATTTTCCACATTTCTGAAGCATGACGTAATGGGGGGGTGTTATCTCTTTTGTCGAAAATCAGCCGTTTTTGCTCGAACATTAAATGCCTCCAAATGGTATTTAATTAACTTCCCGGGGTGAAGAAACCCTTTTTGAGAACTCAGAGTGAGTAAATTGGCCATTTTCATGCACTTTTAAACATTCCATAAATCTTGTGTTTTGGGCCCCTGGAAGCATGAAAATCACTTTAAACATGCTAATTTTAGCTCTAACACTGATGATCCACCTACAAATGTGAACTGACGTTCAAAAATAAAACATTTGAAAACGGACCATTTTCCACATTTCTGAAGCATGACGTAATGGGGGGGTGTTATCTCTTTTGTCGAAAATCAGCCGTTTTTGCTCGAACATTAAATGCCTCCAAATGGTATTTAATTAACTTCCCGAGCCCCTGGAAGCATGAAAATCACTTTAAACATGCTAATTTTAGCTCTAACACTGATGATCCACCTACAAATGTGAACTGACGTTCAAAAATAAAACATTTGAAAATGGACCATTTTCCACATTTCTGAAGCATGACGTAATGGGGGGGTGTTATCTCTTTTGTCGAAAATCAGCCGTTTTTGCTCGAACATTAAATGCCTCCAAATGGTATTTAATTAACTTCCCGGGGTGAAGAAACCCTTTTTGAGAACTCAGAGTGAGTAAATTGGCCATTTTCATGCACTTTTAACCATTCCATAAATCTTGTGTTTTGGGCCCCTGGAAGCATGAAAATCACTTTAAACATGCTAATTTTAGCTCTAACACTGATGATCCACCTACAAATGTGAACTGACGTTCAAAAATAAAACATTTGAAAACGGACCATTTTCCACATTTCTGAAGCATGACATAATGGGGGGGTGTTATCTCTTTTGTCGAAAATCAGCCGTTTTTGCTCGAACATTAAATGCCTCCAAATGGTATTTATTTCACTTCCCGGGGTGAAGAAACCCTTTTTGAGAACTTAGAGTGAGTAAATTGGCCATTTTCATGCACTTTTAACCATTCCATTAATCTTGTGTTTTGGGCCCCTGGAAGCATGAAAATCACTTTAAACATGCTAATTTTAGCTCTAACACTGATGATCCACCTACAAATGTGAACTGACGTTCAAAAATAAAACATTTGAAAACGGACCATTTTCCACATTTCTGAAGCATGACGTAATGGGGGGGTGTTATCTCTTTTGTCGAAAATCAGCCGTTTTTGCTCGAACATTAAATGCCTCCAAATGGTATTTAATTAACTTCCCGAGCCCCTGGAAGCATGAAAATCACTTTAAACATGCTAATTTTAGCTCTAACACTGATGATCCACCTACAAATGTGAACTAACGTTCAAAAATAAAACATTTGAAAACGGACCATTTTCCACATTTCTGAAGCATGACGTAATGGGGGGGGTGTTATCTCTTTTGTCGAAAATCAGCCATTTTTGCTCGAACATTAAATGCCTCCAAATGGTATTTAATTAACTTCCCGGGGTGAAGAAACCCTTTTTGAGAACTCAGAGTGAGTAAATTGGCCATTTTCATGCACTTTTAACCATTCCATAAATCTTGTGTTTTGGGCCCCTGGAAGCATGAAAATCACTTTAAACATGCTAATTTTAGCTCTAACACTGATGATCCACCTACAAATGTGAACTGACGTTCAAAAATAAAACATTTGAAAACGGACCATTTTCCACATTTCTGAAGCATGACGTAATGGGGGGGTGTTATCTCTTTTGTCGAAAATCAGCCGTTTTTGCTCGAACATTAAATGCCTCCAAATGGTATTTAATTAACTTCCCGAGCCCCTGGAAGCATGAAAATCACTTTAAACATGCTAATTTTAGCTCTAACACTGATGATCCACCTACAAATGTGAACTGACGTTCAAAAATAAAACATTTGAAAATGGACCATTTTCCACATTTCTGAAGCATGACGTAATGGGGGGGTGTTATCTCTTTTGTCGAAAATCAGCCGTTTTTGCTCGAACATTAAATGCCTCCAAATGGTATTTAATTAACTTCCCGGGGTGAAGAAACCCTTTTTGAGAACTCAGAGTGAGTAAATTGGCCATTTTCATGCACTTTTAACCATTCCATAAATCTTGTGTTTTGGGCCCCTGGAAGCATGAAAATCACTTTAAACATGCTAATTTTAGCTCTAACACTGATGATCCACCTACAAATGTGAACTGACGTTCAAAAATAAAACATTTGAAAACGGACCATTTTCCACATTTCTGAAGCATGACGTAATGGGGGGGGTTATCTCTTTTGTCGAAAATCAGCCGTTTTTGCTCGAACATTAAATGCCTCCAAATGGTATTTAATTAACTTCCCGGGGTGAAGAAACCCTTTTTGAGAACTCAGAGTGAGTAAATTGGCCATTTTCATGAACTTTTAACCATTCCATAAATCTTGTGTTTTGGGCCCCTGGAAGCATGAAAATCACTTTAAACATGCTAATTTTAGCTCTAACACTGATGATCCACCTACAAATGTGAACTGACGTTCAAAAATAAAACATTTGAAAACGGACCATTTTCCACATTTCTGAAGCATGACGTAATGGGGGGGTGTTATCTCTTTTGTCGAAAATCAGCCGTTTTTGCTCGAACATTAAATGCCTCCAAATGGTATTTAATTAACTTCCCGAGCCCCTGGAAGCATGAAAATCACTTTAAACATGCTAATTTTAGCTCTAACACTGATGATCCACCTACAAATGTGAACTGACGTTCAAAAATAAAACATTTGAAAACGGACCATTTTCCACATTTCTGAAGCATGACGTAATGGGGGGGTGTTATCTCTTTTGTCGAAAATCAGCCGTTTTTGCTCGAACATTAAATGCCTCCAAATGGTATTTATTTCACTTCCCGAGCCCCTGGAAGCATGAAAATCACTTTAAACATGCTAATTTTAGCTCTAACACTGATGATCCACCTACAAATGTGAACTGACGTTCAAAAATAAAACATTTGAAAACGGACCATTTTCCACATTTCTGAAGCATGACGTAATGGGGGGGTGTTATCTCTTTTGTCGAAAATCAGCCGTTTTTGCTCGAACATTAAATGCCTCCAAATGGTATTTAATTAACTTCCCGAGCCCCTGGAAGCATGAAAATCACTTTAAACATGCTAATTTTAGCTCTAACACTGATGATCCACCTACAAATGTGAACTGACGTTCAAAAATAAAACATTTGAAAACGGACCATTTTCCACATTTCTGACGCATGACGTAATGGGGGGGTGTTATCTCTTTTGTCGAAAATCAGCCGTTTTTGCTCGAACATTAAATGCCTCCAAATGGTATTTAATTAACTTCCCGAGCCCCTGGAAGCATGAAAATCACTTTAAACATGCTAATTTTAGCTCTAACACTGATGATACACCTACAAATGTGAACTGACGTTCAAAAATAAAACATTTGAAAACGGACCATTTTCCACATTTCTGAAGCATGACGTAATGGGGGGGTGTTATCTCTTTTGTCGAAAATCAGCCGTTTTTGCTCGAACATTAAATGCCTCCAAATGGTATTTAATTAACTTCCCGGGGTGAAGAAACCCTTTTTGAGAACTCAGAGTGAGTAAATTGGCCATTTTCATGCACTTTTAACCATTCCATAAATCTTGTGTTTTGGGCCTCTGGAAGCATGAAAATCACTTTAAACATGCTAATTTTAGCTCTAACACTGATGATCCACCTACAAATGTGAACTGACGTTCAAAAATAAAACATTTGAAAACGGACCATTTTCCACATTTCTGAAGCATGACGTAATGGGGGGGTGTTATCTCTTTTGTCGAAAATCCGCCGTTTTTGCTCGAACATTAAATGCCTCCAAATGGTATTTATTTCACTTCCCGAGCCCCTGGAAGCATGAAAATCACTTTAAACATGCTAATTTTAGCTCTAACACTGATGATCCACCTACAAATGTGAACTGACGTTCAAAAATAAAACATTTGAAAACGGACCATTTTCCACATTTCTGAAGCATGACGTAATGGGGGGGTGTTATCTCTTTTGTCGAAAATCAGCCGTTTTTGCTCGAACATTAAATGCCTCCAAATGGTATTTAATTAACTTCCCGAGCCCCTGGAAGCATGAAAATCACTTTAAACATGCTAATTTTAGCTCTAACACTGATGATCCACCTACAAATGTGAACTGACGTTCAAAAATAAAACATTTGAAAACGGACCATTTTCCACATTTCTGAAGCATGACGTAATGGGGGGGTGTTATCTCTTTTGTCGAAAATCAGCCGTTTTTGCTCGAACATTAAATGCCTCCAAATGGTATTTAATTAACTTCCCGAGCCCCTGGAAGCATGAAAATCACTTTAAACATGCTAATTTTAGCTCTAACACTGATGATCCACCTACAAATGTGAACTGACGTTCAAAAATAAAACATTTGAAAACGGACCATTTTCCACATTTCTGAAGCATGACGTAATGGGGGGGTGTTATCTCTTTTGTCGAAAATCAGCCGTTTTTGCTCGAACATTAAATGCCTCCAAATGGTATTTAATTAACTTCCCGAGCCCCTGGAAGCATGAAAATCACTTTAAACATGCTAATTTTAGCTCTAACACTGATGATCCACCTACAAATGTGAACTGACGTTCAAAAATAAAACATTTGAAAACGGACCATTTTCCACATTTCTGAAGCATGACGTAATGGGGGGGTGTTATCTCTTTTGTCGAAAATCAGCCGTTTTTGCTCGAACATTAAATGCCTCCAAATGGTATTTAATTAACTTCCCGGGGTGAAGAAACCCTTTTTGAGAACTCAGAGTGAGTAAATTGGCCATTTTCATGCACTTTTAAACATTCCATAAATCTTGTGTTTTGGGCCCCTGGAAGCATGAAAATCACTTTAAACATGCTAATTTTAGCTCTAACACTGATGATCCACCTACAAATGTGAACTGACGTTCAAAAATAAAACATTTGAAAACGGACCATTTTCCACATTTCTGAAGCATGACGTAATGGGGGGGTGTTATCTCTTTTGTCGAAAATCAGCCGTTTTTGCTCGAACATTAAATGCCTCCAAATGGTATTTAATTAACTTCCCGAGCCCCTGGAAGCATGAAAATCACTTTAAACATGCTAATTTTAGCTCTAACACTGATGATCCACCTACAAATGTGAACTGACGTTCAAAAATAAAACATTTGAAAATGGACCATTTTCCACATTTCTGAAGCATGACGTAATGGGGGGGTGTTATCTCTTTTGTCGAAAATCAGCCGTTTTTGCTCGAACATTAAATGCCTCCAAATGGTATTTAATTAACTTCCCGGGGTGAAGAAACCCTTTTTGAGAACTCAGAGTGAGTAAATTGGCCATTTTCATGCACTTTTAACCATTCCATAAATCTTGTGTTTTGGGCCCCTGGAAGCATGAAAATCACTTTAAACATGCTAATTTTAGCTCTAACACTGATGATCCACCTACAAATGTGAACTGACGTTCAAAAATAAAATATTTGAAAACGGACCATTTTCCACATTTCTGAAGCATGACGTAATGGGGGGGTGTTATCTCTTTTGTCGAAAATCAGCCGTTTTTGCTCGAACATTAAATGCCTCCAAATGGTATTTAATTAACTTCCCGAGCCCCTGGAAGCATGAAAATCACTTTAAACATGCTAATTTTAGCTCTAACACTGATGATCCACCTACAAATGTGAACTGACGTTCAAAAATAAAACATTTGAAAACGGACCATTTTCCACATTTCTGAAGCATGACGTAATGGGGGGGTGTTATCTCTTTTGTCGAAAATCAGCCGTTTTTGCTCGAACATTAAATGCCTCCAAATGGTATTTAATTAACTTCCCGGGGTGAAGAAACCCTTTTTGAGAACTCAGAGTGAGTAAATTGGCCATTTTCATGCACTTTTAACCATTCCATAAATCTTGTGTTTTGGGCCCCTGGAAGCATGAAAATCACTTTAAACATACTAATTTTAGCTCTAACACTGATGATCCACCTACAAATGTGAACTGACGTTCAAAAATAAAACATTTGAAAACGGACCATTTTCCACATTTCTGAAGCATGACGTAATGGGGGGGTGTTATCTCTTTTGTCGAAAATCAGCCGTTTTTGCTCGAACATTAAATGCCTCCAAATGGTATTTAATTAACTTCCCGAGCCCCTGGAAGCATGAAAATCACTTTAAACATGCTAATTTTAGCTCTAACACTGATGATCCACCTACAAATGTGAACTGACGTTCAAAAATAAAACATTTGAAAACGGACCATTTTCCACATTTCTGAAGCATGACGTAATGGGGGGGTGTTATCTCTTTTGTCGAAAATCAGCCGTTTTTGCTCGAACATTAAATGCCTCCAAATGGTATTTAATTAACTTCCCGGGGTGAAGAAACCCTTTTTGAGAACTCAGAGTGAGTAAATTGGCCATTTTCATGCACTTTTAACCATTCCATAAATCTTGTGTTTTGGGCCCCTGGAAGCATGAAAAATCACTTTAAACATGCTAATTTTAGCTCTAACACTGATGATCCACCTACAAATGTGAACTGACGTTCAAAAATAAAACATTTGAAAACGGACCATTTTCCACATTTCTGAAGCATGACGTAATGGGGGGGTGTTATCTCTTTTGTCGAAAATCAGCCGTTTTTGCTCGAACATTAAATGCCTCCAAATGGTATTTAATTAACTTCCCGGGGTGAAGAAACCCTTTTTGAGAACTCAGAGTGAGTAAATTGGCCATTTTCATGCACTTTTAACCATTCCATAAATCTTGTGTTTTGGGCCCCTGGAAGCATGAAAATCACTTTAAACATACTAATTTTAGCTCTAACACTGATGATCCACCTACAAATGTGAACTGACGTTCAAAAATAAAACATTTGAAAACGGACCATTTTCCACATTTCTGAAGCATGACGTAATGGGGGGGTGTTATCTCTTTTGTCGAAAATCAGCCGTTTTTGCTCGAACATTAAATGCCTCCAAATGGTATTTAATTAACTTCCCGAGCCCCTGGAAGCATGAAAATCACTTTAAACATGCTAATTTTAGCTCTAACACTGATGATCCACCTACAAATGTGAACTGACGTTCAAAAATAAAACATTTGAAAACGGACCATTTTCCACATTTCTGAAGCATGACGTAATGGGGGGGTGTTATCTCTTTTGTCGAAAATCAGCCGTTTTTGCTCGAACATTAAATGCCTCCAAATGGTATTTAATTAACTTCCCGGGGTGAAGAAACCCTTTTTGAGAACTCAGAGTGAGTAAATTGGCCATTTTCATGCACTTTTAACCATTCCATAAATCTTGTGTTTTGGGCCCCTGGAAGCATGAAAATCACTTTAAACATGCTAATTTTAGCTCTAACACTGATGATCCACCTACAAATGTGAACTGACGTTCAAAAATAAAACATTTGAAAACGGACCATTTTCCACATTTCTGAAGCATGACGTAATGGGGGGGTGTTATCTCTTTTGTCGAAAATCAGCCGTTTTTGCTCGAACATTAAATGCCTCCAAATGGTATTTAATTAACTTCCCGAGCCCCTGGAAGCATGAAAATCACTTTAAACATGCTAATTTTAGCTCTAACACTGATGATCCACCTACAAATGTGAACTGAACGTTCAAAAATAAAACATTTGAAAACGGACCATTTTCCACATTTCTGAAGCATGACGTAATGGGGGGGTGTTATCTCTTTTGTCGAAAATCAGCCATTTTTGCTCGAACATTAAATGCCTCCAAATGGTATTTAATTAACTTCCCGGGGTGAAGAAACCCCTTTTGAGAACTCAGAGTGAGTAAATTGGCCATTTTCATGCACTTTTAACCATTCCATAAATCTTGTGTTTTGGGCCCCTGGAAGCATGAAAATCACTTTAAACATGCTAATTTTAGCTCTAACACTGATGATCCACCTACAAATGTGAACTGACGTTCAAAAATAAAATATTTGAAAACGGACCATTTTCCACATTTCTGAAGCATGACGTAATGGGGGGGTGTCCCCTTGTCGAAAATCAGCCGTTTTTGCTCGAACATTAAATGCCTCCAAATGGTATTTAATTAACTTCCCGAGCCCCTGGAAGCATGAAAATCACTTTAAACATGCTAATTTTAGCTCTAACACTGATGATCCACCTACAAATGTGAACTGACGTTCAAAAATAAAACATTTGAAAACGGACCATTTTCCACATTTCTGAAGCATGACGTAATGGGGGGGTGTTATCTCTTTTGTCGAAAATCAGCCGTTTTTGCTCGAACATTAAATGCCTCCAAATGGTATTTAATTAACTTCCCGGGGTGAAGAAACCCTTTTTGAGAACTCAGAGTGAGTAAATTGGCCATTTTCATGCACTTTTAACCATTCCATAAATCTTGTGTTTTGGGCCCCTGGAAGCATGAAAATCACTTTAAACATGCTAATTTTAGCTCTAACACTGATGATCCACCTACAAATGTGAACTGACGTTCAAAAATAAAACATTTGAAAACGGACCATTTTCCACATTTCTGCAGCATGACGTAATGGGGGGTGTTATCTCTTTTGTCGAAAATCAGCCGTTTTTGCTCGAACATTAAATGCCTCCAAATGGTATTTAATTAACTTCCCGATTCCCTGGAAGCATGAAATCACTTTAAACATGCTAATTTTAGCTCTAACACTGATGATCCACCTACAAATGTGAACTGACGTTCAAAAATAAAACATTTGAAAACGGACCATTTTCCACATTTCTGAAGCATGACGTAATGGGGGGGTGTTATCTCTTTTGTCGAAAATCAGCAATTTTTGCTCGAACATTAAATGCCTCCAAATGGTATTTAATTAACTTCCGGGGTGAAGAAACCCTTTTTGAGAACTCAGAGTGAGTAAATTGGCCATTTTCATGCACTTTTAACCATTCCATAAATCTTGTGTTTTGGGCCCCTGGAAGCATGAAAATCACTTTAAACATGCTAATTTTAGCTCTAACACTGATGATCCACCTACAAATGTGAACTGACGTTCAAAAATAAAACATTTGAAAACAGACCATTTTCCACATTTCTGAAGCATGACGTAATGGGGGGGTGTTATCTCTTTTGTCGAAAATCAGCCGTTTTTGCTCGAACATTAAATGCCTCCAAATGGTATTTAATTAACTTCCCGAGCCCCTGGAAGCATGAAAATCACTTTAAACATGCTAATTTTAGCTCTAACACTGATGATCCACCTACAAATGTGAACTGACGTTCAAAAATAAAACATTTGAAAACGGACCATTTTCCACATTTCTGAAGCATGACGTAATGGGGGGGTGTTATCTCTTTTGTCGAAAATCAGCCGTTTTTGCTCGAACATTAAATGCCTCCAAATGGTATTTAATTAACTTCCCGGGGTGAAGAAACCCTTTTTGAGAACTCAGAGTGAGTAAATTGGCCATTTTCATGCACTTTTAACCATTCCATAAATCTTGTGTTTTGGGCCCCTGGAAGCATGAAAATCACTTTAAACATGCTAATTTTAGCTCTAACACTGATGATCCACCTACAAATGTGAACTGACGTTCAAAAATAAAACATTTGAAAACGGACCATTTTCCACATTTCTGAAGCATGACGTAATGGGGGGGTGTTATCTCTTTTGTCGAAAATCAGCCGTTTTTGCTCGAACATTAAATGCCTCCAAATGGTATTTAATTAACTTCCCGAGGTGAAGAAACCCTTTTTGAGAACTCAGAGTGAGTAAATTGGCCATTTTCATGCACTTTTAACCATTCCATAAATCTTGTGTTTTGGGCCCCTGGAAGCATGAAAATCACTTTAAACATGCTAATTTTAGCTCTAACACTGATGATCCACCTACAAATGTGAACTGACGTTCAAAAATAAAACATTTGAAAACGGACCATTTTCCACATTTCTGAAGCATGACGTAATTGGGGGGTGTTATCTCTTTTGTCGAAAATCAGCCGTTTTTGCTCGAACATTAAATGCCTCCAAATGGTATTTAATTAACTTCCCGAGCCCCTGGAAGCATGAAAATCACTTTAAACATGCTAATTTTAGCTCTAACACTGATGATCCACCTACAAATGTGAACTGACGTTCAAAAATAAAACATTTGAAAACGGACCATTTTCCACATTTCTGAAGCATGACGTAATGGGGGGGTGTTATCTCTTTTGTCGAAAATCAGCCGTTTTTGCTCGAACATTAAATGCCTCCAAATGGTATTTAATTAACTTCCCGAGCCCCTGGAAGCATGAAAATCACTTTAAACATGCTAATTTTAGCTCTAACACTGATGATCCACCTACAAATGTGAACTGACGTTCAAAAATAAAACATTTGAAAACGGACCATTTTCCACATTTCTGAAGCATGACGTAATGGGGGGGTGTTATCTCTTTTGTCGAAAATCAGCCGTTTTTGCTCGAACATTAAATGCCTCCAAATGGTATTTAATTAACTTCCCGAGCCCCTGGAAGCATGAAAATCACTTTAAACATGCTAATTTTAGCTCTAACACTGATGATCCACCTACAAATGTGAACTGACGTTCAAAAATAAAACATTTGAAAACGGACCATTTTCCACATTTCTGAAGCATGACGTAATGGGGGGGTGTTATCTCTTTTGTCGAAAATCAGCCGTTTTTGCTCGAACATTAAATGCCTCCAAATGGTATTTAATTAACTTCCCGGGGTGAAGAAACCCTTTTTGAGAACTCAGAGTGAGTAAATTGGCCATTTTCATGCACTTTTAAACATTCCATAAATCTTGTGTTTTGGGCCCCTGGAAGCATGAAAATCACTTTAAACATGCTAATTTTAGCTCTAACACTGATGATCCACCTACAAATGTGAACTGACGTTCAAAAATAAAACATTTGAAAACGGACCATTTTCCACATTTCTGAAGCATGACGTAATGGGGGGGTGTTATCTCTTTTGTCGAAAATCAGCCGTTTTTGCTCGAACATTAAATGCCTCCAAATGGTATTTAATTAACTTCCCGAGCCCCTGGAAGCATGAAAATCACTTTAAACTTGCTAATTTTAGCTCTAACACTGATGATCCACCTACAAATGTGAACTGACGTTCAAAAATAAAACATTTGAAAATGGACCATTTTCCACATTTCTGAAGCATGACGTAATGGGGGGGTGTTATCTCTTTTGTCGAAAATCAGCCGTTTTTGCTCGAAAATTAAATGCCTCCAAATGGTATTTAATTAACTTCCCGGGGTGAAGAAACCCTTTTTGAGAACTCAGAGTGAGTAAATTGGCCATTTTCATGCACTTTTAACCATTCCATAAATCTTGTGTTTTGGGCCCCTGGAAGCATGAAAATCACTTTAAACATGCTAATTTTAGCTCTAACACTGATGATCCACCTACAAATGTGAACTGACGTTCAAAAATAAAACATTTGAAAACGGACCATTTTCCACATTTCTGAAGCATGACATAATGGGGGGGTGTTATCTCTTTTGTCGAAAATCAGCCGTTTTTGCTCGAACATTAAATGCCTCCAAATGGTATTTATTTCACTTCCCGGGGTGAAGAAACCCTTTTTGAGAACTTAGAGTGAGTAAATTGGCCATTTTCATGCACTTTTAACCATTCCATTAATCTTGTGTTTTGGGCCCCTGGAAGCATGAAAATCACTTTAAACATGCTAATTTTAGCTCTAACACTGATGATCCACCTACAAATGTGAACTGACGTTCAAAAATAAAACATTTGAAAACGGACCATTTTCCACATTTCTGAAGCATGACGTAATGGGGGGGTGTTATCTCTTTTGTCGAAAATCAGCCGTTTTTGCTCGAACATTAAATGCCTCCAAATGGTATTTAATTAACTTCCCGAGCCCCTGGAAGCATGAAAATCACTTTAAACATACTAATTTTAGCTCTAACACTGATGATCCACCTACAAATGTGAACTGACGTTCAAAAATAAAACATTTGATAACGGACCATTTTCCACATTTCTGAAGCATGACGTAATGGGGGGGTGTTATCTCTTTTGTCGAAAATCAGCCGTTTTTGCTCGAACATTAAATGCCTCCAAATGGTATTTAATTAACTTCCCGAGCCCCTGGAAGCATGAAAATCACTTTAAACATGCTAATTTTAGCTCTAACACTGATGATCCACCTACAAATGTGAACTGACGTTCAAAAATAAAACATTTGAAAACGGACCATTTTCCACATTTCTGAAGCATGACGTAATGGGGGGGTGTTATCTCTTTTGTCGAAAATCAGCCGTTTTCGCTCAAACATTAAATGCCTCCAAATGGTATTTAATTAACTTCCCGGGGTGAAGAAACCCTTTTTGAGAACTCAGAGTGAGTAAATTGGCCATTTTCATGCACTTTTAACCATTCCATAAATCTTGTGTTTTGGGCCCCTGGAAGCATGAAAATCACTTTAAACATGCTAATTTTAGCTCTAACACTGATGATCCACCTACAAATGTGAACTGACGTTCAAAAATAAAACATTTGAAAACGGACCATTTTCCACATTTCTGAAGCATGACGTAATGGGGGGGTGTTATCTCTTTTGTCGAAAATCAGCCGTTTTTGCTCGAACATTAAATGCCTTCAAATGGTATTTAATTAACTTCCCGAGCCCCTGGAAGCATGAAAATCACTTTAAACATGCTAATTTTAGCTCTAACACTGATGATCCACCTACAAATGTGAACTGACGTTCAAAAATAAAACATTTGAAAACGGACCATTTTCCACATTTCTGAAGCATGACGTAATGGGGGGGTGTTATCTCTTTTGTCGAAAATCAGCCGTTTTTGCTCGAACATTAAATGCCTCCAAATGGTATTTAATTAACTTCCCGAGCCCCTGGAAGCATGAAAATCATTTTAAACATGCTAATTTTAGCTCTAACACTGATGATCCACCTACAAATGTGAACTGACGTTCAAAAATAAAACATTTGAAAACGGACCATTTTCCACATTTCTGAAGCATGACGTAATGGGGGGGGGTTATCTCTTTTGTCGAAAATCAGCCGTTTTTGCTCGAACATTAAATGCCTCCAAATGGTATTTAATTAACTTCCCGGGGTGAAGAAACCCTTTTTGAGAACTCAGAGTGAGTAAATTGGCCATTTTCATGAACTTTTAACCATTCCATAAATCTTGTGTTTTGGGCCCCTGGAAGCATGAAAATCACTTTAAACATGCTAATTTTAGCTCTAACACTGATGATCCACCTACAAATGTGAACTGACGTTCAAAAATAAAACATTTGAAAACGGACCATTTTCCACATTTCTGAAGCATGACGTAATGGGGGGGTGTTATCTCTTTTGTCGAAAATCAGCCGTTTTTGCTCGAACATTAAATGCCTCCAAATGGTATTTAATTAACTTCCCGAGCCCCTGGAAGCATGAAAATCACTTTAAACATGCTAATTTTAGCTCTAACACTGATGATCCACCTACAAATGTGAACTGACGTTCAAAAATAAAACATTTGAAAACGGACCATTTTCCACATTTCTGAAGCATGACGTAATGGGGGGGTGTTATCTCTTTTGTCGAAAATCAGCCGTTTTTGCTCGAACATTAAATGCCTCCAAATGGTATTTAATTAACTTCCCGGGGTGAAGAAACCCTTTTTGAGAACTCAGAGTGAGTAAATTGGCCATTTTCATGCACTTTTAAACATTCCATAAATCTTGTGTTTTGGGCCCCTGGAAGCATGAAAATCACTTTAAACATGCTAATTTTAGCTCTAACACTGATGATCCACCTACAAATGTGAACTGACGTTCAAAAATAAAACATTTGAAAACGGACCATTTTCCACATTTCTGAAGCATGACGTAATGGGGGGGTGTTATCTCTTTTGTCGAAAATCAGCCGTTTTTGCTCGAACATTAAATGCCTCCAAATGGTATTTAATTAACTTCCCGAGCCCCTGGAAGCATGAAAATCACTTTAAACATGCTAATTTTAGCTCTAACACTGATGATCCACCTACAAATGTGAACTGACGTTCAAAAATAAAACATTTGAAAATGGACCATTTTCCACATTTCTGAAGCATGACGTAATGGGGGGGTGTTATCTCTTTTGTCGAAAATCAGCCGTTTTTGCTCGAACATTAAATGCCTCCAAATGGTATTTAATTAACTTCCCGGGGTGAAGAAACCCTTTTTGAGAACTCAGAGTGAGTAAATTGGCCATTTTCATGCACTTTTAACCATTCCATAAATCTTGTGTTTTGGGCCCCTGGAAGCATGAAAATCACTTTAAACATGCTAATTTTAGCTCTAACACTGATGATCCACCTACAAATGTGAACTGACGTTCAAAAATAAAATATTTGAAAACGGACCATTTTCCACATTTCTGAAGCATGACGTAATGGGGGGGTGTTATCTCTTTTGTCGAAAATCAGCCGTTTTTGCTCGAACATTAAATGCCTCCAAATGGTATTTAATTAACTTCCCGAGCCCCTGGAAGCATGAAAATCACTTTAAACATGCTAATTTTAGCTCTAACACTGATGATCCACCTACAAATGTGAACTGACGTTCAAAAATAAAACATTTGAAAACGGACCATTTTCCACATTTCTGAAGCATGACGTAATGGGGGGGTGTTATCTCTTTTGTCGAAAATCAACCGTTTTTGCTCGAACATTAAATGCCTCCAAATGGTATTTAATTAACTTCCCGGGGTGAAGAAACCCTTTTTGAGAACTCAGAGTGAGTAAATTGGCCATTTTCATGCACTTTTAACCATTCCATAAATCTTGTGTTTTGGGCCCCTGGAAGCATGAAAATCACTTTAAACATACTAATTTTAGCTCTAACACTGATGATCCACCTACAAATGTGAACTGACGTTCAAAAATAAAACATTTGAAAACGGACCATTTTCCACATTTCTGAAGCATGACGTAATGGGGGGGTGTTATCTCTTTTGTCGAAAATCAGCCGTTTTTGCTCGAACATTAAATGCCTCCAAATGGTATTTAATTAACTTCCCGAGCCCCTGGAAGCATGAAAATCACTTTAAACATGCTAATTTTAGCTCTAACACTGATGATCCACCTACAAATGTGAACTGACGTTCAAAAATAAAACATTTGAAAATGGACCATTTTCCACATTTCTGAAGCATGACGTAATGGGGGGGTGTTATCTCTTTTGTCGAAAATCAGCCGTTTTTGCTCGAACATTAAATGCCTCCAAATGGTATTTAATTAACTTCCCGGGGTGAAGAAACCCTTTTTGAGAACTCAGAGTGAGTAAATTGGCCATTTTCATGCACTTTTAACCATTCCATAAATCTTGTGTTTTGGGCCCCTGGAAGCATGAAAATCACTTTAAACATGCTAATTTTAGCTCTAACACTGATGATCCACCTACAAATGTGAACTGACGTTCAAAAATAAAATATTTGAAAACGGACCATTTTCCACATTTCTGAAGCATGACGTAATGGGGGGGTGTTATCTCTTTTGTCGAAAATCAGCCGTTTTTGCTCGAACATTAAATGCCTCCAAATGGTATTTAATTAACTTCCCGAGCCCCTGGAAGCATGAAAATCACTTTAAACATGCTAATTTTAGCTCTAACACTGATGATCCACCTACAAATGTGAACTGACGTTCAAAAATAAAACATTTGAAAACGGACCATTTTCCACATTTCTGAAGCATGACGTAATGGGGGGGTGTTATCTCTTTTGTCGAAAATCAGCCGTTTTTGCTCGAACATTAAATGCCTCCAAATGGTATTTAATTAACTTCCCGGGGTGAAGAAACCCTTTTTGAGAACTCAGAGTGAGTAAATTGGCCATTTTCATGCACTTTTAACCATTCCATAAATCTTGTGTTTTGGGCCCCTGGAAGCATGAAAATCACTTTAAACATACTAATTTTAGCTCTAACACTGATGATCCACCTACAAATGTGAACTGACGTTCAAAAATAAAACATTTGAAAACGGACCATTTTCCACATTTCTGAAGCATGACGTAATGGGGGGGTGTTATCTCTTTTGTCGAAAATCAGCCGTTTTCGCTCAAACATTAAATGCCTCCAAATGGTATTTAATTAACTTCCCGGGGTGAAGAAACCCTTTTTGAGAACTCAGAGTGAGTAAATTGGCCATTTTCATGCACTTTTAACCATTCCATAAATCTTGTGTTTTGGGCCCCTGGAAGCATGAAAATCACTTTAAACATGCTAATTTTAGCTCTAACACTGATGATCCACCTACAAATGTGAACTGACGTTCAAAAATAAAACATTTGAAAACGGACCATTTTCCACATTTCTGAAGCATGACGTAATGGGGGGGTGTTATCTCTTTTGTCGAAAATCAGCCGTTTTTGCTCGAACATTAAATGCCTCCAAATGGTATTTAATTAACTTCCCGAGCCCCTGGAAGCATGAAAATCACTTTAAACATGCTAATTTTAGCTCTAACACTGATGATCCACCTACAAATGTGAACTGACGTTCAAAAATAAAACATTTGAAAACGGACCATTTTCCACATTTCTGAAGCATGACGTAATGGGGGGGTGTTATCTCTTTTGTCGAAAATCTGCCGTTTTTGCTCGAACATTAAATGCCTCCAAATGGTATTTAATTAACTTCCCGAGCCCCTGGAAGCATGAAAATCACTTTAAACATGCTAATTTTAGCTCTAACACTGATGATCCACCTACAAATGTGAACTGACGTTCAAAAATAAAACATTTGAAAACGGACCATTTTCCACATTTCTGAAGCATGACGTAATGGGGGGGTGTTATCTCTTTTGTCGAAAATCAGCCGTTTTTGCTCGAACATTAAATGCCTCCAAATGGTATTTAATTAACTTCCCGAGCCCCTGGAAGCATGAAAATCACTTTAAACATGCTAATTTTAGCTCTAACACTGATGATCCACCTACAAATGTGAACTGACGTTCAAAAATAAAACATTTGAAAACGGACCATTTTCCACATTTCTGAAGCATGACGTAATGGGGGGGTGTTATCTCTTTTGTCGAAAATCAGCCGTTTTTGCTCGAACATTAAATGCCTCCAAATGGTATTTAATTAACTTCCCGGGGTGAAGAAACCCTTTTTGAGAACTCAGAGTGAGTAAATTGGCCATTTTCATGCACTTTTAAACATTCCATAAATCTTGTGTTTTGGGCCCCTGGAAGCATGAAAATCACTTTAAACATGCTAATTTTAGCTCTAACACTGATGATCCACCTACAAATGTGAACTGACGTTCAAAAATAAAACATTTGAAAACGGACCATTTTCCACATTTCTGAAGCATGACGTAATGGGGGGGTGTTATCTCTTTTGTCGAAAATCAGCCGTTTTTGCTCGAACATTAAATGCCTCCAAATGGTATTTAATTAACTTCCCGAGCCCCTGGAAGCATGAAAATCACTTTAAACATGCTAATTTTAGCTCTAACACTGATGATCCACCTACAAATGTGAACTGACGTTCAAAAATAAAACATTTGAAAATGGACCATTTTCCACATTTCTGAAGCATGACGTAATGGGGGGGTGTTATCTCTTTTGTCGAAAATCAGCCGTTTTTGCTCGAACATTAAATGCCTCCAAATGGTATTTAATTAACTTCCCGGGGTGAAGAAACCCTTTTTGAGAACTCAGAGTGAGTAAATTGGCCATTTTCATGCACTTTTAACCATTCCATAAATCTTGTGTTTTGGGCCCCTGGAAGCATGAAAATCACTTTAAACATGCTAATTTTAGCTCTAACACTGATGATCCACCTACAAATGTGAACTGACGTTCAAAAATAAAATATTTGAAAACGGACCATTTTCCACATTTCTGAAGCATGACGTAATGGGGGGGTGTTATCTCTTTTGTCGAAAATCAGCCGTTTTTGCTCGAACATTAAATGCCTCCAAATGGTATTTAATTAACTTCCCGAGCCCCTGGAAGCATGAAAATCACTTTAAACATGCTAATTTTAGCTCTAACACTGATGATCCACCTACAAATGTGAACTGACGTTCAAAAATAAAACATTTGAAAACGGACCATTTTCCACATTTCTGAAGCATGACGTAATGGGGGGGTGTTATCTCTTTTGTCGAAAATCAGCCGTTTTTGCTCGAACATTAAATGCCTCCAAATGGTATTTAATTAACTTCCCGGGGTGAAGAAACCCTTTTTGAGAACTCAGAGTGAGTAAATTGGCCATTTTCATGCACTTTTAACCATTCCATAAATCTTGTGTTTTGGGCCCCTGGAAGCATGAAAATCACTTTAAACATACTAATTTTAGCTCTAACACTGATGATCCACCTACAAATGTGAACTGACGTTCAAAAATAAAACATTTGAAAACGGACCATTTTCCACATTTCTGAAGCATGACGTAATGGGGGGGTGTTATCTCTTTTGTCGAAAATCAGCCGTTTTTGCTCGAACATTAAATGCCTCCAAATGGTATTTAATTAACTTCCCGAGCCCCTGGAAGCATGAAAATCACTTTAAACATGCTAATTTTAGCTCTAACACTGATGATCCACCTACAAATGTGAACTGACGTTCAAAAATAAAACATTTGAAAACGGACCATTTTCCACATTTCTGAAGCATGACGTAATGGGGGGGTGTTATCTCTTTTGTCGAAAATCAGCCGTTTTCGCTCAAACATTAAATGCCTCCAAATGGTATTTAATTAACTTCCCGGGGTGAAGAAACCCTTTTTGAGAACTCAGAGTGAGTAAATTGGCCATTTTCATGCACTTTTAACCATTCCATAAATCTTGTGTTTTGGGCCCCTGGAAGCATGAAAATCACTTTAAACATGCTAATTTTAGCTCTAACACTGATGATCCACCTACAAATGTGAACTGACGTTCAAAAATAAAACATTTGAAAACGGACCATTTTCCACATTTCTGAAGCATGACGTAATGGGGGGGTGTTATCTCTTTTGTCGAAAATCAGCCGTTTTTGCTCGAACATTAAATGCCTCCAAATGGTATTTAATTAACTTCCCGAGCCCCTGGAAGCATGAAAATCACTTTAAACATGCTAATTTTAGCTCTAACACTGATGATCCACCTACAAATGTGAACTGACGTTCAAAAATAAAACATTTGAAAACGGACCATTTTCCACATTTCTGAAGCATGACGTAATGGGGGGGTGTTATCTCTTTTGTCGAAAATCTGCCGTTTTTGCTCGAACATTAAATGCCTCCAAATGGTATTTAATTAACTTCCCGAGCCCCTGGAAGCATGAAAATCACTTTAAACATGCTAATTTTAGCTCTAACACTGATGATCCACCTACAAATGTGAACTGACGTTCAAAAATAAAACATTTGAAAACGGACCATTTTCCACATTTCTGAAGCATGACGTAATGGGGGGGGGTTATCTCTTTTGTCGAAAATCAGCCGTTTTTGCTCGAACATTAAATGCCTCCAAATGGTATTTAATTAACTTCCCGAGCCCCTGGAAGCATGAAAATCACTTTAAACATGCTAATTTTAGCTCTAACACTGATGATCCACCTACAAATGTGAACTGACGTTCAAAAATAAAACATTTGAAAACGGACCATTTTCCACATTTCTGAAGCATGACGTAATGGGGGGGTGTTATCTCTTTTGTCGAAAATCAGCCGTTTTTGCTCGAACATTAAATGCCTCCAAATGGTATTTAATTAACTTCCCGGGGTGAAGAAACCCTTTTTGAGAACTCAGAGTGAGTAAATTGGCCATTTTCATGCACTTTTAAACATTCCATAAATCTTGTGTTTTGGGCCCCTGGAAGCATGAAAATCACTTTAAACATGCTAATTTTAGCTCTAACACTGATGATCCACCTACAAATGTGAACTGACGTTCAAAAATAAAACATTTGAAAACGGACCATTTTCCACATTTCTGAAGCATGACGTAATGGGGGGGTGTTATCTCTTTTGTCGAAAATCAGCCGTTTTTGCTCGAACATTAAATGCCTCCAAATGGTATTTAATTAACTTCCCGAGCCCCTGGAAGCATGAAAATCACTTTAAACATGCTAATTTTAGCTCTAACACTGATGATCCACCTACAAATGTGAACTGACGTTCAAAAATAAAACATTTGAAAATGGACCATTTTCCACATTTCTGAAGCATGACGTAATGGGGGGGTGTTATCTCTTTTGTCGAAAATCAGCCGTTTTTGCTCGAACATTAAATGCCTCCAAATGGTATTTAATTAACTTCCCGGGGTGAAGAAACCCTTTTTGAGAACTCAGAGTGAGTAAATTGGCCATTTTCATGCACTTTTAACCATTCCATAAATCTTGTGTTTTGGGCCTCTGGAAGCATGAAAATCACTTTAAACATGCTAATTTTAGCTCTAACACTGATGATCCACCTACAAATGTGAACTGACGTTCAAAAATAAAATATTTGAAAACGGACCATTTTCCACATTTCTGAAGCATGACGTAATGGGGGGGTGTTATCTCTTTTGTCGAAAATCAGCCGTTTTTGCTCGAACATTAAATGCCTCCAAATGGTATTTAATTAACTTCCCGAGCCCCTGGAAGCATGAAAATCACTTTAAACATGCTAATTTTAGCTCTAACACTGATGATCCACCTACAAATGTGAACTGACGTTCAAAAATAAAACATTTGAAAACGGACCATTTTCCACATTTCTGAAGCATGACGTAATGGGGGGGTGTTATCTCTTTTGTCGAAAATCAGCCGTTTTTGCTCGAACATTAAATGCCTCCAAATGGTATTTAATTAACTTCCCGGGGTGAAGAAACCCTTTTTGAGAACTCAGAGTGAGTAAATTGGCCATTTTCATGCACTTTTAACCATTCCATAAATCTTGTGTTTTGGGCCCCTGGAAGCATGAAAATCACTTTAAACATACTAATTTTAGCTCTAACACTGATGATCCACCTACAAATGTGAACTGACGTTCAAAAATAAAACATTTGAAAACGGACCATTTTCCACATTTCTGAAGCATGACGTAATGGGGGGGTGTTATCTCTTTTGTCGAAAATCAGCCGTTTTTGCTCGAACATTAAATGCCTCCAAATGGTATTTAATTAACTTCCCGAGCCCCTGGAAGCATGAAAATCACTTTAAACATGCTAATTTTAGCTCTAACACTGATGATCCACCTACAAATGTGAACTGACGTTCAAAAATAAAACATTTGAAAACGGACCATTTTCCACATTTCTGAAGCATGACGTAATGGGGGGGTGTTATCTCTTTTGTCGAAAATCAGCCGTTTTCGCTCAAACATTAAATGCCTCCAAATGGTATTTAATTAACTTCCCGGGGTGAAGAAACCCTTTTTGAGAACTCAGAGTGAGTAAATTGGCCATTTTCATGCACTTTTAACCATTCCATAAATCTTGTGTTTTGGGCCCCTGGAAGCATGAAAATCACTTTAAACATGCTAATTTTAGCTCTAACACTGATGATCCACCTACAAATGTGAACTGACGTTCAAAAATAAAACATTTGAAAACGGACCATTTTCCACATTTCTGAAGCATGACGTAATGGGGGGGTGTTATCTCTTTTGTCGAAAATCAGCCGTTTTTGCTCGAACATTAAATGCCTCCAAATGGTATTTAATTAACTTCCCGAGCCCCTGGAAGCATGAAAATCACTTTAAACATGCTAATTTTAGCTCTAACACTGATGATCCACCTACAAATGTGAACTGACGTTCAAAAATAAAACATTTGAAAACGGACCATTTTCCACATTTCTGAAGCATGACGTAATGGGGGGGTGTTATCTCTTTTGTCGAAAATCAGCCGTTTTTGCTCGAACATTAAATGCCTCCAAATGGTATTTAATTAACTTCCCGAGCCCCTGGAAGCATGAAAATCACTTTAAACATGCTAATTTTAGCTCTAACACTGATGATCCACCTACAAATGTGAACTGACGTTCAAAAATAAAACATTTGAAAACGGACCATTTTCCACATTTCTGAAGCATGACGTAATGGGGGGGGGTTATCTCTTTTGTCGAAAATCAGCCGTTTTTGCTCGAACATTAAATGCCTCCAAATGGTATTTAATTAACTTCCCGGGGTGAAGAAACCCTTTTTGAGAACTCAGAGTGAGTAAATTGGCCATTTTCATGAACTTTTAACCATTCCATAAATCTTGTGTTTTGGGCCCCTGGAAGCATGAAAATCACTTTAAACATGCTAATTTTAGCTCTAACACTGATGATCCACCTACAAATGTGAACTGACATTCAAAAATAAAACATTTGAAAACGGACCATTTTCCACATTTCTGAAGCATGACGTAATGGGGGGGTGTTATCTCTTTTGTCGAAAATCAGCCGTTTTTGCTCGAACATTAAATGCCTCCAAATGGTATTTAATTAACTTCCCGAGCCCCTGGAAGCATGAAAATCACTTTAAACATGCTAATTTTAGCTCTAACACTGATGATCCACCTACAAATGTGAACTGACGTTCAAAAATAAAACATTTGAAAATGGACAATTTTCCACATTTCTGAAGCATGACGTAATGGGGGGGTGTTATCTCTTTTGTCGAAAATCAGCCGTTTTTGCTCGAACATTAAATGCCTCCAAATGGTATTTAATTAACTTCCCGGGGTGAAGAAACCCTTTTTGAGAACTCAGAGTGAGTAAATTGGCCATTTTCATGCACTTTTAACCATTCCATAAATCTTGTGTTTTGGGCCCCTGGAAGCATGAAAATCACTTTAAACATGCTAATTTTAGCTCTAACACTGATGATCCACCTACAAATGTGAACTGACGTTCAAAAATAAAACATTTGAAAACGGACCATTTTCCACATTTCTGAAGCATGACATAATGGGGGGGTGTTATCTCTTTTGTCGAAAATCAGCCGTTTTTGCTCGAACATTAAATGCCTCCAAATGGTATTTATTTCACTTCCCGGGGTGAAGAAACCCTTTTTGAGAACTTAGAGTGAGTAAATTGGCCATTTTCATGCACTTTTAACCATTCCATTAATCTTGTGTTTTGGGCCCCTGGAAGCATGAAAATCACTTTAAACATGCTAATTTTAGCTCTAACACTGATGATCCACCTACAAATGTGAACTGACGTTCAAAAATAAAACATTTGAAAACGGACCATTTTCCACATTTCTGAAGCATGACGTAATGGGGGGGTGTTATCTCTTTTGTCGAAAATCAGCCGTTTTTGCTCGAACATTAAATGCCTCCAAATGGTATTTAATTAACTTCCCGAGCCCCTGGAAGCATGAAAATCACTTTAAACATGCTAATTTTAGCTCTAACACTGATGATCCACCTACAAATGTGAACTAACGTTCAAAAATAAAACATTTGAAAACGGACCATTTTCCACATTTCTGAAGCATGACGTAATGGGGGGGGTGTTATCTCTTTTGTCGAAAATCAGCCATTTTTGCTCGAACATTAAATGCCTCCAAATGGTATTTAATTAACTTCCCGGGGTGAAGAAACCCTTTTTGAGAACTCAGAGTGAGTAAATTGGCCATTTTCATGCACTTTTAACCATTCCATAAATCTTGTGTTTTGGGCCCCTGGAAGCATGAAAATCACTTTAAACATGCTAATTTTAGCTCTAACACTGATGATCCACCTACAAATGTGAACTGACGTTCAAAAATAAAACATTTGAAAACGGACCATTTTCCACATTTCTGAAGCATGACGTAATGGGGGGGTGTTATCTCTTTTGTCGAAAATCAGCCGTTTTTGCTCGAACATTAAATGCCTCCAAATGGTATTTAATTAACTTCCCGAGCCCCTGGAAGCATGAAAATCACTTTAAACATGCTAATTTTAGCTCTAACACTGATGATCCACCTACAAATGTGAACTGACGTTCAAAAATAAAACATTTGAAAATGGACCATTTTCCACATTTCTGAAGCATGACGTAATGGGGGGGTGTTATCTCTTTTGTCGAAAATCAGCCGTTTTTGCTCGAACATTAAATGCCTCCAAATGGTATTTAATTAACTTCCCGGGGTGAAGAAACCCTTTTTGAGAACTCAGAGTGAGTAAATTGGCCATTTTCATGCACTTTTAACCATTCCATAAATCTTGTGTTTTGGGCCCCTGGAAGCATGAAAATCACTTTAAACATGCTAATTTTAGCTCTAACACTGATGATCCACCTACAAATGTGAACTGACGTTCAAAAATAAAATATTTGAAAACGGACCATTTTCCACATTTCTGAAGCATGACGTAATGGGGGGGTGTTATCTCTTTTGTCGAAAATCAGCCGTTTTTGCTCGAACATTAAATGCCTCCAAATGGTATTTAATTAACTTCCCGAGCCCCTGGAAGCATGAAAATCACTTTAAACATGCTAATTTTAGCTCTAACACTGATGATCCACCTACAAATGTGAACTGACGTTCAAAAATAAAACATTTGAAAACGGACCATTTTCCACATTTCTGAAGCATGACGTAATGGGGGGGGGTTATCTCTTTTGTCGAAAATCAGCCGTTTTTGCTCGAACATTAAATGCCTCCAAATGGTATTTAATTAACTTCCCGGGGTGAAGAAACCCTTTTTGAGAACTCAGAGTGAGTAAATTGGCCATTTTCATGAACTTTTAACCATTCCATAAATCTTGTGTTTTGGGCCCCTGGAAGCATGAAAATCACTTTAAACATGCTAATTTTAGCTCTAACACTGATGATCCACCTACAAATGTGAACTGACGTTCAAAAATAAAACATTTGAAAACGGACCATTTTCCACATTTCTGAAGCATGACGTAATGGGGGGGTGTTATCTCTTTTGTCGAAAATCAGCCGTTTTTGCTCGAACATTAAATGCCTCCAAATGGTATTTAATTAACTTCCCGAGCCCCTGGAAGCATGAAAATCACTTTAAACATGCTAATTTTAGCTCTAACACTGATGATCCACCTACAAATGTGAACTGACGTTCAAAAATAAAACATTTGAAAACGGACCATTTTCCACATTTCTGAAGCATGACGTAATGGGGGGGTGTTATCTCTTTTGTCGAAAATCAGCCGTTTTTGCTCGAACATTAAATGCCTCCAAATGGTATTTATTTCACTTCCCGAGCCCCTGGAAGCATGAAAATCACTTTAAACATGCTAATTTTAGCTCTAACACTGATGATCCACCTACAAATGTGAACTGACGTTCAAAAATAAAACATTTGAAAACTGACCATTTTCCACATTTCTGAAGCATGACGTAATGGGGGGGTGTTATCTCTTTTGTCGAAAATCAGCCGTTTTTGCTCGAACATTAAATGCCTCCAAATGGTATTTAATTAACTTCCCGAGCCCCTGGAAGCATGAAAATCACTTTAAACATGCTAATTTTAGCTCTAACACTGATGATCCACCTACAAATGTGAACTGACGTTCAAAAATAAAACATTTGAAAACGGACCATTTTCCACATTTCTGACGCATGACGTAATGGGGGGGTGTTATCTCTTTTGTCGAAAATCAGCCGTTTTTGCTCGAACATTAAATGCCTCCAAATGGTATTTAATTAACTTCCCGAGCCCCTGGAAGCATGAAAATCACTTTAAACATGCTAATTTTAGCTCTAACACTGATGATACACCTACAAATGTGAACTGACGTTCAAAAATAAAACATTTGAAAACGGACCATTTTCCACATTTCTGAAGCATGACGTAATGGGGGGGTGTTATCTCTTTTGTCGAAAATCAGCCGTTTTTGCTCGAACATTAAATGCCTCCAAATGGTATTTAATTAACTTCCCGGGGTGAAGAAACCCTTTTTGAGAACTCAGAGTGAGTAAATTGGCCATTTTCATGCACTTTTAACCATTCCATAAATCTTGTGTTTTGGGCCTCTGGAAGCATGAAAATCACTTTAAACATGCTAATTTTAGCTCTAACACTGATGATCCACCTACAAATGTGAACTGACGTTCAAAAATAAAACATTTGAAAACGGACCATTTTCCACATTTCTGAAGCATGACGTAATGGGGGGGTGTTATCTCTTTTGTCGAAAATCCGCCGTTTTTGCTCGAACATTAAATGCCTCCAAATGGTATTTATTTCACTTCCCGAGCCCCTGGAAGCATGAAAATCACTTTAAACATGCTAATTTTAGCTCTAACACTGATGATCCACCTACAAATGTGAACTGACGTTCAAAAATAAAACATTTGAAAACGGACCATTTTCCACATTTCTGAAGCATGACGTAATGGGGGGGTGTTATCTCTTTTGTCGAAAATCAGCCGTTTTTGCTCGAACATTAAATGCCTCCAAATGGTATTTAATTAACTTCCCGAGCCCCTGGAAGCATGAAAATCACTTTAAACATGCTAATTTTAGCTCTAACACTGATGATCCACCTACAAATGTGAACTGACGTTCAAAAATAAAACATTTGAAAACGGACCATTTTCCACATTTCTGAAGCATGACGTAATGGGGGGGTGTTATCTCTTTTGTCGAAAATCTGCTGTTTTTGCTCGAACATTAAATGCCTCCAAATGGTATTTAATTAACTTCCCGAGCCCCTGGAAGCATGAAAATCACTTTAAACATGCTAATTTTAGCTCTAACACTGATGATCCACCTACAAATGTGAACTGACGTTCAAAAATAAAACATTTGAAAACGGACCATTTTCCACATTTCTGAAGCATGACGTAATGGGGGGGTGTTATCTCTTTTGTCGAAAATCAGCCGTTTTTGCTCGAACATTAAATGCCTCCAAATGGTATTTAATTAACTTCCCGAGCCCCTGGAAGCATGAAAATCACTTTAAACATGCTAATTTTAGCTCTAACACTGATGATCCACCTACAAATGTGAACTGACGTTCAAAAATAAAACATTTGAAAACGGACCATTTTCCACATTTCTGAAGCATGACGTAATGGGGGGGTGTTATCTCTTTTGTCGAAAATCAGCCGTTTTTGCTCGAACATTAAATGCCTCCAAATGGTATTTAATTAACTTCCCGGGGTGAAGAAACCCTTTTTGAGAACTCAGAGTGAGTAAATTGGCCATTTTCATGCACTTTTAAACATTCCATAAATCTTGTGTTTTGGGCCCCTGGAAGCATGAAAATCACTTTAAACATGCTAATTTTAGCTCTAACACTGATGATCCACCTACAAATGTGAACTGACGTTCAAAAATAAAACATTTGAAAACGGACCATTTTCCACATTTCTGAAGCATGACGTAATGGGGGGGTGTTATCTCTTTTGTCGAAAATCAGCCGTTTTTGCTCGAACATTAAATGCCTCCAAATGGTATTTAATTAACTTCCCGAGCCCCTGGAAGCATGAAAATCACTTTAAACATGCTAATTTTAGCTCTAACACTGATGATCCACCTACAAATGTGAACTGACGTTCAAAAATAAAACATTTGAAAATGGACCATTTTCCACATTTCTGAAGCATGACGTAATGGGGGGGTGTTATCTCTTTTGTCGAAAATCAGCCGTTTTTGCTCGAACATTAAATGCCTCCAAATGGTATTTAATTAACTTCCCGGGGTGAAGAAACCCTTTTTGAGAACTCAGAGTGAGTAAATTGGCCATTTTCATGCACTTTTAACCATTCCATAAATCTTGTGTTTTGGGCCCCTGGAAGCATGAAAATCACTTTAAACATGCTAATTTTAGCTCTAACACTGATGATCCACCTACAAATGTGAACTGACGTTCAAAAATAAAATATTTGAAAACGGACCATTTTCCACATTTCTGAAGCATGACGTAATGGGGGGGTGTTATCTCTTTTGTCGAAAATCAGCCGTTTTTGCTCGAACATTAAATGCCTCCAAATGGTATTTAATTAACTTCCCGAGCCCCTGGAAGCATGAAAATCACTTTAAACATGCTAATTTTAGCTCTAACACTGATGATCCACCTACAAATGTGAACTGACGTTCAAAAATAAAACATTTGAAAACGGACCATTTTCCACATTTCTGAAGCATGACGTAATGGGGGGGTGTTATCTCTTTTGTCGAAAATCAGCCGTTTTTGCTCGAACATTAAATGCCTCCAAATGGTATTTAATTAACTTCCCGGGGTGAAGAAACCCTTTTTGAGAACTCAGAGTGAGTAAATTGGCCATTTTCATGCACTTTTAACCATTCCATAAATCTTGTGTTTTGGGCCCCTGGAAGCATGAAAATCACTTTAAACATACTAATTTTAGCTCTAACACTGATGATCCACCTACAAATGTGAACTGACGTTCAAAAATAAAACATTTGAAAACGGACCATTTTCCACATTTCTGAAGCATGACGTAATGGGGGGGTGTTATCTCTTTTGTCGAAAATCAGCCATTTTTGCTCGAACATTAAATGCCTCCAAATGGTATTTAATTAACTTCCCGAGCCCCTGGAAGCATGAAAATCACTTTAAACATGCTAATTTTAGCTCTAACACTGATGATCCACCTACAAATGTGAACTGACGTTCAAAAATAAAACATTTGAAAACGGACCATTTTCCACATTTCTGAAGCATGACGTAATGGGGGGGTGTTATCTCTTTTGTCGAAAATCAGCCGTTTTTGCTCGAACATTAAATGCCTCCAAATGGTATTTAATTAACTTCCCGGGGTGAAGAAACCCTTTTTGAGAACTCAGAGTGAGTAAATTGGCCATTTTCATGCACTTTTAACCATTCCATAAATCTTGTGTTTTGGGCCCCTGGAAGCATGAAAATCACTTTAAACATGCTAATTTTAGCTCTAACACTGATGATCCACCTACAAATGTGAACTGACGTTCAAAAATAAAACATTTGAAAACGGACCATTTTCCACATTTCTGAAGCATGACGTAATGGGGGGGTGTTATCTCTTTTGTCGAAAATCAGCCGTTTTTGCTCGAACATTAAATGCCTCCAAATGGTATTTAATTAACTTCCCGGGGTGAAGAAACCCTTTTTGAGAACTCAGAGTGAGTAAATTGGCCATTTTCATGCACTTTTAACCATTCCATAAATCTTGTGTTTTGGGCCCCTGGAAGCATGAAAATCACTTTAAACATACTAATTTTAGCTCTAACACTGATGATCCACCTACAAATGTGAACTGACGTTCAAAAATAAAACATTTGAAAACGGACCATTTTCCACATTTCTGAAGCATGACGTAATGGGGGGGTGTTATCTCTTTTGTCGAAAATCAGCCGTTTTTGCTCGAACATTAAATGCCTCCAAATGGTATTTAATTAACTTCCCGAGCCCCTGGAAGCATGAAAATCACTTTAAACATGCTAATTTTAGCTCTAACACTGATGATCCACCTACAAATGTGAACTGACGTTCAAAAATAAAACATTTGAAAACGGACCATTTTCCACATTTCTGAAGCATGACGTAATGGGGGGGTGTTATCTCTTTTGTCGAAAATCAGCCGTTTTTGCTCGAACATTAAATGCCTCCAAATGGTATTTAATTAACTTCCCGGGGTGAAGAAACCCTTTTTGAGAACTCAGAGTGAGTAAATTGGCCATTTTCATGCACTTTTAACCATTCCATAAATCTTGTGTTTTGGGCCCCTGGAAGCATGAAAATCACTTTAAACATGCTAATTTTAGCTCTAACACTGATGATCCACCTACAAATGTGAACTGACGTTCAAAAATAAAACATTTGAAAACGGACCATTTTCCACATTTCTGAAGCATGACGTAATGGGGGGGTGTTATCTCTTTTGTCGAAAATCAGCCGTTTTTGCTCGAACATTAAATGCCTCCAAATGGTATTTAATTAACTTCCCGAGCCCCTGGAAGCATGAAAATCACTTTAAACATGCTAATTTTAGCTCTAACACTGATGATCCACCTACAAATGTGAACTGACGTTCAAAAATAAAACATTTGAAAACAGACCATTTTCCACATTTCTGAAGCATGACGTAATGGGGGGTGTTATCTCTTTTGTCGAAAATCAGCCGTTTTTGCTCGAACATTAAATGCCTCCAAATGGTATTTAATTAACTTCCCGAGCCCCTGGAAGCATGAAAATCACTTTAAACATGCTAATTTTAGCTCTAACACTGATGATCCACCTACAAATGTGAACTGACGTTCAAAAATAAAACATTTGAAAACGGACCATTTTCCACATTTCTGAAGCATGACGTAATGGGGGGGTGTTATCTCTCTCGTCGAAAATCAGCCGTTTTTGCTCGAACATTAAATGCCTCCAAATGGTATTTAATTAACTTCCCGGGGTGAAGAAACCCTTTTTGAGAACTCAGAGTGAGTAAATTGGCCATTTTCATGCACTTTTAACCATTCCATAAATCTTGTGTTTTGGGCCCATGGAAGCATGAAAATCACTTTAAACATGCTAATTTTAGCTCTAACACTGATGATCCACCTACAAATGTGAACTGACGTTCAAAAATAAAACATTTGAAAACGGACCATTTTCCACATTTCTGAAGCATGACGTAATGGGGGGGTGTTATCTCTTTTGTCGAAAATCAGCCGTTTTTGCTCGAACATTAAATGCCTCCAAATGGTATTTAATTAACTTCCCGAGCCCCTGGAAGCATGAAAATCACTTTAAACATGCTAATTTTAGCTCTAACACTGATGATCCACCTACAAATGTGAACTGACGTTCAAAAATAAAACATTTGAAAACGGACCATTTTCCACATTTCTGAAGCATGACGTAATGGGGGGGTGTTATCTCTTTTGTCGAAAATCAGCCATTTTTGCTCGAACATTAAATGCCTCCAAATGGTATTTATTTCACTTCCCGAGCCCCTGGAAGCATGAAAATCACTTTAAACATGCTAATTTTAGCTCTAACACTGATGATCCACCTACAAATGTGAACTGACGTTCAAAAATAAAACATTTGAAAACGGACCATTTTCCACATTTCTGAAGCATGACGTAATGGGGGGGTGTTATCTCTTTTGTCGAAAATCAGCCGTTTTTGCTCGAACATTAAATGCCTCCAAATGGTATTTAATTAACTTCCCGAGCCCCTGGAAGCATGAAAATCACTTTAAACATGCTAATTTTAGCTCTAACACTGATGATCCACCTACAAATGTGAACTGACGTTCAAAAATAAAACATTTGAAAACGGACCATTTTCCACATTTCTGAAGCATGACGTAATGGGGGGGTGTTATCTCTTTTGTCGAAAATCAGCCGTTTTTGCTCGAACATTAAATGCCTCCAAATGGTATTTAATTAACTTCCCGAGCCCCTGGAAGCATGAAAATCACTTTAAACATGCTAATTTTAGCTCTAACACTGATGATCCACCTACAAATGTGAACTGACGTTCAAAAATAAAACATTTGAAAACGGACCATTTTCCACATTTCTGAAGCATGACGTAATGGGGGGGTGTTATCTCTTTTGTCGAAAATCAGCCGTTTTTGCTCGAACATTAAATGCCTCCAAATGGTATTTAATTAACTTCCCGAGCCCCTGGAAGCATGAAAATCACTTTAAACATGCTAATTTTAGCTCTAACACTGATGATCCACCTACAAATGTGAACTGACGTTCAAAAATAAAACATTTGAAAACGGACCATTTTCCACATTTCTGAAGCATGACGTAATGGGGGGGTGTTATCTCTTTTGTCGAAAATCAGCCGTTTTTGCTCGAACATTAAATGCCTCCAAATGGTATTTAATTAACTTCCCGGGGTGAAAAACCCTTTTTGAGAACTCAGAGTGAGTAAATTGGCCATTTTCATGCACTTTTAAACATTCCATAAATCTTGTGTTTTGGGCCACTGGAAGCATGAAAATCACTTTAAACATGCTAATTTTAGCTCTAACACTGATGATCCACCTACAAATGTGAACTGACGTTCAAAAATAAAACATTTGAAAACGGACCATTTTCCACATTTCTGAAGCATGACGTAATGGGGGGGGTGTTATCTCTTTTGTCGAAAATCAGCCGTTTTTGCTCGAACATTAAATGCCTCCAAATGGTATTTAATTAACTTCCCGAGCCCCTGGAAGCATGAAAATCACTTTAAACATGCTAATTTTAGCTCTAACACTGATGATCCACCTACAAATGTGAACTGACGTTCAAAAATAAAACATTTGAAAACGGACCATTTTCCACATTTCTGAAGCATGACGTAATGGGGGGGTGTTATCTCTTTTGTCAAAAATCAGCCGTTTTTGCTCGAACATTAAATGCCTCCAAATGGTATTTATTTCACTTCCCGAGCCCCTGGAAGCATGAAAATCACTTTAAACATGCTAATTTTAGCTCTAACACTGATGATCCACCTACAAATGTGAACTGACGTTCAAAAATAAAACATTTGAAAACGGACCATTTTCCACATTTCTGAAGCATGACGTAATGGGGGGGTGTTATCTCTTTTGTCGAAAATCAGCCGTTTTTGCTCGAACATTAAATGCCTCCAAATGGTATTTAATTAACTTCCCGAGCCCCTGGAAGCATGAAAATCACTTTAAACATGCTAATTTTAGCTCTAACACTGATGATCCACCTACAAATGTGAACTGACGTTCAAAAATAAAACATTTGAAAACGGACCATTTTCCACATTTCTGAAGCATGACGTAATGGGGGGGTGTTATCTCTTTTGTCGAAAATCAGCCGTTTTTGCTCGAACATTAAATGCCTCCAAATGGTATTTAATTAACTTCCCGAGCCCCTGGAAGCATGAAAATCACTTTAAACATGCTAATTTGCGCTCTAACACTGATGATCCACCTACAAATGTGAACTGACGTTCAAAAATAAAACATTTGAAAACGGACCATTTTCCACATTTCTGAAGCATGACGTAATGGGGGGGTGTTATCTCTTTTGTCGAAAATCAGCCGTTTTTGCTCGAACATTAAATGCCTCCAAATGGTATTTAATTAACTTCCCGAGCCCCTGGAAGCATGAAAATCACTTTAAACATGCTAATTTTAGCTCTAACACTGATGATCCACCTACAAATGTGAACTGACGTTCAAAAATAAAACATTTGAAAACGGACCATTTTCCACATTTCTGAAGCATGACGTAATGGGGGGGTGTTATCTCTTTTGTCGAAAATCAGCCGTTTTTGCTCGAACATTAAATGCCTCCAAATGGTATTTAATTAACTTCCCGGGGTGAAGAAACCCTTTTTGAGAACTCAGAGTGAGTAAATTGGCCATTTTCATGCACTTTTAAACATTCCATAAATCTTGTGTTTTGGGCCACTGGAAGCATGAAAATCACTTTAAACATGCTAATTTTAGCTCTAACACTGATGATCCACCTACAAATGTGAACTGACGTTCAAAAATAAAACATTTGAAAACGGACCATTTTCCACATTTCTGAAGCATGACGTAATGGGGGGGTGTTATCTCTTTTGTCGAAAATCAGCCGTTTTTGCTCGAACATTAAATGCCTCCAAATGGTATTTAATTAACTTCCCGAGCCCCTGGAAGCATGAAAATCACTTTAAACATGCTAATTTTAGCTCTAACACTGATGATCCACCTACAAATGTGAACTGACGTTCAAAAATAAAACATTTGAAAACGGACCATTTTCCACATTTCTGAAGCATGACGTAATGGGGGGGTGTTATCTCTTTTGTCGAAAATCAGCCGTTTTTGCTCGAACATTAAATGCCTCCAAATGGTATTTATTTCACTTCCCGGGGTGAAGAAACCCTTTTTGAGAACTTAGAGTGAGTAAATTGGCCATTTTCATGCACTTTTAACCATTCCATTAATCTTGTGTTTTGGGCCCCTGGAAGCATGAAAATCACTTTAAACATGCTAATTTTAGCTCTAACACTGATGATCCACCTACAAATGTGAACTGACGTTCAAAAATAAAACATTTGAAAACGGACCATTTTCCACATTTCTGAAGCATGACGTAATGGGGGGGTGTTATCTCTTTTGTCGAAAATCAGCCGTTTTTGCTCGAAAATTAAATGCCTCCAAATGGTATTTAATTAACTTCCCGAGCCCCTGGAAGCATGAAAATCACTTTAAACATGCTAATTTTAGCTCTAACACTGATGATCCACCTACAAATGTGAACTGACGTTCAAAAATAAAACATTTGAAAACGGACCATTTTCCACATTTCTGAAGCATGACGTAATGGGGGGGTGTTATCTCTTTTGTCGAAAATCAGCCATTTTTGCTCGAACATTAAATGCCTCCAAATGGTATTTAATTAACTTCCCGGGGTGAAGAAACCCTTTTTGAGAACTCAGAGTGAGTAAATTGGCCATTTTCATGCACTTTTAACCATTCCATAAATCTTGTGTTTTGGGCCCCTGGAAGCATGAAAATCACTTTAAACATGTTAATTTTAGCTCTAACACTGATGATCCACCTACAAATGTGAACTGACGTTCAAAAATAAAACATTTGAAAACGGACCATTTTCCACATTTCTGAAGCATGACGTAATGGGGGGGTGTTATCTCTTTTGTCGAAAATCAGCCATTTTTGCTCGAACATTAAATGCCTCCAAATGGTATTTAATTAACTTCCCGGGGTGAAGAAACCCTTTTTGAGAACTCAGAGTGAGTAAATTGGCCATTTTCATGCACTTTTAACCATTCCATAAATCTTGTGTTTTGGGCCCCTGGAAGCATGAAAATCACTTTAAACATGCTAATTTTAGCTCTAACACTGATGATCCACCTACAAATGTGAACTGACGTTCAAAAATAAAACATTTGAAAACGGACCATTTTCCACATTTCTGAAGCATGACGTAATGGGGGGGTGTTATCTCTTTTGTCGAAAATCAGCCGTTTTTGCTCGAACATTAAATGCCTCCAAATGGTATTTAATTAACTTCCCGAGCCCCTGGAAGCATGAAAATCACTTTAAACATGCTTATTTTAGCTCTAACACTGATGATCCACCTACAAATGTGAACTGACGTTCAAAAATAAAACATTTGAAAACGGACCATTTTCCACATTTCTGTAGCATGACGTAATGGGGGGGTGTTATCTCTTTTGTCGAAAATCAGCCGTTTTTGCTCGAACATTAAATGCCTCCAAATGGTATTTATTTCACTTCCCGAGCCCCTGGAAGCATGAAAATCACTTTAAACATGCTAATTTTAGCTCTAACACTGATGATCCACCTACAAATGTGAACTGACGTTCAAAAATAAAACATTTGAAAACGGACCATTTTCCACATTTCTGAAGCATGACGTAATGGGGTGGTGTTATCTCTTTTGTCGAAAATCAGCCGTTTTTGCTCGAACATTAAATGCCTCCAAATGGTATTTAATTAACTTCCCGAGCCCCTGGAAGCATGAAAATCACTTTAAACATGCTAATTTTAGCTCTAACACTGATGATCCACCTACAAATGTGAACTGACGTTCAAAAATAAAACATTTGAAAACGGACCATTTTCCACATTTCTGAAGCATGACGTAATGGGGGGGTGTTATCTCTTTTGTCGAAAATCTGCCGTTTTTGCTCGAACATTAAATGCCTCCAAATGGTATTTAATTAACTTCCCGAGCCCCTGGAAGCATGAAAATCACTTTAAACATGCTAATTTTAGCTCTAACACTGATGATCCACCTACAAATGTGAACTGACGTTCAAAAATAAAACATTTGAAAACGGACCATTTTCCACATTTCTGAAGCATGACGTAATGGGGGGGTGTTATCTCTTTTGTCGAAAATCAGCCGTTTTTGCTCGAACATTAAATGCCTCCAAATGGTATTTAATTAACTTCCCGAGCCCCTGGAAGCATGAAAATCACTTTAAACATGCTAATTTTAGCTCTAACACTGATGATCCACCTACAAATGTGAACTGACGTTCAAAAATAAAACATTTGAAAACGGACCATTTTCCACATTTCTGAAGCATGACGTAATGGGGGGGTGTTATCTCTTTTGTTGAAAATCAGCCGTTTTTGCTCGAACATTAAATGCCTCCAAATGGTATTTAATTAACTTCCCGAGCCCCTGGAAGCATGAAAATCACTTTAAACATGCTAATTTTAGCTCTAACACTGATGATCCACCTACAAATGTGAACTGACGTTCAAAAATAAAACATTTGAAAATGGACCATTTTCCACATTTCTGAAGCATGACGTAATGGGGGGGTGTTATCTCTTTTGTCGAAAATCAGCCATTTTTGCTCGAACATTAAATGCCTCCAAATGGTATTTAATTAACTTCCCGGGGTGAAGAAACCCTTTTTGAGAACTCAGAGTGAGTAAATTGGCCATTTTCATGCACTTTTAACCATTCCATAAATCTTGTGTTTTGGGCCCCTGGAAGCATGAAAATCACTTTAAACATGCTAATTTTAGCTCTAACACTGATGATCCACCTACAAATGTGAACTGACGTTCAAAAATAAAACATTTGAAAACGGACCATTTTCCACATTTCTGAAGCATGACGTAATGGGGGGGTGTTATCTCTTTTGTCGAAAATCAGCCGTTTTTGCTCGAACATTAAATGCCTCCAAATGGTATTTAATTAACTTCCCGAGCCCCTGGAAGCATGAAAATCACTTTAAACATGCTAATTTTAGCTCTAACACTGATGATCCACCTACAAATGTGAACTGACGTTCAAAAATAAAACATTTGAAAACGGACCATTTTCCACATTTCTGAAGCATGACGTAATGGGGGGGTGTTATCTCTTTTGTCGAAAATCAGCCGTTTTTGCTCGAACATTAAATGCCTCCAAATGGTATTTAATTAACTTCCCGGGGTGAAGAAACCCTTTTTGAGAACTCAGAGTGAGTAAATTGGCCATTTTTATGCACTTTTAACCATTCCATAAATCTTGTGTTTTGGGCCCCTGGAAGCATGAAAATCACTTTAAACATGCTAATTTTAGCTCTAACACTGATGATCCACCTACAAATGTGAACTGACGTTCAAAAATAAAACATTTGAAAACGGACCATTTTCCACATTTCTGAAGCATGACGTAATGGGGGGGGTGTTATCTCTTTTGTCGAAAATCAGCCGTTTTTGCTCGAACATTAAATGCCTCCAAATGGTATTTAATTAACTTCCCGAGCCCCTGGAAGCATGAAAATCACTTTAAACATGCTAATTTTAGCTCTAACACTGATTATCCACCTACAAATGTGAACTGACGTTCAAAAATAAAACATTTGAAAACAGACCATTTTCCACATTTCTGAAGCATGACGTAATGGGGGGGTGTTATCTCTTTTGTCGAAAATCAGCCGTTTTTGCTCGAACATTAAATGCCTCCAAATGGTATTTAATTAACTTCCCGAGCCCCTGGAAGCATGAAAATCACTTTAAACATGCTAATTTTAGCTCTAACACTGATGATCCACCTACAAATGTGAACTGACGTTCAAAAATAAAACATTTGAAAACGGACCATTTTCCACATTTCTGAAGCATGACGTAATGGGGGGGTGTTATCTCTTTTGTCGAAAATCAGCCGTTTTTGCTCGAACATTAAATGCCTCCAAATGGTATTTAATTAACTTCCCGGGGTGAAGAAACCCTTTTTGAGAACTCAGAGTGAGTAAATTGGCCATTTTCATGCACTTTTAACCATTCCATAAATCTTGTGTTTTGGGCTGCTGGAAGCATGAAAATCACTTTAAACATGCTAATTTTAGCTCTAACACTGATGATCCACCTACAAATGTGAACTGACGTTCAAAAATAAAACATTTGAAAACGGACCATTTTCCACATTTCTGAAGCATGACGTAATGGGGGGGTGTTATCTCTTTTGTCGAAAATCCGCCGTTTTTGCTCGAACATTAAATGCCTCCAAATGGTATTTATTTCACTTCCCGAGCCCCTGGAAGCATGAAAATCACTTTAAACATGCTAATTTTAGCTCTAACACTGATGATCCACCTACAAATGTGAACTGACGTTCAAAAATAAAACATTTGAAAACGGAGCATTTTCCACATTTCTGAAGCATGACGTAATGGGGGGGTGTTATCTCTTTTGTCGAAAATCAGCCGTTTTTGCTCGAACATTAAATGCCTCCAAATGGTATTTAATTAACTTCCCGAGCCCCTGGAAGCATGAAAATCACTTTAAACATGCTAATTTTAGCTCTAACACTGATGATCCACCTACAAATGTGAACTGACGTTCAAAAATAAAACATTTGAAAACGGACCATTTTCCACATTTCTGAAACATGACGTAATGGGGGGGTGTTATCTCTTTTGTCGAAAATCAGCCGTTTTTGCTCGAACATTAAATGCCTCCAAACGGTATTTAATTAAATTCCCGAGCCCCTGGAAGCATGAAAATCACTTTAAACATGCTAATTTTAGCTCTAACACTGATGATCCACCTACAAATGTGAACTGACGTTCAAAAATAAAACATTTGAAAACGGACCATTTTCCACATTTCTGAAGCATGACGTAATGGGGGGGTGTTATCTCTTTTGTCGAAAATCAGCCGTTTTTGCTCGAACATTAAATGCCTCCAAATGGTATTTAATTAACTTCCCGAGCCCCTGGAAGCATGAAAATCACTTTAAACATGCTAATTTTAGCTCTAACACTGATGATCCACCTACAAATGTGAACTGACGTTCAAAAATAAAACATTTGAAAATGGACCATTTTCCACATTTCTGAAGCATGACGTAATGGGGGGGTGTTATCTCTTTTGTCGAAAATCAGCCATTTTTGCTCGAACATTAAATGCCTCCAAATGGTATTTAATTAACTTCCCGGGGTGAAGAAACCCTTTTTGAGAACTCAGAGTGAGTAAATTGGCCATTTTCATGCACTTTTAACCATTCCATAAATCTTGTGTTTTGGGCCCCTGGAAGCATGAAAATCACTTTAAACATGCTAATTTTAGCTCTAACACTGATGATCCACCTACAAATGTGAACTGACGTTCAAAAATAAAACATTTGAAAACGGACCATTTTCCACATTTCTGAAGCATGACGTAATGGGGGGGTGTTATCTCTTTTGTCGAAAATCAGCCGTTTTTGCTCGAACATTAAATGCCTCCAAATGGTATTTAATTAACTTCCCGAGCCCCTGGAAGCATGAAAATCACTTTAAACATGCTAATTTTAGCTCTAACACTGATGATCCACCTACAAATGTGAACTGACGTTCAAAAATAAAACATTTGAAAACGGACCATTTTCCACATTTCTGAAGCATGACGTAATGGGGGGGTGTTATCTCTTTTGTCGAAAATCAGCCGTTTTTGCTCGAACATTAAATGCCTCCAAATGGTATTTAATTAACTTCCCGGGGTGAAGAAACCCTTTTTGAGAACTCAGAGTGAGTAAATTGGCCATTTTTATGCACTTTTAACCATTCCATAAATCTTGTGTTTTGGGCCCCTGGAAGCATGAAAATCACTTTAAACATGCTAATTTTAGCTCTAACACTGATGATCCACCTACAAATGTGAACTGACGTTCAAAAATAAAACATTTGAAAACGGACCATTTTCCACATTTCTGAAGCATGACGTAATGGGGGGGGTGTTATCTCTTTTGTCGAAAATCAGCCGTTTTTGCTCGAACATTAAATGCCTCCAAATGGTATTTAATTAACTTCCCGAGCCCCTGGAAGCATGAAAATCACTTTAAACATGCTAATTTTAGCTCTAACACTGATTATCCACCTACAAATGTGAACTGACGTTCAAAAATAAAACATTTGAAAACAGACCATTTTCCACATTTCTGAAGCATGACGTAATGGGGGGGTGTTATCTCTTTTGTCGAAAATCAGCCGTTTTTGCTCGAACATTAAATGCCTCCAAATGGTATTTAATTAACTTCCCGAGCCCCTGGAAGCATGAAAATCACTTTAAACATGCTAATTTTAGCTCTAACACTGATGATCCACCTACAAATGTGAACTGACGTTCAAAAATAAAACATTTGAAAACGGACCATTTTCCACATTTCTGAAGCATGACGTAATGGGGGGGTGTTATCTCTTTTGTCGAAAATCAGCCGTTTTTGCTCGAACATTAAATGCCTCCAAATGGTATTTAATTAACTTCCCGGGGTGAAGAAACCCTTTTTGAGAACTCAGAGTGAGTAAATTGGCCATTTTCATGCACTTTTAACCATTCCATAAATCTTGTGTTTTGGGCTGCTGGAAGCATGAAAATCACTTTAAACATGCTAATTTTAGCTCTAACACTGATGATCCACCTACAAATGTGAACTGACGTTCAAAAATAAAACATTTGAAAACGGACCATTTTCCACATTTCTGAAGCATGACGTAATGGGGGGGTGTTATCTCTTTTGTCGAAAATCCGCCGTTTTTGCTCGAACATTAAATGCCTCCAAATGGTATTTATTTCACTTCCCGAGCCCCTGGAAGCATGAAAATCACTTTAAACATGCTAATTTTAGCTCTAACACTGATGATCCACCTACAAATGTGAACTGACGTTCAAAAATAAAACATTTGAAAACGGACCATTTTCCACATTTCTGAAGCATGACGTAATGGGGGGGTGTTATCTCTTTTGTCGAAAATCAGCCGTTTTTGCTCGAACATTAAATGCCTCCAAATGGTATTTAATTAACTTCCCGGGGTGAAGAAACCCTTTTTGAGAACTCAGAGTGAGTAAATTGGCCATTTTTATGCACTTTTAACCATTCCATAAATCTTGTGTTTTGGGCCCCTGGAAGCATGAAAATCACTTTAAACATGCTAATTTTAGCTCTAACACTGATGATCCACCTACAAATGTGAACTGACGTTCAAAAATAAAACATTTGAAAACGGACCATTTTCCACATTTCTGAAGCATGACGTAATGGGGGGGGTGTTATCTCTTTTGTCGAAAATCAGCCGTTTTTGCTCGAACATTAAATGCCTCCAAATGGTATTTAATTAACTTCCCGAGCCCCTGGAAGCATGAAAATCACTTTAAACATGCTAATTTTAGCTCTAACACTGATTATCCACCTACAAATGTGAACTGACGTTCAAAAATAAAACATTTGAAAACAGACCATTTTCCACATTTCTGAAGCATGACGTAATGGGGGGGTGTTATCTCTTTTGTCGAAAATCAGCCGTTTTTGCTCGAACATTAAATGCCTCCAAATGGTATTTAATTAACTTCCCGAGCCCCTGGAAGCATGAAAATCACTTTAAACATGCTAATTTTAGCTCTAACACTGATGATCCACCTACAAATGTGAACTGACGTTCAAAAATAAAACATTTGAAAACGGACCATTTTCCACATTTCTGAAGCATGACGTAATGGGGGGGTGTTATCTCTTTTGTCGAAAATCAGCCGTTTTTGCTCGAACATTAAATGCCTCCAAATGGTATTTAATTAACTTCCCGGGGTGAAGAAACCCTTTTTGAGAACTCAGAGTGAGTAAATTGGCCATTTTCATGCACTTTTAACCATTCCATAAATCTTGTGTTTTGGGCTGCTGGAAGCATGAAAATCACTTTAAACATGCTAATTTTAGCTCTAACACTGATGATCCACCTACAAATGTGAACTGACGTTCAAAAATAAAACATTTGAAAACGGACCATTTTCCACATTTCTGAAGCATGACGTAATGGGGGGGTGTTATCTCTTTTGTCGAAAATCCGCCGTTTTTGCTCGAACATTAAATGCCTCCAAATGGTATTTATTTCACTTCCCGAGCCCCTGGAAGCATGAAAATCACTTTAAACATGCTAATTTTAGCTCTAACACTGATGATCCACCTACAAATGTGAACTGACGTTCAAAAATAAAACATTTGAAAACGGACCATTTTCCACATTTCTGAAGCATGACGTAATGGGGGGGTGTTATCTCTTTTGTCGAAAATCAGCCGTTTTTGCTCGAACATTAAATGCCTCCAAATGGTATTTAATTAACTTCCCGAGCCCCTGGAAGCATGAAAATCACTTTAAACATGCTAATTTTAGCTCTAACACTGATGATCCACCTACAAATGTGAACTGACGTTCAAAAATAAAACATTTGAAAACGGACCATTTTCCACATTTCTGAAGCATGACGTAATGGGGGGTGTTATCTCTTTTGTCGAAAATCAGCCGTTTTTGCTCGAACATTAAATGCCTCCAAATGGTATTTAATTAACTTCCCGAGCCCCTGGAAGCATGAAAATCACTTTAAACATGCTAATTTTAGCTCTAACACTGATGATCCACCTACAAATGTGAACTGACGTTCAAAAATAAAACATTTGAAAACGGACCATTTTCCACATTTCTGAAGCATGACGTAATGGGGGGGTGTTATCTCTTTTGTCGAAAATCAGCAGTTTTTGCTCGAACATTAAATGCCTCCAAATGGTATTTATTTCACTTCCCAAGCCCCTGGAAGCATGAAAATCACTTTAAACATGCTAATTTTAGCTCTAACACTAATGATCCACCTACAAATGTGAACTGACGTTCAAAAATAAAACATTTGAAAACGGACCATTTTCCACATTTCTGAAGCATGACGTAATGGGGGGGTGTTATCTCTTTTGTCGAAAATCAGCCGTTTTTGCTCGAACATTAAATGCCTCCAAATGGTATTTAATTAACTTCCCGGGGTGAAGAAACCCTTTTTGAGAACTCAGAGTGAGTAAATTGGCCATTTTCATGCACTTTTAACCATTCCATAAATCTTGTGTTTTGGGCCCCTGGAAGCATGAAAATCACTTTAAACATGCTAATTTTAGCTCTAACACTGATGATCCACCTACAAATGTGAACTGACGTTCAAAAATAAAACATTTGAAAACGGACCATTTTCCACATTTCTGAAGCATGACGTAATGGGGGGGTGTTATCTCTTTTGTCGAAAATCAGCCGTTTTTGCTCGAACATTAAATGCCTCCAAATGGTATTTAATTAACTTCCCGAGCCCCTGGAAGCATGAAAATCACTTTAAACATGCTAATTTTAGCTCTAACACTGATGATCCACCTACAAATGTGAACTGACGTTCAAAAATAAAACATTTGAAAACGGACCATTTTCCACATTTCTGAAGCATGACGTAATGGGGGGGTGTTATCTCTTTTGTCGAAAATCAGCCGTTTTTGCTCGAACATTAAATGCCTCCAAATGGTATTTAATTAACTTCCCGGGGTGAAGAAACCCTTTTTTGAGAACTCAGAGTGAGTAAATTGGCCATTTTCATGCACTTTTAACCATTCCATAAATCTTGTGTTTTGGGCCCCTGGAAGCATGAAAATCACTTTAAACATGCTAATTTTAGCTCTAACACTGATGATCCACCTACAAATGTGAACTGACGCTCAAAAATAAAACATTTGAAAACGGACCATTTTCCACATTTCTGAAGCATGACGTAATGGGGGGTGTTATCTCTTTTGTCGAAAATCAGCCGTTTTTGCTCGAACATTAAATGCCTCCAAATGGTATTTAATTAACTTCCCAGGGTGAAGAAACCCTTTTTGAGAACTCAGAGTGAGTAAATTGGCCATTTTCATGCACTTTTAACCATTCCATAAATCTTGTGTTTTGGGCCCCTGGAAGCATGAAAATCACTTTAAACATGCTAATTTTAGCTCTAACACTGATGATCCACCTACAAATGTGAACTGACGTTCAAAAATAAAACATTTGAAAACGGACCATTTTCCACATTTCTGAAGCATGACGTAATGGGGGGTGTTATCTCTTTTGTCGAAAATCAGCCGTTTTTGCTCGAACATTAAATGCCTCCAAATGGTATTTAATTAACTTCCCGAGCCCCTGGAAGCATGAAAATCACTTTAAACATGCTAATTTTAGCTCTAACACTGATGATCCACCTACAAATGTGAACTGACGTTCAAAAATAAAACATTTGAAAACTGACCATTTTCCACATTTCTGAAGCATGACGTAATGGGGGGGGTTGTTATCTCTTTTGTCGAAAATCAGCCGTTTTTGCTCGAACATTAAATGCCTCCAAATGGTATTTAATTAACTTCCCGGGGTGAAGAAACCCTTTTTGAGAACTCAGAGTGAGTAAATTGGCCATTTTCATGCACTATTAACCATTCCATAAATCTTGTGTTTTGGGCCCCTGGAAGCATGAAAATCACTTTAAACATGCTAATTTTAGCTCTAACACTGATGATCCACCTACAAATGTGAACTGACGTTCAAAAATAAAACATTTGAAAACGGACCATTTTCCACATTTCTGAAGCATGACGTAATGGGGGGGTGTTATCTCTTTTGTCGAAAATCAGCCGTTTTTGCTCGAACATTAAATGCCTCCAAATGGTATTTAATTAACTTCCCGAGCCCCTGGAAGCATGAAAATCACTTTAAACATGCTAATTTTAGCTCTAACACTGATGATCCACCTACAAATGTGAACTGACGTTCAAAAATAAAACATTTGAAAACGGACCATTTTCCACATTTCTGAAGCATGACGTAATTATCTCTTTTGTCGAAAATCAGCCGTTTTTGCTCGAACATTAAATGCCTTCAAATGGTATTTAATTAACTTCCCGAGCCCCTGGAAGCATGAAAATCTCTTTAAACATGCTAATTTTAGCTCTAACACTGATGATCCACCTACAAATGTGAACTGACGTTCAAAAATAATACATTTGAAAACGGACCATTTTCCAAATTTCTGAAGCATGACGTAATGGGGGGGTGTTATCTCTTTTGTCGAAAATCAGCCGTTTTTGCTCGAACATTAAATGCCTCCAAATGGTATTTAATTAACTTCCCGGGGTGAAGAAACCCTTTTTGAGAACTCAGAGTGAGTAAATTGGCCATTTTCATGCACTTTTAACCATTCCATAAATCTTGTGTTTTGGGCCCCTGGAAGCATGAAAATCACTTTAAACATTCTAATTTTAGTTCTAACACTGATGATCCACCTACAAATGTGAACTGACGTTCAAAAATAAAACATTTGAAAACGGACGATTTTCCACATTTCTGAAGCATGACGTAATGGGGGGGTGTTATCTCTTTTGTCGAAAATCAGCCGTTTTTGCTCGAACATTAAATGCCTCCAAATGGTATTTAATTAACTTCCCGCGGTGAAGAAACCCTTTTTGAGAACTCAGAGTGAGTAAATTGGCCATTTTCATGCACTTTTACCCATTCCATAAATCTTGTGTTTTGGGCCCCTGGAAGCATGAAAATCACTTTAAACATGCTAATTTTAGCTCTAACACTGATGATCCACCTACAAATGTGAACTGACGTTCAAAAATAAAACATTTGAAAACGGACCATTTTCCACATTTCTGAAGCATGACGTAATGGGGGGTGTTTTCTCTTTTGTCGAAAATTAGCCGTTTTTGCTCGAACATTAAGTGCCTCCAAATGGTATTTAATTAACTTCCCGAGCCCCTGGAAGCATGAAAATCACTTTAAACATGCTAATTTTAGCTCTAACACTGATGATCCACCTACAAATGTGAACTGACGTTCAAAAATAAAACATTTGAAAACGGACCATTTTCCACATTTCTGAAGCATGACGTAATGGGGGGGTGTTATCTCTTTTGTCGAAAATCAGCCGTTTTTGCTCGAACATTAAATGCCTCCAAATGGTATTTATTTCACTTCCCGGGGTGAAGAAACCCTTTTTGAGAACTCAGAGTGAGTAAATTGGCCATTTTCATGCACTTTTAACCATTCCATAAATCTTGTGTTTTGGGCCCCTGGAAGCATGAAAATCACTTTAAACATGCTAATTTTAGCTCTAACACTGATGATCCACCTACAAATGTGAACTGACGTTCAAAAATAAAACATTTGAAAACGGACCATTTTCCACATTTCTGAAGCATGACGTAATGGGGGGGTGTTATCTCTTTTGTCGAAAATCAGCCGTTTTTGCTCGAACATTAAATGCCTCCAAATGGTATTTAATTAACTTCCCGAGCCCCTGGAAGCATGAAAATCCCTGTAAACATGCTAATTTTAGCTCTAACACTGATGATCCACCTACAAATGTGAACTGACGTTCAAAAATAAAACATTTGAAAACGGACCATTTTCCACATTTCTGAAGCATGACGTAATGGGGGGGTGTTATCTCTTTTGTCGAAAATCAGCCGTTTTTGCTCGAACATTAAATGCCTCCAAATGTTATTTAATTAACTTCCCGGGGTGAAGAAACCCTTTTTGAGAACTCAGAGTGAGTAAATTGGCCATTTTCATGCACTTTTAACCATTCCATAAATCTTGTGTTTTGGGCCCCTGGAAGCATGAAAATCACTTTAAACATGCTAATTTTAGCTCTAACACTGATGATCCACCTACAAATGTGAACTGACGTTCAAAAATAAAACATTTGAAAACGGACCATTTTCCACATTTCTGAAGCATGACGTAATGGGGGGGGTGTTATCTCTTTTGTCGAAAATCAGCCGTTTTTGCTCGAACATTAAATGCCTCCAAATGGTATTTAATTAACTTCCCGAGCCCCTGGAAGCATGAAAATCACTTTAAACATGCTAATTTTAGCTCTAACACTGATGATCCACCTACAAATGTGAACTGACGTTCAAAAATAAAACATTTGAAAACGGACCATTTTCCACATTTCTGAAGCATGACGTAATGGGGGGGTGTTATCTCTTTTGTCGAAAATCAGCCGTTTTTGCTCGAACATTAAATGCCTCCAAATGGTATGTAATTAACTTCCCGGGGTGAAGAAACCCTTTTTGAGAACTCAGAGTGAGTAAATTGGCCATTTTCATGCACTTTTAACCATTCCATAAATCTTGTGTTTTGGGCCCCTGGAAGCATGAAAATCACTTTAAACATGCTAATTTTAGCTCTAACACTGATGATCCACCTACAAATGTGAACTGACGTTCAAAAATAAAACATTTGAAAACGGACCATTTTCCACATTTCTGAAGCATGACGTAATGAGGGAATGTTATCTCTTTTGTCGAAAATCAGCCGTTTTTGCTCGAACATTAAATGCCTCCAAATGGTATTTATTTCACTTCCCGAGCCCCTGGAAGCATGAAAATCACTTTAAACATGCTAATTTTAGCTCTAACACTGATGATCCACCTACAAATGTGAACTGACGTTCAAAAATAAAACATTTGAAAACGGACCATTTTCCACATTTCTGAAGCATGACGTAATGGGGGGGTGTTATCTCTTTTGTCGAAAATCAGCCGTTTTTGCTCGAACATTAAATGCCTCCAAATGGTATTTATTTCACTTCCCGAGCCCCTGGAAGCATGAAAATCACTTTAAACATGCTAATTTTAGCTCTAACACTGATGATCCACCTACAAATGTGAACTGACGTTCAAAAATAAAACATTTGAAAACGGACCATTTTCCACATTTCTGAAGCATGACGTAATGGGGGTGTGTTATCTCTTTTGTCGAAAATCAGCCGTTTTTGCTCGAACATTAAATGCCTCCAAATGGTATTTATTTCACTTCCCGAGCCCCTGGAAGCATGAAAATCACTTTAAACATGCTAATTTTAGCTCTAACACTGATGATCCACCTACAAATGTGAACTGACGTTCAAAAATAAAACATTTGAAAACGGACCATTTTCCACATTTCTGAAGCATGACGTAATGGGGGGGTGTTATCTCTTTTGTCGAAAATCAGCCGTTTTTGCTCGAACATTAAATGCCTCCAAATGGTATTTATTTCACTTCCCGAGCCCCTGGAAGCATGAAAATCACTTTAAACATGCTAATTTTAGCTCTAACACTGATGATCCACCTACAAATGTGAACTGACGTTCAAAAATAAAACATTTGAAAACGGACCATTTTCCACATTTCTGAAGCATGACGTAATGGGGGGGTGTTATCTCTTTTGTCGAAAATCAGCCGTTTTTGCTAGAACATTAAATGCCTCCAAATGGTATTTAATTAACTTCCCGAGCCCCTGGAAGTATGAAAATCACTTTAAACATGCTCATTTTAGCTCTAACACTGATGATCCACCTACAAATGTGAACTGACGTTCAAAAATAAAACATTTGAAAACGGACCATTTTCCACATTTCTGAAGCATGACGTAATGGGGGGGTGTTATCTCTTTTGTCGAAAATCAGCCGTTTTTGCTCGAACATTAAATGCCTCCAAATGGTATTTAATTAACTTCCCGGGGTGAAGAAACCCTTTTTGAGAACTCAGAGTGAGTAAATTGGCCATTTTCATGCACTTTTAACCATTCCATAAATCTTGTGTTTTGGGCCCCTGGAAGCATGAAAATCACTTTAAACATGCTAATTTTAGCTCTAACACTGATGATCCACCTACAAATGTGAACTGACGTTCAAAAATAAAACATTTGAAAACGGACCATTTTCCACATTTCTGAAGCATGACGTAATGGGGGGGTGTTATCTCTTTTGTCGAAAATCAGCCGTTTTTGCTCGAACATTAAATGCCTCCAAATGGTATTTGTTTCACTTCCCGAGCCCCTGGAAGCATGAAAATCACTTTAAACATGCTAATTTTAGCTCTAACACTGATGATCCACCTACAAATGTGAACTGACGTTCAAAAATAAAACATTTGAAAACGGACCATTTTCCACATTTCTGAAGCATGACGTAATGGGGGGGTGTTATCTCTTTTGTCGAAAATCAGCCGTTTTTGCTCGAACATTAAATGCCTCCAAATGGTATTTAATTAACTTCCCGAGCCCCTGGAAGCATGACAATCACTTTAAACATGCTAATTTTAGCTCTAACACTGATGATCCACCTACAAATGTGAACTGACGTTCAAAAATAAAACATTTGAAAACGGACCATTTTCCACATTTCTGAAGCATGACGTAATGGGGGGGTGTTATCTCTTTTGTCGAAAATCAGCAGTTTTTGCTCGAACATTAAATGCCTCCAAATGGTATTTAATTAACTTCCCGGGGTGAAGAAACCCTTTTTGAGAACTCAGAGTGAGTAAATTGGCCATTTTCATGCACTTTTAACCATTCCATAAATCTTGTGTTTTGGGCCCCTGGAAGCATGAAAATCACTTTAAACATGCTAATTTTAGCTCTAACACTGATGATCCACCTACAAATGTGAACTGACGTTCAAAAATAAAACATTTGAAAACGGACCATTTTCCACATTTCTGAAGCATGACGTAATGGGGGGGTGTTATCTCTTTTGTCGAAAATCAGCCGTTTTTGCTCGAACATTAAATGCCTCCAAATGGTATTTATTTCACTTCCCGAGCCCCTGGAAGCATGAAAATCACTTTAAACATGCTAATTTTAGCTCTAACACTGATGATCCACCTACAAATGTGAACTGACGTTCAAAAATAAAACATTTGAAAACGGACCATTTTCCACATTTCTGAAGCATGACGTAATGGGGGGGTGTTATCTCTTTTGTCGAAAATCAGCCGTTTTTGCTCGAACATTAAATGCCTCCAAATGGTATTTAATTAACTTCCCGGGGTGAAGAAACCCTTTTTGAGAACTCAGAGTGAGTAAATTGGCCATTTTCATGCACTTTTAACCATTCCATAAATCTTGTGTTTTGGGCCCCTGGAAGCATGAAAATCACTTTAAACATGCTAATTTTAGCTCTAACACTGATGATCCACCTACAAATGTGAACTGACGTTCAAAAATAAAACATTTGAAAACGGACCATTTTCCACATTTCTGAAGCATGACGTAATGGGGGTGTGTTATCTCTTTTGTCGAAAATCAGCCGTTTTTGCTCGAACATTAAATGCCTCCAAATGGTATTTAATTAACTTCCCGAGCCCCTGGAAGCATGAAAATCACTTTAAACATGCTAATTTTAGCTCTAACACTGATGATCCACCTACAAATGTGAACTGACGTTCAAAAATAAAACATTTGAAAACGGACCATTTTCCACATTTCTGAAGCATGACGTAATGGGGGGGGTGTTATCTCTTTTGTCGAAAATCAGCCGTTTTTGCTCGAACATTAAATGCCTCCAAATGGTATTTAATTAACTTCCCGGGGTGAAGAAACCCTTTTTGAGAACTCAGAGTGAGTAAATTGGCCATTTTCATGCACTTTTAACCATTCCATAAATCTTGTGTTTTGGGCCCCTGGAAGCATGAAAATCACTTTAAACGTGCTAATTTTAGCTCTAACACTGATGATCCACCTACAAATGTGAACTGACGTTCAAAAATAAAACATTTGAAAACGGACCATTTTCCACATTTCTGAAGCATGACGTAATGGGGGGGTGTTATCTCTTTTGTCGAAAATCAGCCGTTTTTGCTTGAACATTAAATGCCTCCAAATGGTATTTATTTCACTTCCCGAGCCCCTGGAAGCATGAAAATCACTTTAAACATGCTAATTTTAGCTCTAACACTGATGATCCACCTACAAATGTGAACTGACGTTCAAAAATAAAACATTTGAAAACGGACCATTTTCCACATTTCTGAAGCATGACGTAATGGGGGGGTGTTATCTCTTTTGTCGAAAATCAGCCGTTTTTGCTCGAACATTAAATGCCTCCAAATGGTATTTAATTAACTTCCCGGGGTGAAGAAACCCTTTTTGAGAACTCAGAGTGAGTAAATTGGCCATTTTCATGCACTTTTAACCATTCCATAAATCTTGTGTTTTGGGCCCCTGGAAGCATGAAAATCACTTTAAACATGCTAATTTTAGCTCTAACACTGATGATCCACCTACAAATGTGAACTGACGTTCAAAAATAAAACATTTGAAAACGGACCATTTTCCACATTTCTGAAGCATGACGTAATGGGGGGGTGTTATCTCTTTTGTTGAAAATCAGCCGTTTTTGCTCGAACATTAAATGCCTCCAAATGGTATTTAATTAACTTCCCGAGCCCCTGGAAGCATGAAAATCACTTTAAACATGCTAATTTTAGCTCTAACACTGATGATCCACCTACAAATGTGAACTGACGTTCAAAAATAAAACATTTGAAAATGGACCATTTTCCACATTTCTGAAGCATGACGTAATGGGGGGGTGTTATCTCTTTTGTCGAAAATCAGCCATTTTTGCTCGAACATTAAATGCCTCCAAATGGTATTTAATTAACTTCCCGGGGTGAAGAAACCCTTTTTGAGAACTCAGAGTGAGTAAATTGGCCATTTTCATGCACTTTTAACCATTCCATAAATCTTGTGTTTTGGGCCCCTGGAAGCATGAAAATCACTTTAAACATGCTAATTTTAGCTCTAACACTGATGATCCACCTACAAATGTGAACTGACGTTCAAAAATAAAACATTTGAAAACGGACCATTTTCCACATTTCTGAAGCATGACGTAATGGGGGGGTGTTATCTCTTTTGTCGAAAATCAGCCGTTTTTGCTCGAACATTAAATGCCTCCAAATGGTATTTAATTAACTTCCCGAGCCCCTGGAAGCATGAAAATCCCTGTAAACATGCTAATTTTAGCTCTAACACTGATGATCCACCTACAAATGTGAACTGACGTTCAAAAATAAAACATTTGAAAACGGACCATTTTCCACATTTCTGAAGCATGACGTAATGGGGGGGTGTTATCTCTTTTGTCGAAAATCAGCCGTTTTTGCTCGAACATTAAATGCCTCCAAATGTTATTTAATTAACTTCCCGGGGTGAAGAAACCCTTTTTGAGAACTCAGAGTGAGTAAATTGGCCATTTTCATGCACTTTTAACCATTCCATAAATCTTGTGTTTTGGGCCCCTGGAAGCATGAAAATCACTTTAAACATGCTAATTTTAGCTCTAACACTGATGATCCACCTACAAATGTGAACTGACGTTCAAAAATAAAACATTTGAAAACGGACCATTTTCCACATTTCTGAAGCATGACGTAATGGGGGGGGTGTTATCTCTTTTGTCGAAAATCAGCCGTTTTTGCTCGAACATTAAATGCCTCCAAATGGTATTTAATTAACTTCCCGAGCCCCTGGAAGCATGAAAATCACTTTAAACATGCTAATTTTAGCTCTAACACTGATGATCCACCTACAAATGTGAACTGACGTTCAAAAATAAAACATTTGAAAACGGACCATTTTCCACATTTCTGAAGCATGACGTAATGGGGGGGTGTTATCTCTTTTGTCGAAAATCAGCCGTTTTTGCTCGAACATTAAATGCCTCCAAATGGTATTTAATTAACTTCCCGGGGTGAAGAAACCCTTTTTGAGAACTCAGAGTGAGTAAATTGGCCATTTTCATGCACTTTTAACCATTCCATAAATCTTGTGTTTTGGGCCCCTGGAAGCATGAAAATCACTTTAAACATGCTAATTTTAGCTCTAACACTGATGATCCACCTACAAATGTGAACTGACGTTCAAAAATAAAACATTTGAAAACGCACCATTTTCCACATTTCTGAAGCATGACGTAATGAGGGAATGTTATCTCTTTTGTCGAAAATCAGCCGTTTTTGCTCGAACATTAAATGCCTCCAAATGGTATTTATTTCACTTCCCGAGCCCCTGGAAGCATGAAAATCACTTTAAACATGCTAATTTTAGCTCTAACACTGATGATCCACCTACAAATGTGAACTGACGTTCAAAAATAAAACATTTGAAAACGGACCATTTTCCACATTTCTGAAGCATGACGTAATGGGGGGTGTTATCTCTTTTGTCGAAAATCAGCCGTTTTTGCTCGAACATTAAATGCCTCCAAATGGTATTTATTTCACTTCCCGAGCCCCTGGAAGCATGAAAATCACTTTAAACATGCTAATTTTAGCTCTAACACTGATGATCCACCTACAAATGTGAACTGACGTTCAAAAATAAAACATTTGAAAACGGACCATTTTCCACATTTCTGAAGCATGACGTAATGGGGGTGTGTTATCTCATTTGTCGAAAATCAGCCGTTTTTGCTCGAACATTAAATGCCTCCAAATGGTATTTATTTCACTTCCCGAGCCCCTGGAAGCATGAAAATCACTTTAAACATGCTAATTTTAGCTCTAACACTGATGATCCACCTACAAATGTGAACTGACGTTCAAAAATAAAACATTTGAAAACGGACCATTTTCCACATTTCTGAAGCATGACGTAATGGGGGGGTGTTATCTCTTTTGTCGAAAATCAGCCGTTTTTGCTCGAACATTAAATGCCTCCAAATGGTATTTATTTCACTTCCCGAGCCCCTGGAAGCATGAAAATCACTTTAAACATGCTAATTTTAGCTCTAACACTGATGATCCACCTACAAATGTGAACTGACGTTCAAAAATAAAACATTTGAAAACGGACCATTTTCCACATTTCTGAAGCATGACGTAATGGGGGGGTGTTATCTCTTTTGTCGAAAATCAGCCGTTTTTGCTAGAACATTAAATGCCTCCAAATGGTATTTAATTAACTTCCCGAGCCCCTGGAAGCATGAAAATCACTTTAAACATGCTAATTTTAGCTCTAACACTGATGATCCACCTACAAATGTGAACTGACGTTCAAAAATAAAACATTTGAAAACGGACCATTTTCCACATTTCTGAAGCATGACGTAATGGGGGGGTGTTATCTCTTTTGTCGAAAATCAGCCGTTTTTGCTCGAACATTAAATGCCTCCAAATGGTATTTAATTAACTTCCCGGGGTGAAGAAACCCTTTTTGAGAACTCAGAGTGAGTAAATTGGCCATTTTCATGCACTTTTAACCATTCCATAAATCTTGTGTTTTGGGCCCCTGGAAGCATGAAAATCACTTTAAACATGCTAATTTTAGCTCTAACACTGATGATCCACCTACAAATGTGAACCGACGTTCAAAAATAAAACATTTGAAAACGGACCATTTTCCACATTTCTGAAGCATGACGTAATGGGGGGGTGTTATCTCTTTTGTCAAAAATCAGCCATTTTTGCTCGAACATTAAATGCCTCCAAATGGTATTTAATTAACTTCCCGGGGTGAAGAAACCCTTTTTGAGAACTCAGAGTGAGTAAATTGGCCATTTTCATGCACTTTTAACCATTCCATAAATCTTGTGTTTTGGGCCCCTGGAAGCATGAAAATCACTTTAAACATGCTAATTTTAGCTCTAACACTGATGATCCACCTACAAATGTGAACTGACGTTCAAAAATAAAACATTTGAAAACGGACCATTTTCCACATTTCTGAAGCATGACGTAATGGGGGGGTGTTATCTCTTTTGTCGAAAATCAGCCGTTTTTGCTCGAACATTAAATGCCTCCAAATGGTATTTATTTCACTTCCCGAGCCCCTGGAAGCATGAAAATCACTTTAAACATGCTAATTTTAGCTCTAACACTGATGATCCACCTACAAATGTGAACTGACGTTCAAAAATAAAACATTTGAAAACGGACCATTTTCCACATTTCTGAAGCATGACGTAATGGGGGGGTGTTATCTCTTTTGTCGAAAATCAGCCGTTTTTGCTCGAACATTAAATGCCTCCAAATGGTATTTAATTAACTTCCCGGGGTGAAGAAACCCTTTTTGAGAACTCAGAGTGAGTAAATTGGCCATTTTCATGCACTTTTAACCATTCCATAAATCTTGTGTTTTGGGCCCCTGGAAGCATGAAAATCACTTTAAACATGCTAATTTTAGCTCTAACACTGATGATCCACCTACAAATGTGAACTGACGTTCAAAAATAAAACATTTGAAAACGGACCATTTTCCACATTTCTGAAGCATGACGTAATGGGGGGGTGTTATCTCTTTTGTCGAAAATCAGCCGTTTTTGCTCGAACATTAAATGCCTCCAAATGGTATTTGTTTCACTTCCCGAGCCCCTGGAAGCATGAAAATCACTTTAAACATGCTAATTTTAGCTCTAACACTGATGATCCACCTACAAATGTGAACTGACGTTCAAAAATAAAACATTTGAAAACGGACCATTTTCCACATTTCTGAAGCATGACGTAATGGGGGGGTGTTATCTCTTTTGTCGAAAATCAGCCGTTTTTGCTCGAACATTAAATGCCTCCAAATGGTATTTAATTAACTTCCCGAGCCCCTGGAAGCATGACAATCACTTTAAACATGCTAATTTTAGCTCTAACACTGATGATCCACCTACAAATGTGAACTGACGTTCAAAAATAAAACATTTGAAAACGGACCATTTTCCACATTTCTGAAGCATGACGTAATGGGGGGGTGTTATCTCTTTTGTCGAAAATCAGCAGTTTTTGCTCGAACATTAAATGCCTCCAAATGGTATTTAATTAACTTCCCGGGGTGAAGAAACCCTTTTTGAGAACTCAGACTGAGTAAATTGGCCATTTTCATGCACTTTTAACCATTCCATAAATCTTGTGTTTTGGGCCCCTGGAAGCATGAAAATCACTTTAAACATGCTAATTTTAGCTCTAACACTGATGATCCACCTACAAATGTGAACTGACGTTCAAAAATAAAACATTTGAAAACGGACCATTTTCCACATTTCTGAAGCATGACGTAATGGGGGGGTGTTATCTCTTTTGTCGAAAATCAGCCGTTTTTGCTCGAACATTAAATGCCTCCAAATGGTATTTAATTAACTTCCCGGGGTGAAGAAACCCTTTTTGAGAACTCAGAGTGAGTAAATTGGCCATTTTCATGCACTTTTAACCATTCCATAAATCTTGTGTTTTGGGCCCCTGGAAGCATGAAAATCACTTTAAACATGCTAATTTTAGCTCTAACACTGATGATCCACCTACAAATGTGAACTGACGTTCAAAAATAAAACATTTGAAAATGGACCATTTTCCACATTTCTGAAGCATGACGTAATGGGGGGGTGTTTTCTCTTTTGTCGAAAATTAGCCGTTTTTGCTCGAACATTAAATGCCTCCAAATGGTATTTAATTAACTTCCCGAGCCCCTGGAAGCATGAAAATCACTTTAAACATGCTAATTTTAGCTCTAACACTGATGATCCACCTACAAATGTGAACTGACGTTCAAAAATAAAACATTTGAAAACGGACCATTTTCCACATTTCTGAAGCATGACGTAATGGGGGGGTGTTATCTCTTTTGTCGAAAATCAGCCGTTTTTGCTCGAACATTAAATGCCTCCAAATGGTATTTATTTCACTTCCCGGGGTGAAGAAACCCTTTTTGAGAACTCAGAGTGAGTAAATTGGCCATTTTCATGCACTTTTAACCATTCCATAAATCTTGTGTTTTGGGCCCCTGGAAGCATGAAAATCACTTTAAACATGCTAATTTTAGCTCTAACACTGATGATCCACCTACAAATGTGAACTGACGTTCAAAAATAAAACATTTGAAAACGGACCATTTTCCACATTTCTGAAGCATGACGTAATGGGGGGGTGTTATCTCTTTTGTCGAAAATCAGCCGTTTTTGCTCGAACATTAAATGCCTCCAAATGGTATTTAATTAACTTCCCGAGCCCCTGGAAGCATGAAAATCCCTGTAAACATGCTAATTTTAGCTCTAACACTGATGATCCACCTACAAATGTGAACTGACGTTCAAAAATAAAACATTTGAAAACGGACCATTTTCCACATTTCTGAAGCATGACGTAATGGGGGGGTGTTATCTCTTTTGTCGAAAATCAGCCGTTTTTGCTCGAACATTAAATGCCTCCAAATGTTATTTAATTAACTTCCCGGGGTGAAGAAACCCTTTTTGAGAACTCAGAGTGAGTAAATTGGCCATTTTCATGCACTTTTAACCATTCCATAAATCTTGTGTTTTGGGCCCCTGGAAGCATGAAAATCACTTTAAACATGCTAATTTTAGCTCTAACACTGATGATCCACCTACAAATGTGAACTGACGTTCAAAAATAAAACATTTGAAAACGGACCATTTTCCACATTTCTGAAGCATGACGTAATGGGGGGGGGTGTTATCTCTTTTGTCGAAAATCAGCCGTTTTTGCTCGAACATTAAATGCCTCCAAATGGTATTTAATTAACTTCCCGAGCCCCTGGAAGCATGAAAATCACTTTAAACATGCTAATTTTAGCTCTAACACTGATGATCCACCTACAAATGTGAACTGACGTTCAAAAATAAAACATTTGAAAACGGACCATTTTCCACATTTCTGAAGCATGACGTAATGGGGGGGTGTTATCTCTTTTGTCGAAAATCAGCCGTTTTTGCTCGAACATTAAATGCCTCCAAATGGTATTTAATTAACTTCCCGGGGTGAAGAAACCCTTTTTGAGAACTCAGAGTGAGTAAATTGGCCATTTTCATGCACTTTTAACCATTCCATAAATCTTGTGTTTTGGGCCCCTGGAAGCATGAAAATCACTTTAAACATGCTAATTTTAGCTCTAACACTGATGATCCACCTACAAATGTGAACTGACGTTCAAAAATAAAACATTTGAAAACGGACCATTTTCCACATTTCTGAAGCATGACGTAATGAGGGAATGTTATCTCTTTTGTCGAAAATCAGCCGTTTTTGCTCGAACATTAAATGCCTCCAAATGGTATTTATTTCACTTCCCGAGCCCCTGGAAGCATGAAAATCACTTTAAACATGCTAATTTTAGCTCTAACACTGATGATCCACCTACAAATGTGAACTGACGTTCAAAAATAAAACATTTGAAAACGGACCATTTTCCACATTTCTGAAGCATGACGTAATGGGGGGTGTTATCTCTTTTGTCGAAAATCAGCCGTTTTTGCTCGAACATTAAATGCCTCCAAATGGTATTTATTTCACTTCCCGAGCCCCTGGAAGCATGAAAATCACTTTAAACATGCTAATTTTAGCTCTAACACTGATGATCCACCTACAAATGTGAACTGACGTTCAAAAATAAAACATTTGAAAACGGACCATTTTCCACATTTCTGAAGCATGACGTAATGGGGGTGTGTTATCTCATTTGTCGAAAATCAGCCGTTTTTGCTCGAACATTAAATGCCTCCAAATGGTATTTATTTCACTTCCCGAGCCCCTGGAAGCATGAAAATCACTTTAAACATGCTAATTTTAGCTCTAACACTGATGATCCACCTACAAATGTGAACTGACGTTCAAAAATAAAACATTTGAAAACGGACCATTTTCCACATTTCTGAAGCATGACGTAATGGGGGGGTGTTATCTCTTTTGTCGAAAATCAGCCGTTTTTGCTCGAACATTAAATGCCTCCAAATGGTATTTATTTCACTTCCCGAGCCCCTGGAAGCATGAAAATCACTTTAAACATGCTAATTTTAGCTCTAACACTGATGATCCACCTACAAATGTGAACTGACGTTCAAAAATAAAACATTTGAAAACGGACCATTTTCCACATTTCTGAAGCATGACGTAATGGGGGGGTGTTATCTCTTTTGTCGAAAATCAGCCGTTTTTGCTAGAACATTAAATGCCTCCAAATGGTATTTAATTAACTTCCCGAGCCCCTGGAAGCATGAAAATCACTTTAAACATGCTAATTTTAGCTCTAACACTGATGATCCACCTACAAATGTGAACTGACGTTCAAAAATAAAACATTTGAAAACGGACCATTTTCCACATTTCTGAAGCATGACGTAATGGGGGGGTGTTATCTCTTTTGTCGAAAATCAGCCGTTTTTGCTCGAACATTAAATGCCTCCAAATGGTATTTAATTAACTTCCCGGGGTGAAGAAACCCTTTTTGAGAACTCAGAGTGAGTAAATTGGCCATTTTCATGCACTTTTAACCATTCCATAAATCTTGTGTTTTGGGCCCCTGGAAGCATGAAAATCACTTTAAACATGCTAATTTTAGCTCTAACACTGATGATCCACCTACAAATGTGAACCGACGTTCAAAAATAAAACATTTGAAAACGGACCATTTTCCACATTTCTGAAGCATGACGTAATGGGGGGGTGTTATCTCTTTTGTCAAAAATCAGCCATTTTTGCTCGAACATTAAATGCCTCCAAATGGTATTTAATTAACTTCCCGGGGTGAAGAAACCCTTTTTGAGAACTCAGAGTGAGTAAATTGGCCATTTTCATGCACTTTTAACCATTCCATAAATCTTGTGTTTTGGGCCCCTGGAAGCATGAAAATCACTTTAAACATGCTAATTTTAGCTCTAACACTGATGATCCACCTACAAATGTGAACTGACGTTCAAAAATAAAACATTTGAAAACGGACCATTTTCCACATTTCTGAAGCATGACGTAATGGGGGGGTGTTATCTCTTTTGTCGAAAATCAGCCGTTTTTGCTCGAACATTAAATGCCTCCAAATGGTATTTATTTCACTTCCCGAGCCCCTGGAAGCATGAAAATCACTTTAAACATGCTAATTTTAGCTCTAACACTGATGATCCACCTACAAATGTGAACTGACGTTCAAAAATAAAACATTTGAAAACGGACCATTTTCCACATTTCTGAAGCATGACGTAATGGGGGGGTGTTATCTCTTTTGTCGAAAATCAGCCGTTTTTGCTCGAACATTAAATGCCTCCAAATGGTATTTAATTAACTTCCCGGGGTGAAGAAACCCTTTTTGAGAACTCAGAGTGAGTAAATTGGCCATTTTCATGCACTTTTAACCATTCCATAAATCTTGTGTTTTGGGCCCCTGGAAGCATGAAAATCACTTTAAACATGCTAATTTTAGCTCTAACACTGATGATCCACCTACAAATGTGAACTGACGTTCAAAAATAAAACATTTGAAAACGGACCATTTTCCACATTTCTGAAGCATGACGTAATGGGGGGGTGTTATCTCTTTTGTCGAAAATCAGCCGTTTTTGCTCGAACATTAAATGCCCTCCAAATGGTATTTGTTTCACTTCCCGAGCCCCTGGAAGCATGAAAATCACTTTAAACATGCTAATTTTAGCTCTAACACTGATGATCCACCTACAAATGTGAACTGACGTTCAAAAATAAAACATTTGAAAACGGACCATTTTCCACATTTCTGAAGCATGACGTAATGGGGGGGTGTTATCTCTTTTGTCGAAAATCAGCCGTTTTTGCTCGAACATTAAATGCCTCCAAATGGTATTTAATTAACTTCCCGAGCCCCTGGAAGCATGACAATCACTTTAAACATGCTAATTTTAGCTCTAACACTGATGATCCACCTACAAATGTGAACTGACGTTCAAAAATAAAACATTTGAAAACGGACCATTTTCCACATTTCTGAAGCATGACGTAATGGGGGGGTGTTATCTCTTTTGTCGAAAATCAGCAGTTTTTGCTCGAACATTAAATGCCTCCAAATGGTATTTAATTAACTTCCCGGGGTGAAGAAACCCTTTTTGAGAACTCAGAGTGAGTAAATTGGCCATTTTCATGCACTTTTAACCATTCCATAAATCTTGTGTTTTGGGCCCCTGGAAGCATGAAAATCACTTTAAACATGCTAATTTTAGCTCTAACACTGATGATCCACCTACAAATGTGAACTGACGTTCAAAAATAAAACATTTGAAAACGGACCATTTTCCACATTTCTGAAGCATGACGTAATGGGGGGGTGTTATCTCTTTTGTCGAAAATCAGCCGTTTTTGCTCGAACATTAAATGCCTCCAAATGGTATTTATTTCACTTCCCGAGCCCCTGGAAGCATGAAAATCACTTTAAACATGCTAATTTTAGCTCTAACACTGATGATCCACCTACAAATGTGAACTGACGTTCAAAAATAAAACATTTGAAAACGGACCATTTTCCACATTTCTGAAGCATGACGTAATGGGGGGGTGTTATCTCTTTTGTCGAAAATCAGCCGTTTTTGCTCGAACATTAAATGCCTCCAAATGGTATTTAATTAACTTCCCGAGCCCCTGGAAGCATGAAAATCACTTTAAACATGCTAATTTTAGCTCTAACACTGATGATCCACCTACAAATGTGAACTGACGTTCAAAAATAAAACATTTGAAAACGGACCATTTTCCACATTTCTGAAGCATGACGTAATGGGGGGGTGTTATCTCTTTTGTCGAAAATCAGCCGTTTTTGCTCGAACATTAAATGCCTCCAAATGGTATTTAATTACCTTCCCGGGGTGAAGAAACCCTTTTTGAGAACTCAGAGTGAGTAAATTGGCCATTTTCATGCACTTTTAACCATTCCATAAATCTTGTGTTTTGGGCCCCTGGAAGCATGAAAATCACTTTAAACATGCTAATTTTAGCTCTAACACTGATGATCCACCTACAAATGTGAACTGACGTTCAAAAATAAAACATTTGAAAACGGACCATTTTCCACATTTCTGAAGCATGACGTAATGGGGGTGTGTTATCTCTTTTGTCGAAAATCAGCCGTTTTTGCTCGAACATTAAATGCCTCCAAATGGTATTTAATTAACTTCCCGAGCCCCTGGAAGCATGAAAATCACTTTAAACATGCTAATTTTAGCTCTAACACTGATGATCCACCTACAAATGTGAACTGACGTTCAAAAATAAAACATTTGAAAACGGACCATTTTCCACATTTCTGAAGCATGACGTAATGGGGGGTGTTATCTCTTTTGTCGAAAATCAGCCGTTTTTGCTCGAACATTAAATGCCTCCAAATGGTATTTAATTAACTTCCCGGGGTGAAGAAACCCTTTTTGAGAACTCAGAGTGAGTAAATTGGCCATTTTCATGCACTTTTAACCATTCCATAAATCTTGTGTTTTGGGCCCCTGGAAGCATGAAAATCACTTTAAACATGCTAATTTTAGCTCTAACACTGATGATCCACCTACAAATGTGAACTGACGTTCAAAAATAAAACATTTGAAAACGGACCATTTTCCACATTTCTGAAGCATGACGTAATGGGGGGGTGTTATCTCTTTTGTCGAAAATCAGCCGTTTTTGCTTGAACATTAAATGCCTCCAAATGGTATTTATTTCACTTCCCGAGCCCCTGGAAGCATGAAAATCACTTTAAACATGCTAATTTTAGCTCTAACACTGATGATCCACCTACAAATGTGAACTGACGTTCAAAAATAAAACATTTGAAAACGGACCATTTTCCACATTTCTGATGCATGACGTAATGGGGGTGTGTTATCTCTTTTGTCGAAAATCAGCCGTTTTTGCTCGAACATTAAATGCCTCCAAATGGTATTTAATTAACTTCCCGAGCCCCTGGAAGCATGAAAATCACTTTAAACATGCTAATTTTAGCTCTAACACTGATGATTCACCTACAAATGTGAACTGACGTTCAAAAATAAAACATTTGAAAACGGACCATTTTCCACATTTCTGAAGCATGACGTAATGGGGGGGTGTTATCTCTTTTGTCGAAAATCAGCCGTTTTTGCTCGAACATTAAATGCCTCCAAATGGTATTTAATTAACTTCCCGGGGTGAAGAAACCCTTTTTGAGAACTCAGAGTGAGTAAATTGGCCATTTTCATGCACTTTTAACCATTCCATAAATCTTGTGTTTTGGGCCCCCGGAAGCATGAAAATCACTTTAAACATGCTAATTTTAGCTCTAACACTGATGATCCACCTACAAATGTGAACTGACGTTCAAAAATAAAACATTTGAAAACGGACCATTTTCCACATTTCTGAAGCATGACGTAATGGGGGGGTGTTATCTCTTTTGTCGAAAATCAGCAGTTTTTGCTCGAACATTAAATGCCTCCAAATGGTATTTATTTCACTTCCCGAGCCCCTGGAAGCATGAAAATCACTTTAAACATGCTAATTTTAGCTCTAACACTGATGATCCACCTACAAATGTGAACTGACGTTCAAAAATAAAACATTTGAAAACGGACCATTTTCCACATTTCTGAAGCATGACGTAATGGGGGGGTGTTATCTCTTTTGTCGAAAATCAGCCATTTTTGCTCGAACATTAAATGCCTCCAAATGGTATTTAATTAACTTCCCGGGGTGAAGAAACCCTTTTTGAGAACTCAGAGTGAGTAAATTGGCCATTTTCATGCACTTTTAACCATTCCATAAATCTTGTGTTTTGGGCCCCTGGAAGCATGAAAATCACTTTAAACATGCTAATTTTAGCTCTAACACTGATGATCCACCTACAAATGTGAACTGACGTTCAAAAATAAAACATTTGAAAACGGACCATTTTCCACATTTCTGAAGCATGACGTAATGGGGGGGTGTTATCTCTTTTGTCGAAAATCAGCCGTTTTTGCTCGAACATTAAATGCCTCCAAATGGTATTTAATTAACTTCCCGGGGTGAAGAAACCCTTTTTGAGAACTCAGAGTGAGTAAATTGGCCATTTTCATGCACTTTTAACCATTCCATAAATCTTGTGTTTTGGGCCCCTGGAAGCATGAAAATCACTTTAAACATGCTAATTTTAGCTCTAACACTGATGATCCACCTACAAATGTGAACTGACGTTCAAAAATAAAACATTTGAAAACGGACCATTTTCCACATTTCTGAAGCATGACGTAATGGGGGGGTGTTTTCTCTTTTGTCGAAAATTAGCCGTTTTTGCTCGAACATTAAATGCCTCCAAATGGTATTTAATTAACTTCCCGAGCCCCTGGAAGCATGAAAATCACTTTAAACATGCTAATTTTAGCTCTAACACTGATGATCCACCTACAAATGTGAACTGACGTTCAAAAATAAAACATTTGAAAACGGACCATTTTCCACATTTCTGAAGCATGACGTAATGGGGGGGTGTTATCTCTTTTGTCGAAAATCAGCCGTTTTTGCTCGAACATTAAATGCCTCCAAATGGTATTTATTTCACTTCCCGGGGTGAAGAAACCCTTTTTGAGAACTCAGAGTGAGTAAATTGGCCATTTTCATGCACTTTTAACCATTCCATAAATCTTGTGTTTTGGGCCCCTGGAAGCATGAAAATCACTTTAAACATGCTAATTTTAGCTCTAACACTGATGATCCACCTACAAATGTGAACTGACGTTCAAAAATAAAACATTTGAAAACGGACCATTTTCCACATTTCTGAAGCATGACGTAATGGGGGGGTGTTATCTCTTTTGTCGAAAATCAGCCGTTTTTGCTCGAACATTAAATGCCTCCAAATGGTATTTAATTAACTTCCCGAGCCCCTGGAAGCATGAAAATCCCTGTAAACATGCTAATTTTAGCTCTAACACTGATGATCCACCTACAAATGTGAACTGACGTTCAAAAATAAAACATTTGAAAACGGACCATTTTCCACATTTCTGAAGCATGACGTAATGGGGGGGTGTTATCTCTTTTGTCGAAAATCAGCCGTTTTTGCTCGAACATTAAATGCCTCCAAATGTTATTTAATTAACTTCCCGGGGTGAAGAAACCCTTTTTGAGAACTCAGAGTGAGTAAATTGGCCATTTTCATGCACTTTTAACCATTCCATAAATCTTGTGTTTTGGGCCCCTGGAAGCATGAAAATCACTTTAAACATGCTAATTTTAGCTCTAACACTGATGATCCACCTACAAATGTGAACTGACGTTCAAAAATAAAACATTTGAAAACGGACCATTTTCCACATTTCTGAAGCATGACGTAATGGGGGGGTGTTATCTCTTTTGTCGAAAATCAGCCGTTTTTGCTCGAACATTAAATGCCTCCAAATGGTATTTAATTAACTTCCCGAGCCCCTGGAAGCATGAAAATCACTTTAAACATGCTAATTTTAGCTCTAACACTGATGATCCACCTACAAATGTGAACTGACGTTCAAAAATAAAACATTTGAAAACGGACCATTTTCCACATTTCTGAAGCATGACGTAATGGGGGGGTGTTATCTCTTTTGTCGAAAATCAGCCGTTTTTGCTCGAACATTAAATGCCTCCAAATGGTATTTAATTAACTTCCCGGGGTGAAGAAACCCTTTTTGAGAACTCAGAGTGAGTAAATTGGCCATTTTCATGCACTTTTAACCATTCCATAAATCTTGTGTTTTGGGCCCCTGGAAGCATGAAAATCACTTTAAACATGCTAATTTTAGCTCTAACACTGATGATCAACCTACAAATGTGAACTGACGTTCAAAAATAAAACATTTGAAAACGGACCATTTTCCACATTTCTGAAGCATGACGTAATGAGGGAATGTTATCTCTTTTGTCGAAAATCAGCCGTTTTTGCTCGAACATTAAATGCCTCCAAATGGTATTTATTTCACTTCCCGAGCCCCTGGAAGCATGAAAATCACTTTAAACATGCTAATTTTAGCTCTAACACTGATGATCCACCTACAAATGTGAACTGACGTTCAAAAATAAAACATTTGAAAACGGACCATTTTCCACATTTCTGAAGCATGACGTAATGGGGGGGTGTTATCTCTTTTGTCGAAAATCAGCCGTTTTTGCTCGAACATTAAATGCCTCCAAATGGTATTTATTTCACTTCCCGAGCCCCTGGAAGCATGAAAATCACTTTAAACATGCTAATTTTAGCTCTAACACTGATGATCCACCTACAAATGTGAACTGACGTTCAAAAATAAAACATTTGAAAACGGACCATTTTCCACATTTCTGAAGCATGACGTAATGGGGGTGTGTTATCTCTTTTGTCGAAAATCAGCCGTTTTTGCTCGAACATTAAATGCCTCCAAATGGTATTTATTTCACTTCCCGAGCCCCTGGAAGCATGAAAATCACTTTAAACATGCTAATTTTAGCTCTAACACTGATGATCCACCTACAAATGTGAACTGACGTTCAAAAATAAAACATTTGAAAACGGACCATTTTCCACATTTCTGAAGCATGACGTAATGGGGGGGTGTTATCTCTTTTGTCGAAAATCAGCCGTTTTTGCTCGAACATTAAATGCCTCCAAATGGTATTTATTTCACTTCCCGAGCCCCTGGAAGCATGAAAATCACTTTAAACATGCTAATTTTAGCTCTAACACTGATGATCCACCTACAAATGTGAACTGACGTTCAAAAATAAAACATTTGAAAACGGACCATTTTCCACATTTCTGAAGCATGACGTAATGGGGGGGTGTTATCTCTTTTGTCGAAAATCAGCCGTTTTTGCTAGAACATTAAATGCCTCCAAATGGTATTTAATTAACTTCCCGAGCCCCTGGAAGCATGAAAATCACTTTAAACATGCTAATTTTAGCTCTAACACTGATGATCCACCTACAAATGTGAACTGACGTTCAAAAATAAAACATTTGAAAACGGACCATTTTCCACATTTCTGAAGCATGACGTAATGGGGGGGTGTTATCTCTTTTGTCGAAAATCAGCCGTTTTTGCTCGAACATTAAATGCCTCCAAATGGTATTTAATTAACTTCCCGGGGTGAAGAAACCCTTTTTGAGAACTCAGAGTGAGTAAATTGGCCATTTTCATGCACTTTTAACCATTCCATAAATCTTGTGTTTTGGGCCCCTGGAAGCATGAAAATCACTTTAAACATGCTAATTTTAGCTCTAACACTGATGATCCACCTACAAATGTGAACCGACGTTCAAAAATAAAACATTTGAAAACGGACCATTTTCCACATTTCTGAAGCATGACGTAATGGGGGGGTGTTATCTCTTTTGTCGAAAATCAGCCATTTTTGCTCGAACATTAAATGCCTCCAAATGGTATTTAATTAACTTCCCGGGGTGAAGAAACCCTTTTTGAGAACTCAGAGTGAGTAAATTGGCCATTTTCATGCACTTTTAACCATTCCATAAATCTTGTGTTTTGGGCCCCTGGAAGCATGAAAATCACTTTAAACATGCTAATTTTAGCTCTAACACTGATGATCCACCTACAAATGTGAACTGACGTTCAAAAATAAAACATTTGAAAACGGACCATTTTCCACATTTCTGAAGCATGACGTAATGGGGGGGTGTTATCTCTTTTGTCGAAAATCAGCCGTTTTTGCTCGAACATTAAATGCCTCCAAATGGTATTTATTTCACTTCCCGAGCCCCTGGAAGCATGAAAATCACTTTAAACATGCTAATTTTAGCTCTAACACTGATGATCCACCTACAAATGTGAACTGACGTTCAAAAATAAAACATTTGAAAACGGACCATTTTCCACATTTCTGAAGCATGACGTAATGGGGGGGTGTTATCTCTTTTGTCGAAAATCAGCCGTTTTTGCTCGAACATTAAATGCCTCCAAATGGTATTTAATTAACTTCCCGGGGTGAAGAAACCCTTTTTGAGAACTCAGAGTGAGTAAATTGGCCATTTTCATGCACTTTTAACCATTCCATAAATCTTGTGTTTTGGGCCCCTGGAAGCATGAAAATCACTTTAAACATGCTAATTTTAGCTCTAACACTGATGATCCACCTACAAATGTGAACTGACGTTCAAAAATAAAACATTTGAAAACTGACCATTTTCCACATTTCTGAAGCATGACGTAATGGGGGGGTGTTATCTCTTTTGTCGAAAATCAGCCGTTTTTGCTCGAACATTAAATGCCTCCAAATGGTATTTGTTTCACTTCCCGAGCCCCTGGAAGCATGAAAATCACTTTAAACATGCTAATTTTAGCTCTAACACTGATGATCCACCTACAAATGTGAACTGACGTTCAAAAATAAAACATTTGAAAACGGACCATTTTCCACATTTCTGAAGCATGACGTAATGGGGGGGTGTTATCTCTTTTGTCGAAAATCAGCCGTTTTTGCTCGAACATTAAATGCCTCCAAATGGTATTTAATTAACTTCCCGAGCCCCTGGAAGCATGACAATCACTTTAAACATGCTAATTTTAGCTCTAACACTGATGATCCACCTACAAATGTGAACTGACGTTCAAAAATAAAACATTTGAAAACGGACCATTTTCCACATTTCTGAAGCATGACGTAATGGGGGGGTGTTATCTCTTTTGTCGAAAATCAGCAGTTTTTGCTCGAACATTAAATGCCTCCAAATGGTATTTAATTAACTTCCCGGGGTGAAGAAACCCTTTTTGAGAACTCAGAGTGAGTAAATTGACCATTTTCATGCACTTTTAACCATTCCATAAATCTTGTGTTTTGGGCCCCTGGAAGCATGAAAATCACTTTAAACATGCTAATTTTAGCTCTAACACTGATGATCCACCTACAAATGTGAACTGACGTTCAAAAATAAAACATTTGAAAACGGACCATTTTCCACATTTCTGAAGCATGACGTAATGGGGGGGTGTTATCTCTTTTGTCGAAAATCAGCCGTTTTTGCTCGAACATTAAATGCCTCCAAATGGTATTTATTTCACTTCCCGAGCCCCTGGAAGCATGAAAATCACTTTAAACATGCTAATTTTAGCTCTAACACTGATGATCCACCTACAAATGTGAACTGACGTTCAAAAATAAAACATTTGAAAACGGACCATTTTCCACATTTCTGAAGCATGACGTAATGGGGGGGTGTTATCTCTTTTGTCGAAAATCAGCCGTTTTTGCTCGAACATTAAATGCCTCCAAATGGTATTTAATTAACTTCCCGAGCCCCTGGAAGCATGAAAATCACTTTAAACATGCTAATTTTAGCTCTAACACTGATGATCCACCTACAAATGTGAACTGACGTTCAAAAATAAAACATTTGAAAACGGACCATTTTCCACATTTCTGAAGCATGACGTAATGGGGGGGTGTTATCTCTTTTGTCGAAAATCAGCCGTTTTTGCTCGAACATTAAATGCCTCCAAATGGTATTTAATTAACTTCCCGGGGTGAAGAAACCCTTTTTGAGAACTCAGAGTGAGTAAATTGGCCATTTTCATGCACTTTTAACCATTCCATAAATCTTGTGTTTTGGGCCCCTGGAAGCATGAAAATCACTTTAAACATGCTAATTTTAGCTCTAACACTGATGATCCACCTACAAATGTGAACTGACGTTCAAAAATAAAACATTTGAAAACGGACCATTTTCCACATTTCTGAAGCATGACGTAATGGGGGGGTGTTATCTCTTTTGTCGAAAATCAGCCGTTTTTGCTCGAACATTAAATGCCTCCAAATGGTATTTATTTCACTTCCCGAGCCCCTGGAAGCATGAAAATAACTTTAAACATGCTAATTTTAGCTCTAACACTGATGATCCACCTACAAATGTGAACTGACGTTCAAAAATAAAACATTTGAAAACGGACCATTTTCCACATTTCTGAAGCATGACGTAATGGGGGTGTGTTATCTCTTTTGTCGAAAATCAGCCGTTTTTTGCTCGAACATTAAATGCCTCCAAATGGTATTTAATTAACTTCCCGAGCCCCTGGAAGCATGAAAATCACTTTAAACATGCTAATTTTAGCTCTAACACTGATGATCCACCTACAAATGTGAACTGACGTTCAAAAATAAAACATTTGAAAACGGACCATTTTCCACATTTCTGAAGCATGACGTAATGGGGGGGTGTTATCTCTTTTGTCGAAAATCAGCCGTTTTTGCTCGAACATTAAATGCCTCCAAATGGTATTTAATTAACTTCCCGGGGTGAAGAAACCCTTTTTGAGAACTCAGAGTGAGTAAATTGGCCATTTTCATGCACTTTTAACCATTCCATAAATCTTGTGTTTTGGGCCCCTGGAAGCATGAAAATCACTTTAAACATGCTAATTTTAGCTCTAACACTGATGATCCACCTACAAATGTGAACTGACGTTCAAAAATAAAACATTTGAAAACGGACCATTTTCCACATTTCTGAAGCATGACGTAATGGGGGGGTGTTATCTCTTTTGTCGAAAATCAGCCGTTTTTGCTCGAACATTAAATGCCTCCAAATGGTATTTATTTCACTTCCCGAGCCCCTGGAAGCATGAAAATCACTTTAAACATGCTAATTTTAGCTCTAACACTGATGATCCACCTACAAATGTGAACTGACGTTCAAAAATAAAACATTTGAAAACGGACCATTTTCCACATTTCTGAAGCATGACGTAATGGGGGTGTGTTATCTCTTTTGTCGAAAATCAGCCGTTTTTGCTCGAACATTAAATGCCTCCAAATGGTATTTAATTAACTTCCCGGGGTGAAGAAACCCTTTTTGAGAACTCAGAGTGAGTAAATTGGCCATTTTCATGCACTTTTAACCATTCCATAAATCTTGTGTTTTGGGCCCCTGGAAGCATGAAAATCACTTTAAACATGCTAATTTTAGCTCTAACACTGATGATCCACCTACAAATGTGAACTGACGTTCAAAAATAAAACATTTGAAAACGGACCATTTTCCACATTTCTGAAGCATGACGTAATGGGGGGGTGTTATCTCTTTTGTCGAAAATCAGCCGTTTTTGCTCGAACATTAAATGCCTCCAAATGGTATTTATTTCACTTCCCGAGCCCCTGGAAGCATGAAAATCACTTTAAACATGCTAATTTTAGCTCTAACACTGATGATCCACCTACAAATGTGAACTGACGTTCAAAAATAAAACATTTGAAAACGGACCATTTTCCACATTTCTGAAGCATGACGTAATGGGGGGGTGTTATCTCTTTTGTCGAAAATCAGCCGTTTTTGCTCGAACATTAAATGCCTCCAAATGGTATTTAATTAACTTCCCGGGGTGAAGAAACCCTTTTTGAGAACTCAGAGTGAGTAAATTGGCCATTTTCATGCACTTTTAACCATTCCATAAATCTTGTGTTTTGGGCCCCTGGAAGCATGAAAATCACTTTAAACATGCTAATTTTAGCTCTAACACTGATGATCCACCTACAAATGTGAACTGACGTTCAAAAATAAAACATTTGAAAACGGACCATTTTCCACATTTCTGAAGCATGACGTAATGGGGGGGTGTTATCTCTTTTGTCGAAAATCAGCCGTTTTTGCTCGAACATTAAATGCCTCCAAATGGTATTTAATTAACTTCCCGAGCCCCTGGAAGCATGAAAATCACTTTAAACATGCTAATTTTAGCTCTAACACTGATGATCCACCTACAAATGGAAAAGGGCGACCATTCGGTCCCCCCGAACGTATGGTGGAGTACCACGATCCCCCCGGGAAGTCATCTTGGGCGGGAGGCGAGCCTCGGCTGGTATGCCCGAAGCGGCGTAGCCGGGGCGCGCCTTTTTCCCGCCCTGGAGTTGGCTGGCCTAGACACTGACGCGGCCGGCCACGCCCTTGGGGCAGGCCGGGGCGGGTTTACGCCCGCCCTGAAGACGGATAAAAGGAGCAACAAGCCAAGAAAGCATCCTCTTGTTCCTGTGCTCTGAAGCTGCACCTCCTCGCTGCACGTGAGCTCGAGACGGAACGAAGAGCCAATTTTGAGCGTTGTAATCTTTCTTGTTTGTTTTACAGATACTCTGTTGGAGAATGCCCAAGAAAGCGGGAAAGCGAATGATTACCGAACAGATGCTGCGTGTTCTTATGAAAGAGGTGACCGACCTAAAGAGGCGAATGGCGGATAAAGACGAGGAAGGGGGACCGAAACGTCCTTTGGCAGGAGCAGCTCCGGGAGGAAAAGGCAAGAGGCCCAGAAGGGGAGCAGCTGGGGGGACATCCCGGTTCCCTGTACCCCACTCGAAAAACCAACTCCGGTGCCGGAGGAGGGGAATCCGATTCCCGTGGTGGTCACCCCCGTGTCCGGGGAGGATATGCCGCCCGAGCTGGCAGCACAATTAGCAGCGTGGTTGGGTAAAGGTAGCAAGGGCGCCACGGCTGACGACGCGCAGGTATTGATGAAGCAACTGCGTGAAACAAGGGAAGCGGCTGCGGCAGTAGAGAAGCCACCTGGAACAGGTCCAGTCGCAGATACAGCTTCCGGTTCAGGTAAGCGGCCATTGCCGATTGCGAGGGATGAGTCTGCACCCTCACGGAGGGAAAAGTTGGGTCAGCATGTCCCTTTGGCTATTAAAGAGAAGATATGGGCAGATGAGTATATAAACATCTTCTCGTTGCTTACCGATCATTATGAGATGGAGCATGTTAAGAGCCAGAAGGAGCTCATGCATCCGAGTGTTTGGCGCGCAAAGATGGCCGCCTTTAAGGTAAATGAAAACATTGGCACTTGGGGCAGAGCATGGGGGATTTTTACATCCATCATGGGTGAACGTAGGCCCGAATTGCTGTCCGAATTGCCGATTTATCAGTCACGGATCATGGGGTATTCTGTATCACACGAGGGCAATCAATGGTTCTGTTACGATAATATTTTCAGAAAAGCGAAAGAACATGATAAAAACTTAACTTGGGATTGTTATGATTCTGTGTCTTGGTCAAAAATGGAAGATACTGGTATGTTGAAGTTGCCATTGGTAGGGAGTAGCGTGGGTGAATCCTCCCGCCAATATGCTGGGACGCCCTTTCGATCCGGTACGAGTAACGACAACCACTCGAGGCCGACCGGCAACGCAGGTAAAAGGGGGATTTGTTGGAACTTTAACAGGGGTAAATGTACGAGGCCCCAGGGGTCTTGCAAATTTAGGCACGAATGTGGTGGGTGTGGGCAAGCATCCCATCCTGAGTCCATGTGCAGAGCCAAAACAGGTGATAACGGGGGTAGAGGAGGCGCCAAGCAGGTCATATATAGTCCGAGGGGCGCCTTTACCTACTCCGATTGATACCATGGCAATGATTCCCTGGCTCAGCGAATACCCGGATCACGCTTCCGCTGGGGTGTTGCGAAATGGGTTTTCATATGGTTTCCGCATTCCAGTGGGGGAGTTTCAGGGTATAGCGGAATGTAAAAACCAAATATCGGTCTTGCAACATACGACCGTGGTGCAGGAAAAGATTCGGAAAGAGGTTACTCGAGGTCGAGTCGCCGGTCCATTTAATGTGCCACCAGTGGCTAACTTTGTTTGTTCCCCTTTAGGGGTGGTCCCCAAGAAGGACCCGGGTGAGTTTCGGCTGATACATAATCTATCAGCCCCACGTGGTCTTTCCGTAAACGATGCGATAGACCCGGAAGTGTGTTCGGTGCGGTACGCATCCTTCGATGAGGCCGTAGCCATATTGAATCGCCTGGGGCCCGGTGCGCTGATGGCAAAATCTGATATCGAGTCAGCGTTCCGGTTGCTCCCGGTACATCCAGACGACCAGCGTCTCCTTGGTTTCATGTTTCAGGGTCACTATTACATGGATCGGTGTATGCCAATGGGGTGCTCTATATCTTGTGCCTATTTTGAAAAGTTCAGTTGTTTCCTGCAATGGGTCTTCACAAAGAAGACGGGGTTTCAACATGTTATGCATTATCTCGATGACTTTTTGTTTCTGGGGGCAGCCGGGGATTCGGCATGTGGACAGGCTTTGACTGAATTTTGTGTCTTGATGAATCAGTTTGGCGTGCCATTGGCACCAGGTAAGACTGTGGGTCCCTCGACTTGCCTCGAGTTTCTGGGGATCAAGCTCGACTCTGAAGAAGGTTGTTTTCGTTTACCAGGAGACAAAGTGTTAAGATTCAGGGCATGCCTGCAAACGTGTATAAGTGAGTCTAAGGTTAAGCTACATCAATTACAACAATTGGTGGGACAGTTGAATTTTGCTCTAAGAGTAATACCGATGGCCCGCCCCTTCTCCCGCTCGATCGCTCAAGCCATGGTCGGCCTGAAGGAGGGTCATCATCGCACGAGGCTCTCGGCCGAGGTTCGCCAGGACATGCGCATTTGGTTGGCATTTCTGGCGGAGTTCAATGGTCGAATTGTCTGGAATAAACCGGCGGTATCCTCCGAAGAGCTGGGGCTGTGGACGGATTCGGCTGGGAGCATTGGTTTTGGTGCCATATTCGGGCCACAATGGTCGGCTCAAAAATGGCCGTTATGGTGGCATGAGTGTGGGCTGACCAGTAACATTGCCTTTCTTGAACTTTTTCCCATTCTGGTGGCCCTGAAAACTTGGCCTGAGGGATTCAGAGATCACTCTGTGGTGTTTTGGTCCGATAACATGACCGTGGTTGAGTGTATCAATAGCCAGGCAGCACGATGCAAATGGATGCTGAGATTGCTCAAAGAAATTGTGTTATTATGTTTGCAATTAAACGTGTTATTTAGGGCAAGACATGTGCCGGGGGTAATGAATCAAGCGGCTGATGCGCTTTCTCGTTTTCGTATGCAGGCCTTCTGGGGTTTTCTGCCCACAGCGGACCCGGTGGCGGCACCCTTTCCCGAAGCTCTCTGGTCTCTCGGTGCCCCGAACTACAGAACCTCGTGGGAGAGAGTTTAGCACCCCGGACAAGGAAGGCATATGAAGGGGCGTTCCGAGCCTATTGGGCCTTTTTGGGGACTGCTAGGGGAGAGCTTTGGGGCCAGGAAGAGCTAGTAGTAAAATTTCTGCTGTCTTTACATCAGGCAGGCAAATCAGTGGCTACGGCCCAGAGGCATCGGGCCGCCATTTCCTTCATGGCAAGGGCTCATGGGATCCAGGACCCGACTGCGTCTTTTGTTGTGCAAAAAGCGCTACGTGGGTGGCAACGCCTTGAGGGTCGCAGAGTAGATGAAAGGCGCCCGATAGGTTTGGATAGGTTGGCCCTGTTATTATCCATACTCCCTGCAACGTGTTCATCACGGTATGAAACAGTGTTATTCCGAGCCGCTTTTACGCTGGCATTCCATGGGGCTATGCGGGTAAGCGAATTAGTGGCAAGGAACAAGCAGGATGTGATGGGGGGACTGTGCCGAGAGCACCTTCAGGTCAGAGGGGGGACAATGACTGTCTCGTTCGTCAGGTCCAAGACCGATCAGGGTGCGATGGGTGACTGCATTAATTATACAAGGGATTCCCGGGTCCTCCATGTGCCCGGTGAGTTGTGTAGAGGAGTATTTAGCACAAAGGGTGGCATCATGGGGGGGGACTTTGTTGAGACACGCTGACGCCACCCCACTGACGAGGTTTCAGTTTCAGCGGGTGCTTGCGATGTCGATTGCCGCTGCGGGCTCGAACCCGGGCGAGTTTGGGACCCATTCCTTTCGGATAGGGGCTGCTACAGAGGCTACAGCCAGGGGTCTGAATGTCGAACAAGTTAAACGTGTGGGGCGTTGGTCCTCCAACTGTTATAAAAGGTATGTGCGGTTGCACATGTTGTGAAGCTGTAATGATGTACTCACGCTTCTTGTTTTTGTTTGGTTTCAGTTGCGCAAGCCTACGAGGCAGGGCGGACTATGCAGTCGACCCAACACCGGGCCAGCGGTCAGACATCACCGGCTGTGAAAGAGGAGGTGTGGGTCGTGGGCCACTCATACGTGAGGCGTGCCGCGGACGTATTCAAAGCAGGTGACATGATTCACGTGGCTGGGGAATACGGGTACAGGGTGTCCTTCTACGGAAGGGGCGGACTCTGTATTGACCAGTTTCAATCATTTTTCGAAGGTTTGCTAGGGCGGACGAGGTCACCGCCGTCTATAGTCATAGTACATCTTGGGGGCAATGATTTGGTCACCACTGGTAGACGACTTCTTCTTGAGGCGATGCTTTCCACTGTAAGTTGGTTGGCAAGGAGAGTTCCAGGGTACACGATTGCATGGTCCCATATGATCCCACGAAAAGTATGGCGGGGGGCTATTTCTGTTTCTGCTCTGAATCATTCAGTAAGAAAAATTAATAACAAAGTGAGTAGATTGTTCCGTTCCAATACACTGCATTCTATTTCGCATGGTTGTATTACTGGTGACAGTATGTATTTGGGGGATGGTGTTCACTTGTCCCGGGTGGGGAACGAGTTACTCATAGGAGACTTGATAGCTTGGCTAAAGACTTTAAGACATGACCTTTAGGTAGGAGTTTTGTGGGGGGTCCGGATAGCCGGTCAACTATCCGGCCTGTGGCGGTAAGGTCATGATCGGTGAGCACTAATTGGAAGATCCCTATGAGTGGGCGTCACCCATTACGGATGGGAGCGCTCGAGGGAGGTGGCCATTGGCCCCTCAACGGGGAGGCGGTCCCTTCTAAGGATGGGCCGCCGAAAGGAAAGGAAAGGCGGTCAAGGCCCCTTCCTGGGTAGGAGGGGCTACAGCCCACTCCTGGGGAATTTCCCGGGGCCAGGACATCTGCGACGGCAGATGTGGTAAGTTGTGTGGGGTTTGGGGGGGGTCTACGCTACCTTCTAGATACCTCACACGAGTCCTCGGACGACCTTTAAGTGGCGTCGAGTTTATTGAGGGTCCTCGTCAAGTCAAGGGAAATTGGTAGTTGCACTTGAGGTACACCTCTGTGCGGTCGCCCCTCACAAGTGAGGGGGATATTTCTGGTTTAGGGATCTTGACACCGGTTACGACCTTGCCGTTGGCCCTTAAACGTTAGGATGTACAATTTCAAATTGCAAGTTAATATTTTGTAGGATGTTAGTTCGGCTAGGAGAACCTTTGTATTAGAGAATATGTTAAGGTTAGCCAAACATCGCAATGTGGTAATGAAATTGTACATAATATGAAACTGTTATTTTAATGTTTTAATTTTGTTTCATATTTTAATAAATACGGCCGGGAGGGTCACTCCCTCCCGTCTTCCAAAAGTTCAGAACTGTTTCCGGTTTCCCATCCTTGGGGATTGTGTTGAGAGGGGGTGGCGGGTATCTCAGCCATATGGAAAGGGGCGACCATTCGGTCCCCCCGAACGTATGGTGGAGTACCACGATCCCCCCGGGAAGCCATCTTTGGCGGAAGGCGAGCCTCGGCTGGTATGCCCGAAGCGGCGTAGCCGGGGCGCGCCTTTTTCCCGCCCTGGAGTGGGCTGGCCTAGACACTGATGCGGCCGGCCACGCCCTTGGGGCAGGCCGGGGCGGGTTTACGCCCGCCCTGAAGACGGATAAAAGGAGCAACAAGCCAAGAAAGCATCCTCTTGTTCCTGTGCTCTGAAGCTGCACCTCCTCGCTGCACGTGAGCTCGAGACGGAACGAAGAGCCAATTTTGACCCACCCACCAGCCCCTGAGGACAGCAAGTGGTTTTGAATAAAGTTTTGATGTGGTAACCTTAATTTTGTTTGTAGGTTGGGATTATTATCGTGATAACTTTGAATATGCAATAAAGAATGGTCGATTTTTGGTATGTTTGTGTAAATAAAGTAATCCTGCTCTAGTGTTTGATCAGTAAGCATGCTTTAATAAAGTGGTTGTTGTTACTGTCTTTTAGGTAATTTAGTCATTTAGTTTAGAATTGTCGTATTTATTTTGGTCGGGCGGTAAGGTCATGATCGGTGAGCACTAATTGGAAGATCCCTATGAGTGGGCGTCACCCATTACGGATGGGAGCGCTCGAGGGAGGTGGCCATTGGCCCCTCAACGGGGAGGCGGTCCCTTCTAAGGATGGGCCGCCGAAAGGAAAGGAAAGGTGGTCAAGGCCCCTTCCTGGGTAGGAGGGGCTACAGCCCACTCCTGGGGAATTTCCCGGGGCCAGGACATCTGCGACGGCAGATGTGGTAAGTTGTGTGGGGTTTGGGGGGGGGTCTACGCTACCTTCTAGATACCTCACACGAGTCCTCGGACGACCTTTAAGTGGTGTCGAGTTTATTGAGGGCCCCCGTCAAGTCAAGGGAAATTGGTAGTTGCACTTGAGGTACACCTCTGTGCGGTCGCCCCTCACAAGTGAGGGGGATATTTCTGGTTTAGGGATCTTGACACCGGTTACGACCTTGCCGTTGGCCCTTAAACGTTAGGATGTACAATTTCAAATTGCAAGTTAATATTTTGTAGGATGTTAGTTCTGCTAGGAGAACCTTTGTATTAGAGAATATGTTAAGGTTAGCCAAACATCGCAATGTGGTAATGAAATTGTACATAATATGAAACTGTTATTTTAATGTTTTAATTTTGTTTCATATTTTAATAAATACGGCCGGGAGGGTCACTCCCTCCCGTCTTCCAAAAGTTCAGAACTGTTTCCGGTTTCCCATCCTTGGGGATTGTGTTGAGAGGGGGTGGCGGGTATCTCAGCCATATGTGAACTGACGTTCAAAAATAAAACATTTGAAAACGGACCATTTTCCACATTTCTGAAGCATGACGTAATGGGGGGGTGTTATCTCTTTTGTCGAAAATCAGCCGTTTTTGCTCGAACATTAAATGCCTCCAAATGGTATTTAATTAACTTCCCGGGGTGAAGAAACCCTTTTTGAGAACTCAGAGTGAGTAAATTGGCCATTTTCATGCACTTTTAACCATTCCATAAATCTTGTGTTTTGGGCCCCTGGAAGCATGAAAATCACTTTAAACATGCTAATTTTAGCTCTAACACTGATGATCCACCTACAAATGTGAACTGACGTTCAAAAATAAAACATTTGAAAACGGACCATTTTCCACATTTCTGAAGCATGACGTAATGGGGGGGTGTTATCTCTTTTGTCGAAAATCAGCCGTTTTTGCTCGAACATTAAATGCCTCCAAATGGTATTTATTTCACTTCCCGAGCCCCTGGAAGCATGAAAATCACTTTAAACATGCTAATTTTAGCTCTAACACTGATGATCCACCTACAAATGTGAACTGACGTTCAAAAATAAAACATTTGAAAACGGACCATTTTCCACATTTCTGAAGCATGACGTAATGGGGGGGTGTTATCTCTTTTGTCGAAAATCAGCCGTTTTTGCTCGAACATTAAATGCCTCCAAATGGTATTTAATTAACTTCCTGAGCCCCTGGAAGCATGAAAATCACTTTAAACATGCTAATTTTAGCTCTAACACTGATGATCCACCTACAAATGTGAACTGACGTTCAAAAATAAAACATTTGAAAACGGACCATTTTCCACATTTCTGAAGCATGACGTAATGGGGGGGTGTTATCTCTTTTGTCGAAAATCAGCCGTTTTTGCTCGAACATTAAATGCCTCTAAATGGTATTTAATTAACTTCCCGGGGTGAAGAAACCCTTTTTGAGAACTCAGAGTGAGTAAATTGGCCATTTTCATGCACTTTTAACCATTCCATAAATCTTGTGTTTTGGGCCCCTGGAAGCATGAAAATCACTTTAAACATGCTAATTTTAGCTCTAACACTGATGATCCACCTACAAATGTGAACTGACGTTCAAAAATAAAACATTTGAAAACGGACCATTTTCCACATTTCTGAAGCATGACGTAATGGGGGGGTGTTATCTCTTTTGTCGAAAATCAGCCGTTTTTGCTCGAACATTAAATGCCTCCAAATGGTATTTATTTCACTTCCCGAGCCCCTGGAAGCATGAAAATCACTTTAAACATGCTAATTTTAGCTCTAACACTGATGATCCACCTACAAATGTGAACTGACGTTCAAAAATAAAACATTTGAAAACGGACCATTTTCCACATTTCTGAAGCATGACGTAATGGGGGGGTGTTATCTCTTTTGTCGAAAATCAGCCGTTTTTGCTCGAACATTAAATGCCTCCAAATGGTATTTAATTAACTTCCCGAGCCCCTGGAAGCATGAAAATCACTTTAAACATGCTAATTTTAGCTCTAACACTGATGATCCACCTACAAATGTGAACTGACGTTCAAAAATAAAACATTTGAAAACGGACCATTTTCCACATTTCTGAAGCATGACGTAATGGGGGGGTGTTATCTCTTTTGTCGAAAATCAGCCGTTTTTGCTCGAACATTAAATGCCTCCAAATGGTATTTAATTAACTTCCCGGGGTGAAGAAACCCTTTTTGAGAACTCAGAGTGAGTAAATTGGCCATTTTCATGCACTTTTAACCATTCCATAAATCTTGTGTTTTGGGCCCCTGGAAGCATGAAAATCACTTTAAACATGCTAATTTTAGCTCTAACACTGATGATCCACCTACAAATGTGAACTGACGTTCAAAAATAAAACATTTGAAAACGGACCATTTTCCACATTTCTGAAGCATGACGTAATGGGGGGGTGTTATCTCTTTTGTCGAAAATCAGCCGTTTTTGCTCGAACATTAAATGCCTCCAAATGGTATTTATTTCACTTCCCGAGCCCCTGGAAGCATGAAAATCACTTTAAACATGCTAATTTTAGCTCTAACACTGATAATCCACCTACAAATGTGAACTGACGTTCAAAAATAAAACATTTGAAAACGGACCATTTTCCACATTTCTGAAGCATGACGTAATGGGGGGGTGTTATCTCTTTTGTCGAAAATCAGCTGTTTTTGCTCGAACATTAAATGCCTCCAAATGGTATTTAATTAACTTCCCGGGGTGAAGAAACCCTTTTTGAGAACTCAGAGTGAGTAAATTGGCCATTTTCATGCACTTTTAACCATTCCATAAATCTTGTGTTTTGGGCCCCTGGAAGCATGAAAATCACTTTAAACATGCTAATTTTAGCTCTAACACTGATGATCCACCTACAAATGTGAACTGACGTTCAAAAATAAAACATTTGAAAACGGACCATTTTCCACATTTCTGAAGCATGACGTAATGGGGGGGTGTTATCTCTTTTGTCGAAAATCAGCCGTTTTTGCTCGAACATTAAATGCCTCCAAATGGTATTTAATTAACTTCCCGAGCCCCTGGAAGCATGAAAATCACTTTAAACATGCTAATTTTAGCTCTAACACTGATGATCCACCTACAAATGTGAACTGACGTTCAAAAATAAAACATTTGAAAACGGACCATTTTCCACATTTCTGAAGCATGACGTAATGGTGGAGTGTTATCTCTTTTGTCGAAAATCAGCCGTTTTTGCTCGAACATTAAATGCCTCCAAATGGTATTTAATTAACTTCCCGGGGTGAAGAAACCCTTTTTGAGAACTCAGAGTGAGTAAATTGGCCATTTTCATGCACTTTTAACCATTCCATAAATCTTGTGTTTTGGGCCCCTGGAAGCATGAAAATCACTTTAAACATGCTAATTTTAGCTCTAACACTGATGATCCACCTACAAATGTGAACTGACGTTCAAAAATAAAACATTTGAAAACGGACCATTTTCCACATTTCTGAAGCATGACGTAATGGGGGGGTGTTATCTCTTTTGTCGAAAATCAGCCGTTTTTGCTCGAACATTAAATGCCTCCAAATGGTATTTATTTCACTTCCCGAGCCCCTGGAAGCATGAAAATCACTTTAAACATGCTAATTTTAGCTCTAACACTGATGATCCACCTACAAATGTGAACTGACGTTCAAAAATAAAACATTTGAAAACGGACCATTTTCCACATTTCTGAAGCATGACGTAATGGGGGGGTGTTATCTCTTTTGTCGAAAATCAGCAGTTTTTGCTCGAACATTAAATGCCTCCAAATGGTATTTAATTAACTTCCCGGGGTGAAGAAACCCTTTTTGAGAACTCAGAGTGAGTAAATTGGCCATTTTCATGCACTTTTAACCATTCCATAAATCTTGTGTTTTGGGCCCCTGGAAGCATGAAAATCACTTTAAACATGCTAATTTTAGCTCTAACACTGATGATCCACCTACAAATGTGAACTGACGTTCAAAAATAAAACATTTGAAAACGGACCATTTTCCACATTTCTGAAACATGACGTAATGGGGGGGTGTTATCTCTTTTGTCGAAAATCAGCCATTTTTGCTCGAACATTAAATGCCTCCAAATGGTATTTAATTAACTTCCCGAGCCCCTGGAAGCATGAAAATCACTTTAAACATGCTAATTTTAGCTCTAACACTGATGATCCACCTACAAATGTGAACTGACGTTCAAAAATAAAACATTTGAAAATGGACCATTTTCCACATTTCTGAAGCATGACGTAATGGGGGGGTGTTATCTCTTTTGTCGAAAATCAGCCGTTTTTGCTCGAACATTAAATGCCTCCAAATGGTATTTAATTAACTTCCCGGGGTGAAGAAACCCTTTTTGAGAACTCAGAGTGAGTAAATTGGCCATTTTCATGCACTTTTAACCATTCCATAAATCTTGTGTTTTGGGCCCCTGGAAGCATGAAAATCACTTTAAACATGCTAATTTTAGCTCTAACACTGATGATCCACCTACAAATGTGAACTGACGTTCAAAAATAAAACATTTGAAAACGGACCATTTTCCACATTTCTGAAGCATGACGTAATGGGGGGGTGTTATCTCTTTTGTCGAAAATCAGCCGTTTTTGCTCGAACATTAAATGCCTCCAAATGGTATTTATTTCACTTCCTGAGCCCCTGGAAGCATGAAAATCACTTTAAACATGCTAATTTTAGCTCTAACACTGATGATCCACCTACAAATGTGAACTGACGTTCAAAAATAAAACATTTGAAAACGGACCATTTTCCACATTTCTGAAGCATGACATAATGGGGGGGTGTTATCTCTTTTGTCGAAAATCAGCTGTTTTTGCTCGAACATTAAATGCCTCCAAATGGTATTTAATTAACTTCCCGGGGTGAAGAAACCCTTTTTGAGAACTCAGAGTGAGTAACTTGGCCATTTTCATGCACTTTTAACCATTCCATAAATCTTGTGTTTTGGGCCCCTGGAAGCATGAAAATCACTTTAAACATGCTAATTTTAGCTCTAACACTGATGATCCACCTACAAATGTGAACTGACGTTCAAAAATAAAACATTTGAAAACGGACCATTTTCCACATTTCTGAAGCATGACGTAATGGGGGGGGTGTTATCTCTCTCTTGTCGAAAATCAGCCGTTTTTGCTCGAACATTAAATGCCTCCAAATGGTATTTAATTAACTTCCCGAGCCCCTGGAAGCATGAAAATCACTTTAAACATGCTAATTTTAGCTCTAACACTGATGATCCACCTACAAATGTGAACTGACGTTCAAAAATAAAACATTTGAAAACGGACCATTTTCCACATTTCTGAAGCATGACGTAATGGGGGGGTGTTATCTCTTTTGTCGAAAATCAGCCGTTTTTGCTCGAACATTAAATGCCTCCAAATGGTATTTAATTAACTTCCCGGGGTGAAGAAACCCTTTTTGAGAACTCAGAGTGAGTAAATTGGCCATTTTCATGCACTTTTAACCATACCATAAATCTTGTGTTTTGGGCCCCTGGAAGCATGAAAATCACTTTAAACATGCTAATTTTAGCTCTAACACTGATGATCCACCTACAAATGTGAACTGACGTTCAAAAATAAAACATTTGAAAACGGACCATTTTCCACATTTCTGAAGCATGACGTAATGGGGGGGTGTTATCTCTTTTGTCGAAAATCAGCCGTTTTTGCTCGAACATTAAATGCCTCCAAATGGTATTTATTTCACTTCCCGAGCCCCTGGAAGCATGAAAATCACTTTAAACATGCTAATTTTAGCTCTAACACTGATGATCCACCTACAAATGTGAACTGACGTTCAAAAATAAAACATTTGAAAACGGACCATTTTCCACATTTCTGAAGCATGACGTAATGGGGGGGTGTTATCTCTTTTGTCGAAAATCAGCCGTTTTTGCTCGAACATTAAATGCCTCCAAATGGTATTTCATTAACTTCCCGAGCCCCTGGAAGCATGAAAATCACTTCAAACATGCTAATTTTAGCTCTAACACTGATGATCCACCTACAAATGTGAACTGACGTTCAAAAATAAAACATTTGAAAACGGACCATTTTCCACATTTCTGAAGCATGACGTAATGGGGGGGTGTTATCTCTTTTGTCGAAAATCAGCCGTTTTTGCTCGAACATTAAATGCCTCCAAATGGTATTTAATTAACTTCCCGGGGTGAAGAAACCCTTTTTGAGAACTCAGAGTGAGTAAATTGGCCATTTTCATGCACTTTTAACCATTCCATAAATCTTGTGTTTTGGGCCCCTGGAAGCATGAAAATCACTTTAAACATGCTAATTTTAGCTCTAACACTGATGATCCACCTACAAATATGAACTGACGTTCAAAAATAAAACATTTGAAAACGGACCATTTTCCACATTTCTGAAGCATGACGTAATGGGGGGGTGTTATCTCTTTTGTCGAAAATCAGCCGTTTTTGCTCGAACATTAAATGCCTCCAAATGGTATTTATTTCACTTCCCGAGCCCCTGGAAGCATGAAAATCACTTTAAACATGCTAATTTTAGCTCTAACACTGATGATCCACCTACAAATGTGAACTGACGTTCAAAAATAAAACATTTGAAAACGGACCATTTTCCACATTTCTGAAGCATGACGTAATGGAGGGGTGTTATCTCTTTTGTCGAAAATCAGCCGTTTTTGCTCGAACATTAAATGCCTCCAAATGGTATTTAATTAACTTCCCGAGCCCCTGGAAGCATGAAAATCACTTTAAACATGCTAATTTTAGCTCTAACACTGATGATCCACCTACAAATGTGAACTGACGTTCAAAAATAAAACATTTGAAAATGGACCATTTTCCACATTTCTGAAGCATGACGTAATGGGGGGGTGTTATCTCTTTTGTCGAAAATCAGCCGTTTTTGCTCGAACATTAAATGCCTCCAAATGGTATTTAATTAACTTCCCGGGTGAAGAAACCCTTTTTGAGAACTCAGAGTGAGTAAATTGGCCATTTTCATGCACTTTTAACCATTCCATAAATCTTGTGTTTTGGGCCCCTGGAAGCATGAAAATCACTTTAAACATGCTAATTTTAGCTCTAACACTGATGATCCACCTACAAATGTGAACTGACGTTCAAAAATAAAACATTTGAAAACAGACCATTTTCCACATTTCTGAAGCATGACGTAATGGGGGGGTGTTATCTCTTTTGTCGAAAATCAGCCGTTTTTGCTCGAACATTAAATGCCTCCAAATGGTATTTATTTCACTTCCCGAGCCCCTGGAAGCATGAAAATCACTTTAAACATGCTAATTTTAGCTCTAACACTGATGATCCACCTACAAATGTGAACTGACGTTCAAAAATAAAACATTTGAAAACGGACCATTTTCCACATTTCTGAAGCATGACGTAATGGGGGGTGTTATCTCTTTTGTCGAAAATCAGCCGTTTTTGCTCGAACATTAAATGCCTCCAAATGGTATTTAATTAACTTCCCGGGGTGAAGAAACCCTTTTTGAGAACTCAGAGTGAGTAAATTGGCCATTTTCATGCACTTTTAACCATTCCATAAATCTTGTGTTTTGGGCCCCTGGAAGCATGAAAATCACTTTAAACATGCTAATTTTAGCTCTAACACTGATGATCCACCTACAAATGTGAACTGACGTTCAAAAATAAAACATTTGAAAACGGACCATTTTCCACATTTCTGAAGCATGACGTAATGGGGGGGTGTTATCTCTTTTGTCGAAAATCAGCCGTTTTTGCTCGAACATTAAATGCCTCCAAATGGTATTTAATTAACTTCCCGAGCCCCTGGAAGCATGAAAATCACTTTAAACATGCTAATTTTAGCTCTAACACTGATGATCCACCTACAAATGTGAACTGACGTTCAAAAATAAAACATTTGAAAACGGACCATTTTCCACATTTCTGAAGCATGACGTAATGGGGGGGTGTTATCTCTTTTGTCGAAAATCAGCCGTTTTTGCTCGAACATTAAATGCCTCCAAATGGTATTTAATTAACTTCCCGGGGTGAAGAAACCCTTTTTGAGAACTCAGAGTGAGTAAATTGGCCATTTTCATGCACTTTTAACCATTCCATAAATCTTGTGTTTTGGGCCCCTGGAAGCATGAAAATCACTTTAAACATGCTAATTTTAGCTCTAACACTGATGATCCACCTACAAATGTGAACTGACGTTCAAAAATAAAACATTTGAAAACAGACCATTTTCCACATTTCTGAAGCATGACGTAATGGGGGGGTGTTATCTCTTTTGTCGAAAATCAGCCGTTTTTGCTCGAACATTAAATGCCTCCAAATGGTATTTAATTAACTTCCCGAGCCCCTGGAAGCATGAAAATCACTTTAAACATGCTAATTTTAGCTCTAACACTGATGATCCACCTACAAATGTGAACTGACGTTCAAAAATAAAACATTTGAAAACGGACCATTTTCCACATTTCTGAAGCATGACGTAATGGGGGGGTGTTATCTCTTTTGTCGAAAATCAGCCGTTTTTGCTCGAACATTAAATGCCTCCAAATGGTATTTAATTAACTTCCCGGGGTGAAGAAACCCTTTTTGAGAACTCAGAGTGAGTAAATTGGCCATTTTCATGCACTTTTAACCATTCCATAAATCTTGTGTTTTGGGCCCCTGGAAGCATGAAAATCACTTTAAACATGCTAATTTTAGCTCTAACACTGATGATCCACCTACAAATGTGAACTGACGTTCAAAAATAAAACATTTGAAAACGGACCATTTTCCACATTTCTGAAGCATGACGTAATGGGGGGGTGTTATCTCTTTTGTCGAAAATCAGCCGTTTTTGCTCGAACATTAAATGCCTCCAAATGGTATTTATTTCACTTCCCGAGCCCCTGGAAGCATGAAAATCACTTTAAACATGCTAATTTTAGCTCTAACACTGATGATCCACCTACAAATGTGAACTGACGTTCAAAAATAAAACATTTGAAAACGGACCATTTTCCACATTTCTGAAGCATGACGTAATGGAGGGGTGTTATCTCTTTTGTCGAAAATCAGCCGTTTTTGCTCGAACATTAAATGCCTCCAAATGGTATTTAATTAACTTCCCGAGCCCCTGGAAGCATGAAAATCACTTTAAACATGCTAATTTTAGCTCTAACACTGATGATCCACCTACAAATGTGAACTGACGTTCAAAAATAAAACATTTGAAAATGGACCATTTTCCACATTTCTGAAGCATGACGTAATGGGGGGGTGTTATCTCTTTTGTCGAAAATCAGCCGTTTTTGCTCGAACATTAAATGCCTCCAAATGGTATTTAATTAACTTCCCGGGGTGAAGAAACCCTTTTTGAGAACTCAGAGTGAGTAAATTGGCCATTTTCATGCACTTTTAACCATTCCATAAATCTTGTGTTTTGGGCCCCTGGAAGCATGAAAATCACTTTAAACATGCTAATTTTAGCTCTAACACTGATGATCCACCTACAAATGTGAACTGACGTTCAAAAATAAAACATTTGAAAACAGACCATTTTCCACATTTCTGAAGCATGACGTAATGGGGGGGTGTTATCTCTTTTGTCGAAAATCAGCCATTTTTGCTCGAACATTAAATGCCTCCAAATGGTATTTATTTCACTTCCCGAGCCCCTGGAAGCATGAAAATCACTTTAAACATGCTAATTTTAGCTCTAACACTGATGATCCACCTACAAATGTGAACTGACGTTCAAAAATAAAACATTTGAAAACGGACCATTTTCCACATTTCTGAAGCATGACGTAATGGGGGGGTGTTATCTCTTTTGTCGAAAATCAGCCGTTTTTGCTCGAACATTAAATGCCTCCAAATGGTATTTAATTAACTTCCCGGGGTGAAGAAACCCTTTTTGAGAACTCAGAGTGAGTAAATTGGCCATTTTCATGCACTTTTAACCATTCCATAAATCTTGTGTTTTGGGCCCCTGGAAGCATGAAAATCACTTTAAACATGCTAATTTTAGCTCTAACACTGATGATCCACCTACAAATGTGAACTGACGTTCAAAAATAAAACATTTGAAAACGGACCATTTTCCACATTTCTGAAGCATGACGTAATGGGGGGGTGTTATCTCTTTTGTCGAAAATCACCTGTTTTTGCTCGAACATTAAATGCCTCCAAATGGTATTTAATTAACTTCCCGAGCCCCTGGAAGCATGAAAATCACTTTAAACATGCTAATTTTAGCTCTAACACTGATGATCCACCTACAAATGTGAACTGACGTTCAAAAATAAAACATTTGAAAACGGACCATTTTCCACATTTCTGAAGCATGACGTAATGGGGGGGTGTTATCTCTTTTGTCGAAAATCAGCCGTTTTTGCTCGAACATTAAATGCCTCCAAATGGTATTTAATTAACTTCCCGGGGTGAAGAAACCCTTTTTGAGAACTCAGAGTGAGTAAATTGGCCATTTTCATGCACTTTTAACCATTCCATAAATCTTGTGTTTTGGGCCCCTGGAAGCATGAAAATCACTTTAAACATGCTAATTTTAGCTCTAACACTGATGATCCACCTACAAATGTGAACTGACGTTCAAAAATAAAACATTTGAAAACGGACCATTTTCCACATTTCTGAAGCATGACGTAATGGGGGGGTGTTATCTCTTTTGTCGAAAATCAGCCGTTTTTGCTCGAACATTAAATGCCTCCAAATGGTATTTAATTAACTTCCCGAGCCCCTGGAAGCATGAAATTCACTTTAAACATGCTAATTTTAGCTCTAACACTGATGATCCACCTACAAATGTGAACTGACGTTCAAAAATAAAACATTTGAAAACGGACCATTTTCCACATTTCTGAAGCATGACGTAATGGGGGGGTGTTATCTCTTTTGTCGAAAATCAGCCGTTTTTGCTCGAACATTAAATGCCTCCAAATGGTATTTAATTAACTTCCCGGGGTGAAGAAACCCTTTTTGAGAACTCAGAGTGAGTAAATTGGCCATTTTCATGCACTTTTAACCATTCCATAAATCTTGTGTTTTGGGCCCCTGGAAGCATGAAAATCACTTTAAACATGCTAATTTTAGCTCTAACACTGATGATCCACCTACAAATGTGAACTGACGTTCAAAAATAAAACATTTGAAAACGGACCATTTTCCACATTTCTGAAGCATGACCTAATGGGGGGGTGTTATCTCTCTCTTGTCGAAAATCAGCCGTTTTTGCTCGAACATTAAATGCCTCCAAATGGTATTTAATTAACTTCCCGAGCCCCTGGAAGCATGAAAATCACTTTAAACATGCTAATTTTAGCTCTAACACTGATGATCCACCTACAAATGTGAACTGACGTTCAAAAATAAAACATTTGAAAACGGACCATTTTCCACATTTCTGAAGCATGACGTAATGGGGGGGTGTTATCTCTTTTGTCGAAAATCAGCCGTTTTTGCTCGAACATTAAATGCCTCCAAATGGTATTCAATTAACTTCCCTGGGTGAAGAAACCCTTTTTGAGAACTCAGAGTGAGTAAATTGGCCATTTTCATGCACTTTTAACCATTCCATAAATCTTGTGTTTTGGGCCCCTGGAAGCATGAAAATCACTTTAAACATGCTAATTTTAGCTCTAACACTGATGATCCACCTACAAATGTGAACTGACGTTCAAAAATAAAACATTTGAAAACGGACCATTTTCCACATTTCTGAAGCATGACGTAATGGGGGGGTGTTATCTCTTTTGTCGAAAATCAGCCGTTTTTGCTCGAACATTAAATGCCTCCAAATGGTATTTATTTCACTTCCCGAGCCCCTGGAAGCATGAAAATCACTTTAAACATGCTAATTTTAGCTCTAACACTGATGATCCACCTACAAATGTGAACTGACGTTCAAAAATAAAACATTTGAAAACGGACCATTTTCCACATTTCTGAAGCATGACGTAATGGGGGGGTGTTATCTCTTTTGTCGAAAATCAGCCGTTTTTGCTCGAACATTAAATGCCTCCAAATGGTATTTCATTAACTTCCCGAGCCCCTGGAAGCATGAAAATCACTTTAAACATGCTAATTTTAGCTCTAACACTGATGATCCACCTACAAATGTGAACTGACGTTCAAAAATAAAACATTTGAAAACGGACCATTTTCCACATTTCTGAAGCATGACGTAATGGGGGGGTGTTATCTCTTTTGTCGAAAATCAGCCGTTTTTGCTCGAACATTAAATGCCTCCAAATGGTATTTAATTAACTTCCCGGGGTGAAGAAACCCTTTTTGAGAACTCAGAGTGAGTAAATTGGCCATTTTCATGCACTTTTAACCATTCCATAAATCTTGTGTTTTGGGCCCCTGGAAGCATGAAAATCACTTTAAACATGCTAATTTTAGCTCTAACACTGATGATCCACCTACAAATATGAACTGACGTTCAAAAATAAAACATTTGAAAACGGACCATTTTCCACATTTCTGAAGCATGACGTAATGGGGGGGTGTTATCTCTTTTGTCGAAAATCAGCCGTTTTTGCTCGAACATTAAATGCCTCCAAATGGTATTTATTTCACTTCCCGAGCCCCTGGAAGCATGAAAATCACTTTAAACATGCTAATTTTAGCTCTAACACTGATGATCCACCTACAAATGTGAACTGACGTTCAAAAATAAAACATTTGAAAACGGACCATTTTCCACATTTCTGAAGCATGACGTAATGGAGGGGTGTTATCTCTTTTGTCGAAAATCAGCCGTTTTTGCTCGAACATTAAATGCCTCCAAATGGTATTTAATTAACTTCCCGAGCCCCTGGAAGCATGAAAATCACTTTAAACATGCTAATTTTAGCTCTAACACTGATGATCCACCTACAAATGTGAACTGACGTTCAAAAATAAAACATTTGAAAATGGACCATTTTCCACATTTCTGAAGCATGACGTAATGGGGGGGTGTTATCTCTTTTGTCGAAAATCAGCCGTTTTTGCTCGAACATTAAATGCCTCCAAATGGTATTTAATTAACTTCCCGGGGTGAAGAAACCCTTTTTGAGAACTCAGAGTGAGTAAATTGGCCATTTTCATGCACTTTTAACCATTCCATAAATCTTGTGTTTTGGGCCCCTGGAAGCATGAAAATCACTTTAAACATGCTAATTTTAGCTCTAACACTGATGATCCACCTACAAATGTGAACTGACGTTCAAAAATAAAACATTTGAAAACAGACCATTTTCCACATTTCTGAAGCATGACGTAATGGGGGGGTGTTATCTCTTTTGTCGAAAATCTGCCGTTTTTGCTCGAACATTAAATGCCTCCAAATGGTATTTATTTCACTTCCCGAGCCCCTGGAAGCATGAAAATCACTTTAAACATGCTAATTTTAGCTCTAACACTGATGATCCACCTACAAATGTGAACTGACGTTCAAAAATAAAACATTTGAAAACGGACCATTTTCCACATTTCTGAAGCATGACGTAATGGGGGGTGTTATCTCTTTTGTCGAAAATCAGCCGTTTTTGCTCGAACATTAAATGCCTCCAAATGGTATTTAATTAACTTCCCGGGGTGAAGAAACCCTTTTTGAGAACTCAGAGTGAGTAAATTGGCCATTTTCATGCACTTTTAACCATTCCATAAATCTTGTGTTTTGGGCCCCTGGAAGCATGAAAATCACTTTAAACATGCTAATTTTAGCTCTAACACTGATGATCCACCTACAAATGTGAACTGACGTTCAAAAATAAAACATTTGAAAACGGACCATTTTCCACATTTCTGAAGCATGACGTAATGGGGGGGTGTTATCTCTTTTGTCGAAAATCAGCCGTTTTTGCTCGAACATTAAATGCCTCCAAATGGTATTTAATTAACTTCCCGAGCCCCTGGAAGCATGAAAATCACTTTAAACATGCTAATTTTAGCTCTAACACTGATGATCCACCTACAAATGTGAACTGACGTTCAAAAATAAAACATTTGAAAACGGACCATTTTCCACATTTCTGAAGCATGACGTAATGGGGGGGTGTTATCTCTTTTGTCGAAAATCAGCCGTTTTTGCTCGAACATTAAATGCCTCCAAATGGTATTTAATTAACTTCCCGAGCCCCTGGAAGCATGAAAATCACTTTAAACATGCTAATTTTAGCTCTAACACTGATGATCCACCTACAAATGTGAACTGACGTTCAAAAATAAAACATTTGAAAACGGACCATTTTCCACATTTCTGAAGCATGACGTAATGGGGGGGTGTTATCTCTTTTGTCGAAAATCAGCCGTTTTTGCTCGAACATTAAATGCCTCCAAATGGTATTTAATTAACTTCCCGGGGTGAAGAAACCCTTTTTGAGAACTCAGAGTGAGTAAATTGGCCATTTTCATGCACTTTTAACCATTCCATAAATCTTGTGTTTTGGGCCCCTGGAAGCATGAAAATCACTTTAAACATGCTAATTTTAGCTCTAACACTGATGATCCACCTACAAATGTGAACTGACGTTCAAAAATAAAACATTTGAAAACGGACCATTTTCCACATTTCTGAAGCATGACGTAATGGGGGGGTGTTATCTCTTTTGTCGAAAATCAGCCGTTTTTGCTCGAACATTAAATGCCTCCAAATGGTATTTATTTCACTTCCCGAGCCCCTGGAAGCATGAAAATCACTTTAAACATGCTAATTTTAGCTCTAACACTGATGATCCACCTACAAATGTGAACTGACGTTCAAAAATAAAACATTTGAAAACGGACCATTTTCCACATTTCTGAAGCATGACGTAATGGGGGGGTGTTATCTCTTTTGTCGAAAATCAGCCGTTTTTGCTCGAACATTAAATGCCTCCAAATGGTATTTATTTCACTTCCCGAGCCCCTGGAAGCATGAAAATCACTTTAAACATGCTAATTTTAGCTCTAACACTGATGATCCACCTACAAATGTGAACTGACGTTCAAAAATAAAACATTTGAAAACGGACCATTTTCCACATTTCTGAAGCATGACGTAATGGGGGGGTGTTATCTCTTTTGTCGAAAATCAGCCGTTTTTGCTCGAACATTAAATGCCTCCAAATGGTATTTAATTAACTTCCCGGGGTGAAGAAACCCTTTTTGAGAACTCAGAGTGAATAAATTGGCCATTTTCATGCACTTTTAACCATTCCATAAATCTTGTGTTTTGGGCCCCTGGAAGCATGAAAATCACTTTAAACATGCTAATTTTAGCTCTAACACTGATGATCCACCTACAAATGTGAACTGACGTTCAAAAATAAAACATTTGAAAACGGACCATTTTCCACATTTCTGAAGCATGACGTAATGGGGGGGTGTTATCTCTTTTGTCGAAAATCAGCCGTTTTTGCTCGAACATTAAATGCCTCCAAATGGTATTTATTTCACTTCCCGAGCCCCTGGAAGCATGAAAATCACTTTAAACATGCTAATTTTAGCTCTAACACTGATGATCCACCTACAAATGTGAACTGACGTTCAAAAATAAAACATTTGAAAACGGACCATTTTCCACATTTCTGAAGCATGACGTAATGGGGGGGTGTTATCTCTTTTGTCGAAAATCAGCCGTTTTTGCTCGAACATTAAATGCCTCCAAATGGTATTTAATTAACTTCCCGAGCCCCTGGAAGCATGAAAATCACTTTAAACATGCTAATTTTAGCTCTAACACTGATGATCCACCTACAAATGTGAACTGACGTTCAAAAATAAAACATTTGAAAACGGACCATTTTCCACATTTCTGAAGCATGACGTAATGGGGGGGTGTTATCTCTTTTGTCGAAAATCAGCCGTTTTTGCTCGAACATTAAATGCCTCCAAATGGTATTTAATTAACTTCCCGGGGTGAAGAAACCCTTTTTGAGAACTCAGAGTGAGTAAATTGGCCATTTTCATGCACTTTTAACCATTCCATAAATCTTGTGTTTTGGGCCCCTGGAAGCATGAAAATCACTTTAAACATGCTAATTTTAGCTCTAACACTGATGATCCACCTACAAATGTGAACTGACGTTCAAAAATAAAACATTTGAAAACGGACCATTTTCCACATTTCTGAAGCATGACGTAATGGGGGGGTGTTATCTCTTTTGTCGAAAATCAGCCGTTTTTGCTCGAACATTAAATGCCTCCAAATGGTATTTAATTAAGTTCCCGGGGTGAAGAAACCCTTTTTGAGAACTCAGAGTGAGTAAATTGGCCATTTTCATGCACTTTTAACCATTCCATAAATCTTGTGTTTTGGGCCCCTGGAAGCATGAAAATCACTTTAAACATGCTAATTTTAGCTCTAACACTGATGATCCACCTACAAATGTGAACTGACGTTCAAAAATAAAACATTTGAAAACGGACCATTTTCCACATTTCTGAAGCATGACGTAATGGGGGGGTGTTATCTCTTTTGTCGAAAATCAGCCGTTTTTGCTCGAACATTAAATGCCTCCAAATGGTATTTATTTCACTTCCCGAGCCCCTGGAAGCATGAAAATCACTTTAAACATGCTAATTTTAGCTCTAACACTGATGATCCACCTACAAATGTGAACTGACGTTCAAAAATAAAACATTTGAAAACGGACCATTTTCCACATTTCTGAAGCATGACGTAATGGAGGGGTGTTATCTCTTTTGTCGAAAATCAGCCGTTTTTGCTCGAACATTAAATGCCTCCAAATGGTATTTAATTAACTTCCCGAGCCCCTGGAAGCATGAAAATCACTTTAAACATGCTAATTTTAGCTCTAACACTGATGATCCACCTACAAATGTGAACTGACGTTCAAAAATAAAACATTTGAAAACGGACCATTTTCCACATTTCTGAAGCATGACGTAATGGGGGGGTGTTATCTCTTTTGTCGAAAATCAGCCGTTTTTGCTCGAACATTAAATGCCTCCAAATGGTATTTAATTAACTTCCCGGGGTGAAGAAACCCTTTTTGAGAACTCAGAGTGAATAAATTGGCCATTTTCATGCACTTTTAACCATTCCATAAATCTTGTGTTTTGGGCCCCTGGAAGCATGAAAATCACTTTAAACATGCTAATTTTAGCTCTAACACTGATGATCCACCTACAAATGTGAACTGACGTTCAAAAATAAAACATTTGAAAACGGACCATTTTCCACATTTCTGAAGCATGACGTAATGGGGGGGTGTTATCTCTTTTGTCGAAAATCAGCCGTTTTTGCTCGAACATTAAATGCCTCCAAATGGTATTTATTTCACTTCCCGAGCCCCTGGAAGCATGAAAATCACTTTAAACATGCTAATTTTAGCTCTAACACTGATGATCCACCTACAAATGTGAACTGACGTTCAAAAATAAAACATTTGAAAACGGACCATTTTCCACATTTCTGAAGCATGACGTAATGGGGGGGTGTTATCTTTTTTGTCGAAAATCAGCCGTTTTTGCTCGAACATTAAATGCCTCCAAATGGTATTTAATTAACTTCCCGAGCCCCTGGAAGCATGAAAATCACTTTAAACATGCTAATTTTAGCTCTAACACTGATGATCCACCTACAAATGTGAACTGACGTTCAAAAATAAAACATTTGAAAACGGACCATTTTCCACATTTCTGAAGCATGACGTAATGGGGGGGTGTTATCTCTTTTGTCGAAAATCAGCCGTTTTTGCTCGAACATTAAATGCCTCCAAATGGTATTTAATTAACTTCCCGGGGTGAAGAAACCCTTTTTGAGAACTCAGAGTGAGTAAATTGGCCATTTTCATGCACTTTTAACCATTCCATAAATCTTGTGTTTTGGGCCCCTGGAAGCATGAAAATCACTTTAAACATGCTAATTTTAGCTCTAACACTGATGATCCACTTACAAATGTGAACTGACGTTCAAAAATAAAACATTTGAAAACGGACCATTTTCCACATTTCTGAAGCATGACGTAATGGGGGGGTGTTATCTCTTTTGTCGAAAATCAGCCGTTTTTGCTCGAACATTAAATGCCTCCAAATGGTATTTAATTAACTTCCCGAGCCCCTGGAAGCATGAAAATCACTTTAAACATGCTAATTTTAGCTCTAACACTGATGATCCACCTACAAATGTGAACTGACGTTCAAAAATAAAACATTTGAAAACGGACCATTTTCCACATTTCTGAAGCATGACGTAATGGGGGGGTGTTATCTCTTTTGTCGAAAATCAGCCGTTTTTGCTCGAACATTAAATGCCTCCAAATGGTATTTAATTAACTTCCCGGGGTGAAGAAACCCTTTTTGAGAACTCAGAGTGAGTAAATTGGCCATTTTCATGCACTTTTAACCATTCCATAAATCTTGTGTTTTGGGCCCCTGGAAGCATGAAAATCACTTTAAACATGCTAATTTTAGCTCTAACACTGATGATCCACCTACAAATGTGAACTGACGTTCAAAAATAAAACATTTGAAAACTGACCATTTTCCACATTTCTGAAGCATGACGTAATGGGGGGGTGTTATCTCTTTTGTCGAAAATCAGCCGTTTTTGCTCGAACATTAAATGCCTCCAAATGGTATTTATTTCACTTCCCGAGCCCCTGGAAGCATGAAAATCACTTTAAACATGCTAATTTTAGCTCTAACACTGATGATCCACCTACAAATGTGAACTGACGTTCAAAAATAAAACATTTGAAAACGGACCATTTTCCACATTTCTGAAGCATGACGTAATGGAGGGGTGTTATCTCTTTTGTCGAAAATCAGCCGTTTTTGCTCGAACATTAAATGCCTCCAAATGGTATTTAATTAACTTCCCGAGCCCCTGGAAGCATGAAAATCACTTTAAACATGCTAATTTTAGCTCTAACACTGATGATCCACCTACAAATGTGAACTGACGTTCAAAAATAAAACATTTGAAAATGGACCATTTTCCACATTTCTGAAGCATGACGTAATGGGGGGGTGTTATCTCTTTTGTCGAAAATCAGCCGTTTTTGCTCGAACATTAAATGCCTCCAAATGGTATTTAATTAACTTCCCGGGGTGAAGAAACCCTTTTTGAGAACTCAGAGTGAGTAAATTGGCCATTTTCATGCACTTTTAACCATTCCATAAATCTTGTGTTTTGGGCCCCTGGAAGCATGAAAATCACTTTAAACATGCTAATTTTAGCTCTAACACTGATGATCCACCTACAAATGTGAACTGACGTTCAAAAATAAAACATTTGAAAACAGACCATTTTCCACATTTCTGAAGCATGACGTAATGGGGGGGTGTTATCTCTTTTGTCGAAAATCAGCCGTTTTTGCTCGAACATTAAATGCCTCCAAATGGTATTTATTTCACTTCCCGAGCCCCTGGAAGCATGAAAATCACTTTAAACATGCTAATTTTAGCTCTAACACTGATGATCCACCTACAAATGTGAACTGACGTTCAAAAATAAAACATTTGAAAACGGACCATTTTCCACATTTCTGAAGCATGACGTAATGGGGGGGTGTTATCTCTTTTGTCGAAAATCAGCCGTTTTTGCTCGAACATTAAATGCCTCCAAATGGTATTTAATTAACTTCCCGGGGTGAAGAAACCCTTTTTGAGAACTCAGAGTGAGTAAATTGGCCATTTTCATGCACTTTTAACCATTCCATAAATCTTGTGTTTTGGGCCCCTGGAAGCATGAAAATCACTTTAAACATGCTAATTTTAGCTCTAACACTGATGATCCACCTACAAATGTGAACTGACGTTCAAAAATAAAACATTTGAAAACGGACCATTTTCCACATTTCTGAAGCATGACGTAATGGGGGGGTGTTATCTCTTTTGTCGAAAATCAGCCGTTTTTGCTCGAACATTAAATGCCTCCAAATGGTATTTAATTAACTTCCCGAGCCCCTGGAAGCATGAAAATCACTTTAAACATGCTAATTTTAGCTCTAACACTGATGATCCACCTACAAATGTGAACTGACGTTCAAAAATAAAACATTTGAAAACGGACCATTTTCCACAATCCTGAAGCATGACGTAATGGGGGGGTGTTATCTCTTTTGTCGAAAATCAGCCGTTTTTGCTCGAACATTAAATGCCTCCAAATGGTATTTAATTAACTTCCCGGGGTGAAGAAACCCTTTTTGAGAACTCAGAGTGAGTAAATTGGCCATTTTCATGCACTTTTAACCATTCCATAAATCTTGTGTTTTGGGCCCCTGGAAGCATGAAAATCACTTTAAACATGCTAATTTTAGCTCTAACACTGATGATCCACCTACAAATGTGAACTGACGTTCAAAAATAAAACATTTGAAAACGGACCATTTTCCACATTTCTGAAGCATGACGTAATGGGGGGGTGTTATCTCTTTTGTCGAAAATCAGCCGTTTTTGCTCGAACATTAAATGCCTCCAAATGGTATTTATTTCACTTCCCGAGCCCCTGGAAGCATGAAAATCACTTTAAACATGCTAATTTTAGCTCTAACACTGATGATCCACCTACAAATGTGAACTGACGTTCAAAAATAAAACATTTGAAAACGGACCATTTTCCACATTTCTGAAGCATGACGTAATGGGGGGGTGTTATCTCTTTTGTCGAAAATCAGCCGTTTTTGCTCGAAAATTAAATGCCTCCAAATGGTATTTAATTAACTTCCCGAGCCCCTGGAAGCATGAAAATCACTTTAAACATGCTAATTTTAGCTCTAACACTGATGATCCACCTACAAATGTGAACTGACGTTCAAAAATAAAACATTTGAAAACGGACCATTTTCCACATTTCTGAAGCATGACGTAATGTGGGGGTGTTATCTCTTTTGTCGAAAATCAGCCGTTTTTGCTCGAACATTAAATGCCTCCAAATGGTATTTAATTCACTTCCCGAGCCCCTGGAAGCATCAAAATCACTTAAAACATGCTAATTTTAGCTCTAACACTGATGATCCACTTACAAATGTGAACTGACGTTCAAAAATAAAACATTTGAAAACGGACCATTTTCCACATTTCTGAAGCATGACGTAAAGGGGGGGTGTTATCTCTTTTGTCGAAAATCAGCCGTTTTTGCTCGAACATTAAATGCCTCCAAATGGTATTTAATTAACTTCCCGGGGTGAAGAAACCCTTTTTGAGAACTCAGAGTGAGTAAATTTGCCCATTTTCATGCACTTTTAACCATTCCATAAATCTTGTGTTTTGGGCCCCTGGAAGCATGAAAATCACTTTAAACATGCTAATTTTAGCTCTAACACTGATGATCCACCTACAAATGTGAACTGACGTTCAAAAATAAAACATTTGAAAACGGACCATTTTCCACATTTCTGAAGCATGACGTAATGGGGGGGTGTTATCTCTTTTGTCGAAAATCAGCCGTTTTTGCTCAAACATTAAATGCCTCCAAATGGTATTTATTTCACTTCCCGAGCCCCTGGAAGCATGAAAATCACTTTAAACATGCTAATTTTAGCTCTAACACTGATGATCCACCTACAAATGTGAACTGACGTTGAAAAATAAAACATTTGAAAACGGACCATTTTCCACATTTCTGAAGCATGACGTAATGGGGGGGTGTTATCTCTTTTGTCGAAAATCAGCCGTTTTTGCTCGAACATTAAATGCCTCCAAATGGTATTTATTTCACTTCCCGAGCCCCTGGAAGCATGAAAATCACTTTAAACATGCTAATTTTAGCTCTCACACTGATGATCCACCTACAAATGTGAACTGACGTTCAAAAATAAAACATTTGAAAACGGACCATTTTCCACATTTCTGAAGCATGACGTAATGGGGGGGTGTTATCTCTTTTGTCGAAAATCAGCCGTTTTTGCTCGAACATTAAATGCCTCCAAATGGTATTTATTTCACTTCCCGAGCCCCTGGAAGCATGAAAATCACTTTAAACATGCTAATTTTAGCTCTAACACTGATGATCCACCTACAAATGTGAACTGACGTTCAAAAATAAAACATTTGAAAACGGACCATTTTCCACATTACTGAAGCATGACGTAATGGGGGTGTGTTATCTCTTTTGTCGAAAATCAGCCGTTTTTGCTCGAACATTAAATGCCTCCAAATGGTATTTATTTCACTTCCCGAGCCCCTGGAAGCATGAAAATCACTTTAAACATGCTAATTTTAGCTCTAACACTGATGATCCACCTACAAATGTGAACTGACGTTCAAAAATAAAACATTTGAAAACGGACCATTTTCCACATTTCTGAAGCATGACGTAATGGGGGGGTGTTATCTCTTTTGTCGAAAATCAGCCGTTTTTGCTAGAACATTAAATGCCTCCAAATGGTATTTAATTAACTTCCCGAGCCCCTGGAAGCATGAAAATCACTTTAAACATGCTAATTTCAGCTCTAACACTGATGATCCACCTACAAATGTGAACTGACGTTCAAAAATAAAACATTTGAAAACGGACCATTTTCCACATTTCTGAAGCATGACGTAATGGGGGGGTGTTATCTCTTTTGTCGAAAATCAGCCGTTTTTGCTCGAACATTAAATGCCTCCAAGTGGTATTTAATTAACTTCCCGGGGTGAAGAAACCCTTTTTGAGAACTAAGAGTGAGTAAATTGGCCATTTTCATGCACTTTTAACCATTCCATAAATCTTGTGTTTTGGGCCCCTGGAAGCATGAAAATCACTTTAAACATGCTAATTTTAGCTCTAACACTGATGATCCACCTACAAATGTGAACTGACGTTCAAAAATGAAACATTTGAAAACGGACCATTTTCCACATTTCTGAAGCATGACGTAATGGGGGGGTGTTATCTCTTTTGTCGAAAATCAGCCGTTTTTGCTCGAACATTAAATGCCTCCAAATGGTATTTAATTAACTTCCCGAGCCCCTGGAAGCATGAAAATCACTTTAAACATGCTAATTTTAGCTCTAACACTGATGATCCACCTACAAATGTGAACTGACGTTCAAAAATAAAACATTTGAAAACGGACCATTTTCCACATTTCTGAAGCATGACGTAAAGGGGGGGTGTTATCTCTTTTGTCGAAAATCATCCGTTTTTGCTCGAACATTAAATGCCTCCAAATGGTATTTAATTAACTTCCCGGGGTGAAGAAACCCTTTTTGAGAACTCAGAGTGAGTAAATTTGCCCATTTTCATGCACTTTTAACCATTCCATAAATCTTGTGTTTTGGGCCCCTGGAAGCATGAAAATCACTTTAAACATGCTAATTTTAGCTCTAACACTGATGATCCACCTACAAATGTGAACTGACGTTCAAAAATAAAACATTTGAAAACGGACCATTTTCCACATTTCTGAAGCATGACGTAATGGGGGGGTGTTATCTCTTTTGTCGAAAATCAGCCGTTTTTGCTCGAACATTAAATGCCTCCAAATGGTATTTATTTCACTTCCCGAGCCCCTGGAAGCATGAAAATCACTTTAAACATGCTAATTTTAGCTCTAACACTGATGATCCACCTACAAATGTGAACTGACGTTCAAAAATAAAACATTTGAAAACGGACCATTTTCCACATTTCTGAAGCATGACGTAATGGGGGGGTGTTATCTCTTTTGTCGAAAATCAGCCGTTTTTGCTCGAACATTAAATGCCTCCAAATGGTATTTATTTCACTTCCCGAGCCCCTGGAAGCATGAAAATCACTTTAAACATGCTAATTTTAGCTCTCACACTGATGATCCACCTACAAATGTGAACTGACGTTCAAAAACAAAACATTTGAAAACGGACCATTTTCCACATTTCTGAAGCATGACGTAATGGGGGGGTGTTATCTCTTTTGTCGAAAATCAGCCGTTTTTGCTCGAACATTAAATGCCTCCAAATGGTATTTATTTCACTTCCCGAGCCCCTGGAAGCATGAAAATCACTTTAAACATGCTAATTTTAGCTCTAACACTGATGATCCACCTACAAATGTGAACTGACGTTCAAAAATAAAACATTTGAAAACGGACCATTTTCCACATTACTGAAGCATGACGTAATGGGGGTGTGTTATCTCTTTTGTCGAAAATCAGCCGTTTTTGCTCGAACATTAAATGCCTCCAAATGGTATTTATTTCACTTCCCGAGCCCCTGGAAGCATGAAAATCACTTTAAACATGCTAATTTTAGCTCTAACACTGATGATCCACCTACAAATGTGAACTGACGTTCAAAAATAAAACATTTGAAAACGGACCATTTTCCACATTTCTGAAGCATGACGTAATGGGGGGGTGTTATCTCTTTTGTCGAAAATCAGCCGTTTTTGCTAGAACATTAAATGCCTCCAAATGGTATTTAATTAACTTCCCGAGCCCCTGGAAGCATGAAAATCACTTTAAACATGCTAATTTCAGCTCTAACACTGATGATCCACCTACAAATGTGAACTGACGTTCAAAAATAAAACATTTGAAAACGGACCATTTTCCACATTTCTGAAGCATGACGTAATGGGGGGGTGTTATCTCTTTTGTCGAAAATCAGCCGTTTTTGCTCGAACATTAAATGCCTCCAAGTGGTATTTAATTAACTTCCCGGGGTGAAGAAACCCTTTTTGAGAACTCAGAGTGAGTAAATTGGCCATTTTCATGCACTTTTAACCATTCCATAAATCTTGTGTTTTGGGCCCCTGGAAGCATGAAAATCACTTTAAACATGCTAATTTTAGCTCTAACACTGATGATCCACCTACAAATGTGAACTGACGTTCAAAAATAAAACATTTGAAAACGGACCATTTTCCACATTTCTGAAGCATGACGTAATGGGGGGGTGTTATCTCTTTTGTCGAAAATCAGCCGTTTTTGCTCGAACATTAAATGCCTCCAAATGGTATTTAATTAACTTCCCGGGGTGAAGAAACCCTTTTTGAGAACTCAGAGTGAGTAAATTGGCCATTTTCATGCACTTTTAACCATTCCATAAATCTTGTGTTTTGGGCCCCTGGAAGCATGAAAATCACTTTAAACATGCTAATTTTAGCTCTAACACTGATGATCCACCTACAAATGTGAACTGACGTTCAAAAATAAAACATTTGAAAACGGACCATTTTCCACATTTCTGAAGCATGACGTAATGGGGGGGTGTTATCTCTTTTGTCGAAAATCAGCCGTTTTTGCTCGAACATTAAATGCCTCCAAATGGTATTTATTTCACTTCCCGAGCCCCTGGAAGCATGAAAATCACTTTAAACATGCTAATTTTAGCTCTAACACTGATGATCCACCTACAAATGTGAACTGACGTTCAAAAATAAAACATTTGAAAACGGACCATTTTCCACATTTCTGAAGCATGACGTAATGGGGGGGTGTTATCTCTTTTGTCGAAAATCAGCCGTTTTTGCTCGAACATTAAATGCCTCCAAATGGTATTTAATTAACTTCCCGAGCCCCTGGAAGCATGAAAATCACTTTAAACATGCTAATTTTAGCTCTAACACTGATGATCCACCTACAAATGTGAACTGACGTTCAAAAATAAAACATTTGAAAACGGACCATTTTCCACATTTCTGAAGCATGACGTAATGGGGGGGTGTTATCTCTTTTGTCGAAAATCAGCCGTTTTTGCTCGAACATTAAATGCCTCCAAATGGTATTTAATTAACTTCCCGGGGTGAAGAAACCCTTTTTGAGAACTCAGAGTGAGTAAATTGGCCATTTTCATGCACTTTTAACCATTCCATAAATCTTGTGTTTTGGGCCCCTGGAAGCATGAAAATCACTTTAAACATGCTAATTTTAGCTCTAACACTGATGATCCACCTACAAATGTGAACTGACGTTCAAAAATAAAACATTTGAAAACGGACCATTTTCCACATTTCTGAAGCATGACGTAATGGGGGAGTGTTATCTCTTTTGTCGAAAATCAGCCGTTTTTGCTCGAACATTAAATGCCTCCAAATGGTATTTAATTAACTTCCCGAGCCCCTGGAAGCATGAAAATCACTTTAAACATGCTAATTTTAGCTCTAACACTGATGATCCACCTACAAATGTGAACTGACGTTCAAAAATAAAACATTTGAAAACGGACCATTTTCCACATTTCTGAAGCATGACGTAATGGGGGGGTGTTATCTCTTTTGTCGAAAATCAGCCGTTTTTGCTCGAACATTAAATGCCTCCAAATGGTATTTAATTAACTTCCCGGGGTGAAGAAACCCTTTTTGAGAACTCAGAGTGAGTAAATTGGCCATTTTCATGCACTTTTAACCATTCCATAAATCTTGTGTTTTGGGCCCCTGGAAGCATGAAAATCACTTTAAACATGCTAATTTTAGCTCTAACACTGATGATCCACCTACAAATGTGAACTGACGTTCAAAAATAAAACATTTGAAAACGGACCATTTTCCACATTTCTGAAGCATGACGTAATGGGGGGGTGTTATCTCTTTTGTCGAAAATCAGCCGTTTTTGCTCGAACATTAAATGCCTCCAAATGGTATTTATTTCACTTCCCGAGCCCCTGGAAGCATGAAAATCACTTTAAACATGCTAATTTTAGCTCTAACACTGATGATCCACCTACAAATGTGAACTGACGTTCAAAAATAAAACATTTGAAAACGGACCATTTTCCACATTTCTGAAGCATGACGTAATGGGGGGGTGTTATCTCTTTTGTCGAAAATCAGCCGTTTTTGCTCGAACATTAAATGCCTCCAAATGGTATTTAATTAACTTCCCGGGGTGAAGAAACCCTTTTTGAGAACTCAGAGTGAGTAAATTGGCCATTTTCATGCACTTTTAACCATTCCATAAATCTTGTGTTTTGGGCCCCTGGAAGCATGAAAATCACTTTAAACATGCTAATTTTAGCTCTAACACTGATGATCCACCTACAAATGTGAACTGACGTTCAAAAATAAAACATTTGAAAACGGACCATTTTCCACATTTCTGAAGCATGACGTAATGGGGGAGTGTTATCTCTTTTGTCGAAAATCAGCCGTTTTTGCTCGAACATTAAATGCCTCCAAATGGTATTTAATTAACTTCCCGAGCCCCTGGAAGCATGAAAATCACTTTAAACATGCTAATTTTAGCTCTAACACTGATGATCCACCTACAAATGTGAACTGACGTTCAAAAATAAAACATTTGAAAACGGACCATTTTCCACATTTCTGAAGCATGACGTAATGGGGGGGTGTTATCTCTTTTGTCGAAAATCAGCCGTTTTTGCTCGAACATTAAATGCCTCCAAATGGTATTTAATTAACTTCCCGGGGTGAAGAAACCCTTTTTGAGAACTCAGAGTGAGTAAATTGGCCATTTTCATGCACTTTTAACCATTCCATAAATCTTGTGTTTTGGGCCCCTGGAAGCATGAAAATCACTTTAAACATGCTAATTTTAGCTCTAACACTGATGATCCACCTACAAATGTGAACTGACGTTCAAAAATAAAACATTTGAAAACGGACCATTTTCCACATTTCTGAAGCATGACGTAATGGGGGGGTGTTATCTCTTTTGTCGAAAATCAGCCGTTTTTGCTCGAACATTAAATGCCTCCAAATGGTATTTATTTCACTTCCCGAGCCCCTGGAAGCATGAAAATCACTTTAAACATGCTAATTTTAGCTCTAACACTGATGATCCACCTACAAATGTGAACTGACGTTCAAAAATAAAACATTTGGAAACGGACCATTTTCCACATTTCTGAAGCATGACGTAATGGGGGGGTGTTATCTCTTTTGTCGAAAATCAGCCGTTTTTGCTCGAACATTAAATGCCTCCAAATGGTATTTATTTCACTTCCCGAGCCCCTGGAAGCATGAAAATCACTTTAAACATGCTAATTTTAGCTCTAACACTGATGATCCACCTACAAATGTGAACTGACGTTCAAAAATAAAACATTTGAAAACGGACCATTTTCCACATTTCTGAAGCATGACGTAATGGGGGTGTGTTATCTCTTTTGTCGAAAATCAGCCGTTTTTGCTCGAACATTAAATGCCTCCAAATGGTATTTATTTCACTTCCCGAGCCCCTGGAAGCATGAAAATCACTTTAAACATGCTAATTTTAGCTCTAACACTGATGATCCACCTACAAATGTGAACTGACGTTCAAAAATAAAACATTTGAAAACGGACCATTTTCCACATTTCTGAAGCATGACGTAATGGGGGGGTGTTATCTCTTTTGTCGAAAATCAGCCGTTTTTGCTCGAACATTAAATGCCTCCAAATGGTATTTATTTCACTTCCCGAGCCCCTGGAAGCATGAAAATCACTTTAAACATGCTAATTTTAGCTCTAACACTGATGATCCACCTACAAATGTGAACTGACGTTCAAAAATAAAACATTTGAAAACGGACCATTTTCCACATTTCTGAAGCATGACGTAATGGGGGGGGTGTTATCTCTTTTGTCGAAAATCAGCCGTTTTTGCTCGAACATTAAATGCCTCCAAATGGTATTTAATTAAACTCCCGGGGTGAAGAAACCCTTTTTGAGAACTCAGAGTGAGTAAATTGGCCATTTTCATGCACTTTTAACCATTCCATAAATCTTGTGTTTTGGGCCCCTGGAAGCATGAAAATCACTTTAAACATGCTAATTTTAGCTCTAACACTGATGATCCACCTACAAATGTGAACTGACGTTCAAAAATAAAACATTTGAAAACGGACCATTTTCCACATTTCTGAAGCATGACGTAATGGGGGGGTGTTATCTCTTTTGTCGAAAATCAGCCGTTTTTGCTCGAACATTAAATGCCTCCAAATGGTATTTAATTAACTTCCCGAGCCCCTGGAAGCATGAAAATCACTTTAAACATGCTAATTTTAGCTCTAACACTGATGATCCACCTACAAATGTGAACTGACGTTCAAAAATAAAACATTTGAAAACGGACCATTTTCCACATTTCTGAAGCATGACGTAATGGGGGGGTGTTATCTCTTTTGTCGAAAATCAGCCGTTTTTGCTCGAACATTAAATGCCTCCAAATGGTATTTAATTAACTTCCCGGGGTGAAGAAACCCTTTTTGAGAACTCAGAGTGAGTAAATTGGCCATTTTCATGCACTTTTAACCATTCCATAAATCTTGTGTTTTGGGCCCCTGGAAGCATGAAAATCACTTTAAACATGCTAATTTTAGCTCTAACACTGATGATCCACCTACAAATGTGAACTGACGTTCAAAAAAAAAACATTTGAAAACGGACCATTTTCCACATTTCTGAAGCATGACGTAATGGGGGGGTGTTATCTCTTTTGTCGAAAATCAGCCGTTTTTGCTCGAACATTAAATGCCTCCAAATGGTATTTATTTCACTTCCCGAGCCCCTGGAAGCATGAAAATCACTTTAAACATGCTAATTTTAGCTCTAACACTGATGATCCACCTACAAATGTGAACTGACGTTCAAAAATAAAACATTTGAAAACGGACCATTTTCCACATTTCTGAAGCATGACGTAATGGGGGGGTGTTATCTCTTTTGTCGAAAATCAGCCGTTTTTGCTCGAACATTAAATGCCTCCAAATGGTATTTAATTAACTTCCCGGGGTGAAGAAACCCTTTTTGAGAACTCAGAGTGAGTAAATTGGCCATTTTCATGCACTTTTAACCATTCCATAAATCTTGTGTTTTGGGCCCCTGGAAGCATGAAAATCACTTTAAACATGCTAATTTTAGCTCTAACACTGATGATCCACCTACAAATGTGAACTGACGTTCAAAAATAAAACATTTGAAAACGGACCATTTTCCACATTTCTGAAGCATGACGTAATGGGGGAGTGTTATCTCTTTTGTCGAAAATCAGCCGTTTTTGCTCGAACATTAAATGCCTCCAAATGGTATTTAATTAACTTCCCGAGCCCCTGGAAGCATGAAAATCACTTTAAACATGCTAATTTTAGCTCTAACACTGATGATCCACCTACAAATGTGAACTGACGTTCAAAAATAAAACATTTGAAAACGGACCATTTTCCACATTTCTGAAGCATGACGTAATGGGGGGGTGTTATCTCTTTTGTCGAAAATCAGCCGTTTTTGCTCGAACATTAAATGCCTCCAAATGGTATTTAATTAACTTCCCGGGGTGAAGAAACCCTTTTTGAGAACTCAGAGTGAGTAAATTGGCCATTTTCATGCACTTTTAACCATTCCATAAATCTTGTGTTTTGGGCCCCTGGAAGCATGAAAATCACTTTAAACATGCTAATTTTAGCTCTAACACTGATGATCCACCTACAAATGTGAACTGACGTTCAAAAATAAAACATTTGAAAACGGACCATTTTCCACATTTCTGAAGCATGACGTAATGGGGGGGTGTTATCTCTTTTGTCGAAAATCAGCCGTTTTTGCTCGAACATTAAATGCCTCCAAATGGTATTTATTTCACTTCCCGAGCCCCTGGAAGCATGAAAATCACTTTAAACATGCTAATTTTAGCTCTAACACTGATGATCCACCTACAAATGTGAACTGACGTTCAAAAATAAAACATTTGAAAACGGACCATTTTCCACATTTCTGAAGCATGACGTAATGGGGGGGTGTTATCTCTTTTGTCGAAAATCAGCCGTTTTTGCTCGAACATTAAATGCCTCCAAATGGTATTTATTTCACTTCCCGAGCCCCTGGAAGCATGAAAATCACTTTAAACATGCTAATTTTAGCTCTAACACTGATGATCCACCTACAAATGTGAACTGACGTTCAAAAATAAAACATTTGAAAACGGACCATTTTCCACATTTCTGAAGCATGACGTAATGGGGGTGTGTTATCTCTTTTGTCGAAAATCAGCCGTTTTTGCTCGAACATTAAATGCCTCCAAATGGTATTTATTTCACTTCCCGAGCCCCTGGAAGCATGAAAATCACTTTAAACATGCTAATTTTAGCTCTAACACTGATGATCCACCTACAAATGTGAACTGACGTTCAAAAATAAAACATTTGAAAACGGACCATTTTCCACATTTCTGAAGCATGACGTAATGGGGGGGTGTTATCTCTTTTGTCGAAAATCAGCCGTTTTTGCTCGAACATTAAATGCCTCCAAATGGTATTTATTTCACTTCCCGAGCCCCTGGAAGCATGAAAATCACTTTAAACATGCTAATTTTAGCTCTAACACTGATGATCCACCTACAAATGTGAACTGACGTTCAAAAATAAAACATTTGAAAACGGACCATTTTCCACATTTCTGAAGCATGACGTAATGGGGGGGGTGTTATCTCTTTTGTCGAAAATCAGCCGTTTTTGCTCGAACATTAAATGCCTCCAAATGGTATTTAATTAAACTCCCGGGGTGAAGAAACCCTTTTTGAGAACTCAGAGTGAGTAAATTGGCCATTTTCATGCACTTTTAACCATTCCATAAATCTTGTGTTTTGGGCCCCTGGAAGCATGAAAATCACTTTAAACATGCTAATTTTAGCTCTAACACTGATGATCCACCTACAAATGTGAACTGACGTTCAAAAATAAAACATTTGAAAACGGACCATTTTCCACATTTCTGAAGCATGACGTAATGGGGGGGTGTTATCTCTTTTGTCGAAAATCAGCCGTTTTTGCTCGAACATTAAATGCCTCCAAATGGTATTTAATTAACTTCCCGAGCCCCTGGAAGCATGAAAATCACTTTAAACATGCTAATTTTAGCTCTAACACTGATGATCCACCTACAAATGTGAACTGACGTTCAAAAATAAAACATTTGAAAACGGACCATTTTCCACATTTCTGAAGCATGACGTAATGGGGGGGTGTTATCTCTTTTGTCGAAAATCAGCCGTTTTTGCTCGAACATTAAATGCCTCCAAATGGTATTTAATTAACTTCCCGGGGTGAAGAAACCCTTTTTGAGAACTCAGAGTGAGTAAATTGGCCATTTTCATGCACTTTTAACCATTCCATAAATCTTGTGTTTTGGGCCCCTGGAAGCATGAAAATCACTTTAAACATGCTAATTTTAGCTCTAACACTGATGATCCACCTACAAATGTGAACTGACGTTCAAAAAGAAAACATTTGAAAACGGACCATTTTCCACATTTCTGAAGCATGACGTAATGGGGGGGTGTTATCTCTTTTGTCGAAAATCAGCCGTTTTTGCTCGAACATTAAATGCCTCCAAATGGTATTTATTTCACTTCCCGAGCCCCTGGAAGCATGACAATCACTTTAAACATGCTAATTTTAGCTCTAACACTGATGATCCACCTACAAATGTGAACTGACGTTCAAAAATAAAACATTTGAAAACGGACCATTTTCCACATTTCTGAAGCATGACGTAATGGGGGGGTGTTATCTCTTTTGTCGAAAATCAGCCGTTTTTGCTCGAACATTAAATGCCTCCAAATGGTATTTAATTAACTTCCCGGGGTGAAGAAACCCTTTTTGAGAACTCAGAGTGAGTAAATTGGCCATTTTCATGCACTTTTAACCATTCCGTAAATCTTGTGTTTTGGGCCCCTGGAAGCATGAAAATCACTTTAAACATGCTAATTTTAGCTCTAACACTGATGATCCACCTACAAATGTGAACTGACGTTCAAAAATAAAACATTTGAAAACGGACCATTTTCCACATTTCTGAAGCATGACGTAATGGGGGGGTGTTATCTCTTTTGTCGAAAATCAGCCGTTTTTGCTCGAACATTAAATGCCTCCAAATGGTATTTAATTAACTTCCCGAGCCCCTGGAAGCATGAAAATCACTTTAAACATGCTAATTTTAGCTCTAACACTGATGATCCACCTACAAATGTGAACTGACGTTCAAAAATAAAACATTTGAAAACGGACCATTTTCCACATTTCTGAAGCATGACGTAATGGGGGGGTGTTATCTCTTTTGTCGAAAATCAGCCGTTTTTGCTCGAACATTAAATGCCTCCAAATGGTATTTAATTAACTTCCCGGGGTGAAGAAACCCTTTTTGAGAACTCAGAGTGAGTAAATTGGCCATTTTCATGCACTTTTAACCATTCCATAAATCTTGTGTTTTGGGCCCCTGGAAGCATGAAAATCACTTTAAACATGCTAATTTTAGCTCTAACACTGATGATCCACCTACAAATGTGAACTGACGTTCAAAAATAAAACATTTGAAAACGGACCATTTTCCACATTTCTGAAGCATGACGTAATGGGGGGGTGTTATCTCTTTTGTCGAAAATCAGCCGTTTTTGCTCGAACATTAAATGCCTCCAAATGGTATTTATTTCACTTCCCGAGCCCCTGGAAGCATGGAAATCACTTTAAACATGCTAATTTTAGCTCTAACACTGATGATCCACCTACAAATGTGAACTGACGTTCAAAAATAAAACATTTGAAAACGGACCATTTTCCACATTTCTGAAGCATGACGTAATGGGGGGGTGTTATCTCTTTTGTCGAAAATCAGCCGTTTTTGCTCGAACATTAAATGCCTCCAAATGGTATTTAATTAACTTCCCGGGGTGAAGAAACCCTTTTTGAGAACTCAGAGTGAGTAAATTGGCCATTTTCATGCACTTTTAACCATTCCTTAAATCTTGTGTTTTGGGCCCCTGGAAGCATGAAAATCACTTTAAACATGCTAATTTTAGCTTTAACACCGATGATCCACCTACAAATGTGAACTGACGTTCAAAAATAAAACATTTGAAAACGGACCATTTTCCACATTTCTGAAGCATGACGTAATGGGGGGGTGTTATCTCTTTTGTCGAAAATCAGCCGTTTTTGCTCGAACATTAAATGCCTCCAAATGGTATTTATTTCACTTCCCGAGCCCCTGGAAGCATGAAAATCACTTTAAACATGCTAATTTTAGCTCTAACACTGATGATCCACCTACAAATGTGAACTGACGGTCAAAAATAAAACATTTGAAAACGGACCATTTTCCACATTTCTGAAGCATGACGTAATGGGGGGGGTGTTATCTCTTTTGTCGAAAATCAGCCGTTTTGCTCGAACATTAAATGCCTCCAAATGGTATTTAATTAACTTCCCGAGCCCCTGGAAGCATGAAAATCACTTTAAACATGCTAATTTTAGCTCTAACACTGATGATCCACCTACAAATGTGAACTGACGTTCAAAAATAAAACATTTGAAAACGGACCATTTTCCACATTTCTGAAGCATGACGTAATGGGGGGGTGTTATCTCTTTTGTCGAAAATCAGCCGTTTTTGCTCGAACATTAAATGCCTCCAAATGGTATTTAATTAACTTTCCGGGGTGAAGAAACCCTTTTTGAGAACTCAGAGTGAGTAAATTGGCCATTTTCATGCACTTTTAACCATTCCATAAATCTTGTGTTTTGGGCCCCTGGAAGCATGAAAATCACTTTAAACATGCTAATTTTAGCTCTAACACTGATGATCCACCTACAAATGTGAACTGACGTTCAAAAATAAAACATTTGAAAACGGACCATTTTCCACATTTCTGAAGCATGACGTAATGTGGGGGTGTTATCTCTTTTGTCGAAAATCAGCCGTTTTTGCTCGAACATTAAATGCCTCCAAATGGTATTTAATTAACTTCCCGAGCCCCTGGAAGCATGAAAATCACTTTAAACATGCTAATTTTAGCTCTAACACTGATGATCCACCTACAAATGTGAACTGACGTTCAAAAATAAAACATTTGAAAACGGACCATTTTCCACATTTCTGAAGCATGACGTAATGGGGGGGTGTTATCTCTTTTGTCGAAAATCAGCCGTTTTTGCTCGAACATTAAATGCCTCCAAATGGTATTTAATTAACTTTCCGGGGTGAAGAAACCCTTTTTGAGAACTCAGAGTGAGTAAATTGGCCATTTTCATGCACTTTTAACCATTCCATAAATCTTGTGTTTTGGGCCCCTGGAAGCATGAAAATCACTTTAAACATGCTAATTTTAGCTCTAACACTGATGATCCACCTACAAATGTGAACTGACGTTCAAAAATAAAACATTTGAAAACGGACCATTTTCCACATTTCTGAAGCATGACGTAATGGGGGGGTGTTATCTCTTTTGTCGAAAATCAGCCGTTTTTGCTCGAACATTAAATGCCTCCAAATGGTATTTATTTCACTTCCCGAGCCCCTGGAAGCATGAAAATCACTTTAAACATGCTAATTTTAGCTCTAACACTGATGATCCACCTACAAATGTGAACTGACGTTCAAAAATAAAACATTTGAAAACGGACCATTTTCCACATTTCTGAAGCATGACGTAATGGGGGGGGTGTTATCTCTTTTGTCGAAAATCAGCCGTTTTTGCTCGAACATTAAATGCCTCCAAATGGTATTTAATTAACTTCCCGAGCCCCTGGAAGCATGAAAATCACTTTAAACATGCTAATTTTAGCTCTAACACTGATGATCCACCTACAAATGTGAACTGACGTTCAAAAATAAAACATTTGAAAACGGACCATTTTCCACATTTCTGAAGCATGACGTAAAGGGGGGGTGTTATCTCTTTTGTCGAAAATCAGCCGTTTTTGCTCGAACATTAAATGCCTCCAAATGGTATTTATTTCACTTCCCGAGCCCCTGGAAGCATGAAAATCACTTTAAACATGCTAATTTTAGCTCTAACACTGATGATCCACCTACAAATGTGAACTGACGTTCAAAAATAAAACATTTGAAAACGGACCATTTTCCACATTTCTGAAGCATGACGTAATGGGGGGGTGTTATCTCTTTTGTCGAAAATCAGCTGTTTTTGCTCGAACATTAAATGCCTCCAAATGGTATTTAATTAACTTCCCGGGGTGAAGAAACCCTTTTTGAGAACTCAGAGTGAGTAAATTGGCCATTTTCATGCACTTTTAACCATTCCATAAATCTTGTGTTTTGGGCCCCTGGAAGCATGAAAATCACTTTAAACATGCTAATTTTAGCTCTAACACTGATGATCCACCTACAAATGTGAACTGACGTTCAAAAATAAAACATTTGAAAACGGACCATTTTCCACATTTCTGAAGCATGACGTAATGGGGGGGGTGTTATCTCTCTCTTGTCGAAAATCAGCCGTTTTTGCTCGAACATTAAATGCCTCCAAATGGTATTTAATTAACTTCCCGAGCCCCTGGAAGCATGAAAATCACTTTAAACATGCTAATTTTAGCTCTAACACTGATGATCCACCTACAAATGTGAACTGACGTTCAAAAATAAAACATTTGAAAACGGACCATTTTCCACATTTCTGAAGCATGACGTAATGGGGGGGTGTTATCTCTTTTGTCGAAAATCAGCCGTTTTTGCTCGAACATTAAATGCCTCCAAATGGTATTTATTTCACTTCCCGAGCCCCTGGAAGCATGAAAATCACTTTAAACATGCTAATTTTAGCTCTAACACTGATGATCCACCTACAAATGTGAACTGACGTTCAAAAATAAAACATTTGAAAACGGACCATTTTCCACATTTCTGAAGCATGACGTAATGGGGGGGTGTTATCTCTTTTGTCGAAAATCAGCCGTTTTTGCTCGAACATTAAATGCCTCCAAATGGTTTTCATTAACTTCCTGAGCCCCTGGAAGCATGAAAATCACTTTAAACATGCTAATTTTAGCTCTAACACTGATGATCCACCTACAAATGTGAACTGACGTTCAAAAATAAAACATTTGAAAACGGACCATTTTCCACATTTCTGAAGCATGACGTAATGGGGGGGTGTTATCTCTTTTGTCGAAAATCAGCCGTTTTTGCTCGAACATTAAATGCCTCCAAATGGTATTTAATTAACTTCCCGGGGTGAAGAAACCCTTTTTGAGAACTCAGAGTGAGTAAATTGGCCATTTTCATGCACTTTTAACCATTCCATAAATCTTGTGTTTTGGGCCCCTGGAAGCATGAAAATCACTTTAAACATGCTAATTTTAGCTCTAACACTGATGATCCACCTACAAATGTGAACTGACGTTCAAAAATAAAACATTTGAAAACGGACCATTTTCCACATTTCTGAAGCATGACGTAATGGGGGGGTGTTATCTCTTTTGTCGAAAATCAGCCGTTTTTGCTCGAACATTAAATGCCTCCAAATGGTATTTATTTCACTTCCCGAGCCCCTGGAAGCATGAAAATCACTTTAAACATGCTAATTTTAGCTCTAACACTGATGATCCACCTACAAATGTGAACTGACGTTCAAAAATAAAACATTTGAAAACGGACCATTTTCCACATTTCTGAAGCATGACGTAATGGGGGGGTGTTATCTCTTTTGTCGAAAATCAGCCGTTTTTGCTCGAACATTAAATGCCTCCAAATGGTATTTAATTAACTTCCTGAGCCCCTGGAAGCATGAAAATCACTTTAAACATGCTAATTTTAGCTCTAACACTGATGATCCACCTACAAATGTGAACTGACGTTCAAAAATAAAACATTTGAAAACGGACCATTTTCCACATTTCTGAAGCATGACGTAATGGGGGGGTGTTATCTCTTTTGTCGAAAATCAGCCGTTTTTGCTCGAACATTAAATGCCTCCAAATGGTATTTATTTCACTTCCCGAGCCCCTGGAAGCATGAAAATCACTTTAAACATGCTAATTTTAGCTCTAACACTGATGATCCACCTACAAATGTGAACTGACGTTCAAAAATAAAACATTTGAAAACGGACCATTTTCCACATTTCTGAAGCATGACGTAATGGGGGGGGTGTTATCTCTTTTGTCGAAAATCAGCCGTTTTTGCTCGAACATTAAATGCCTCCAAATGGTATTTAATTAAACTCCCGGGGTGAAGAAACCCTTTTTGAGAACTCAGAGTGAGTAAATTGGCCATTTTCATGCACTTTTAACCATTCCATAAATCTTGTGTTTTGGGCCCCTGGAAGCATGAAAATCACTTTAAACATGCTAATTTTAGCTCTAACACTGATGATCCACCTACAAATGTGAACTGACGTTCAAAAATAAAACATTTGAAAACGGACCATTTTCCACATTTCTGAAGCATGACGTAATGGGGGGGTGTTATCTCTTTTGTCGAAAATCAGCCGTTTTTGCTCGAACATTAAATGCCTCCAAATGGTATTTAATTAACTTCCCGAGCCCCTGGAAGCATGAAAATCACTTTAAACATGCTAATTTTAGCTCTAACACTGATGATCCACCTACAAATGTGAACTGACGTTCAAAAATAAAACATTTGAAAACGGACCATTTTCCACATTTCTGAAGCATGACGTAATGGGGGGGTGTTATCTCTTTTGTCGAAAATCAGCCGTTTTTGCTCGAACATTAAATGCCTCCAAATGGTATTTAATTAACTTCCCGGGGTGAAGAAACCCTTTTTGAGAACTCAGAGTGAGTAAATTGGCCATTTTCATGCACTTTTAACCATTCCATAAATCTTGTGTTTTGGGCCCCTGGAAGCATGAAAATCACTTTAAACATGCTAATTTTAGCTCTAACACTGATGATCCACCTACAAATGTGAACTGACGTTCAAAAAGAAAACATTTGAAAACGGACCATTTTCCACATTTCTGAAGCATGACGTAATGGGGGGGTGTTATCTCTTTTGTCGAAAATCAGCCGTTTTTGCTCGAACATTAAATGCCTCCAAATGGTATTTATTTCACTTCCCGAGCCCCTGGAAGCATGACAATCACTTTAAACATGCTAATTTTAGCTCTAACACTGATGATCCACCTACAAATGTGAACTGACGTTCAAAAATAAAACATTTGAAAACGGACCATTTTCCACATTTCTGAAGCATGACGTAATGGGGGGGTGTTATCTCTTTTGTCGAAAATCAGCCGTTTTTGCTCGAACATTAAATGCCTCCAAATGGTATTTAATTAACTTCCCGGGGTGAAGAAACCCTTTTTGAGAACTCAGAGTGAGTAAATTGGCCATTTTCATGCACTTTTAACCATTCCGTAAATCTTGTGTTTTGGGCCCCTGGAAGCATGAAAATCACTTTAAACATGCTAATTTTAGCTCTAACACTGATGATCCACCTACAAATGTGAACTGACGTTCAAAAATAAAACATTTGAAAACGGACCATTTTCCACATTTCTGAAGCATGACGTAATGGGGGGGTGTTATCTCTTTTGTCGAAAATCAGCCGTTTTTGCTCGAACATTAAATGCCTCCAAATGGTATTTAATTAACTTCCCGAGCCCCTGGAAGCATGAAAATCACTTTAAACATGCTAATTTTAGCTCTAACACTGATGATCCACCTACAAATGTGAACTGACGTTCAAAAATAAAACATTTGAAAACGGACCATTTTCCACATTTCTGAAGCATGACGTAATGGGGGGGTGTTATCTCTTTTGTCGAAAATCAGCCGTTTTTGCTCGAACATTAAATGCCTCCAAATGGTATTTAATTAACTTCCCGGGGTGAAGAAACCCTTTTTGAGAACTCAGAGTGAGTAAATTGGCCATTTTCATGCACTTTTAACCATTCCATAAATCTTGTGTTTTGGGCCCCTGGAAGCATGAAAATCACTTTAAACATGCTAATTTTAGCTCTAACACTGATGATCCACCTACAAATGTGAACTGACGTTCAAAAATAAAACATTTGAAAACGGACCATTTTCCACATTTCTGAAGCATGACGTAATGGGGGGGTGTTATCTCTTTTGTCGAAAATCAGCCGTTTTTGCTCGAACATTAAATGCCTCCAAATGGTATTTATTTCACTTCCCGAGCCCCTGGAAGCATGGAAATCACTTTAAACATGCTAATTTTAGCTCTAACACTGATGATCCACCTACAAATGTGAACTGACGTTCAAAAATAAAACATTTGAAAACGGACCATTTTCCACATTTCTGAAGCATGACGTAATGGGGGGGTGTTATCTCTTTTGTCGAAAATCAGCCGTTTTTGCTCGAACATTAAATGCCTCCAAATGGTATTTAATTAACTTCCCGGGGTGAAGAAACCCTTTTTGAGAACTCAGAGTGAGTAAATTGGCCATTTTCATGCACTTTTAACCATTCCATAAATCTTGTGTTTTGGGCCCCTGGAAGCATGAAAATCACTTTAAACATGCTAATTTTAGCTTTAACACCGATGATCCACCTACAAATGTGAACTGACGTTCAAAAATAAAACATTTGAAAACGGACCATTTTCCACATTTCTGAAGCATGACGTAATGGGGGGGTGTTATCTCTTTTGTCGAAAATCAGCCGTTTTTGCTCGAACATTAAATGCCTCCAAATGGTATTTTTTTCACTTCCCGAGCCCCTGGAAGCATGAAAATCACTTTAAACATGCTAATTTTAGCTCTAACACTGATGATCCACCTACAAATGTGAACTGACGGTCAAAAATAAAACATTTGAAAACGGACCATTTTCCACATTTCTGAAGCATGACGTAATGGGGGGGGTGTTATCTCTTTTGTCGAAAATCAGCCGTTTTGCTCGAACATTAAATGCCTCCAAATGGTATTTAATTAACTTCCCGAGCCCCTGGAAGCATGAAAATCACTTTAAACATGCTAATTTTAGCTCTAACACTGATGATCCACCTACAAATGTGAACTGACGTTCAAAAATAAAACATTTGAAAACGGACCATTTTCCACATTTCTGAAGCATGACGTAATGGGGGGGTGTTATCTCTTTTGTCGAAAATCAGCCGTTTTTGCTCGAACATTAAATGCCTCCAAATGGTATTTAATTAACTTTCCGGGGTGAAGAAACCCTTTTTGAGAACTCAGAGTGAGTAAATTGGCCATTTTCATGCACTTTTAACCATTCCATAAATCTTGTGTTTTGGGCCCCTGGAAGCATGAAAATCACTTTAAACATGCTAATTTTAGCTCTGACACTGATGATCCACCTACAAATGTGAACTGACGTTCAAAAATAAAACATTTGAAAACGGACCATTTTCCACATTTCTGAAGCATGACGTAATGTGGGGGTGTTATCTCTTTTGTCGAAAATCAGCCGTTTTTGCTCGAACATTAAATGCCTCCAAATGGTATTTAATTAACTTCCCGAGCCCCTGGAAGCATGAAAATCACTTTAAACATGCTAATTTTAGCTCTAACACTGATGATCCACCTACAAATGTGAACTGACGTTCAAAAATAAAACATTTGAAAACGGACCATTTTCCACATTTCTGAAGCATGACGTAATGGGGGGGTGTTATCTCTTTTGTCGAAAATCAGCCGTTTTTGCTCGAACATTAAATGCCTCCAAATGGTATTTAATTAACTTTCCGGGGTGAAGAAACCCTTTTTGAGAACTCAGAGTGAGTAAATTGGCCATTTTCATGCACTTTTAACCATTCCATAAATCTTGTGTTTTGGGCCCCTGGAAGCATGAAAATCACTTTAAACATGCTAATTTTAGCTCTAACACTGATGATCCACCTACAAATGTGAACTGACGTTCAAAAATAAAACATTTGAAAACGGACCATTTTCCACATTTCTGAAGCATGACGTAATGGGGGGGTGTTATCTCTTTTGTCGAAAATCAGCCGTTTTTGCTCGAACATTAAATGCCTCCAAATGGTATTTATTTCACTTCCCGAGCCCCTGGAAGCATGAAAATCACTTTAAACATGCTAATTTTAGCTCTAACACTGATGATCCACCTACAAATGTGAACTGACGTTCAAAAATAAAACATTTGAAAACGGACCATTTTCCACATTTCTGAAGCATGACGTAATGGGGGGGGTGTTATCTCTTTTGTCGAAAATCAGCCGTTTTTGCTCGAACATTAAATGCCTCCAAATGGTATTTAATTAACTTCCTGAGCCCCTGGAAGCATGAAAATCACTTTAAACATGCTAATTTTAGCTCTAACACTGATGATCCACCTACAAATGTGAACTGACGTTCAAAAATAAAACATTTGAAAACGGACCATTTTCCACATTTCTGAAGCATGACGTAAAGGGGGGGTGTTATCTCTTTTGTCGAAAATCAGCCGTTTTTGCTCGAACATTAAATGCCTCCAAATGGTATTTATTTCACTTCCCGAGCCCCTGGAAGCATGAAAATCACTTTAAACATGCTAATTTTAGCTCTAACACTGATGATCCACCTACAAATGTGAACTGACGTTCAAAAATAAAACATTTGAAAACGGACCATTTTCCACATTTCTGAAGCATGACGTAATGGGGGGGTGTTATCTCTTTTGTCGAAAATCAGCTGTTTTTGCTCGAACATTAAATGCCTCCAAATGGTATTTAATTAACTTCCCGGGGTGAAGAAACCCTTTTTGAGAACTCAGAGTGAGTAAATTGGCCATTTTCATGCACTTTTAACCATTCCATAAATCTTGTGTTTTGGGCCCCTGGAAGCATGAAAATCACTTTAAACATGCTAATTTTAGCTCTAACACTGATGATCCACCTACAAATGTGAACTGACGTTCAAAAATAAAACATTTGAAAACGGACCATTTTCCACATTTCTGAAGCATGACGTAATGGGGGGGGTGTTATCTCTCTCTTGTCGAAAATCAGCCGTTTTTGCTCGAACATTAAATGCCTCCAAATGGTATTTAATTAACTTCCCGAGCCCCTGGAAGCATGAAAATCACTTTAAACATGCTAATTTTAGCTCTAACACTGATGATCCACCTACAAATGTGAACTGACGTTCAAAAATAAAACATTTGAAAACGGACCATTTTCCACATTTCTGAAGCATGACGTAATGGGGGGGTGTTATCTCTTTTGTCGAAAATCAGCCGTTTTTGCTCGAACATTAAATGCCTCCAAATGGTATTTATTTCACTTCCCGAGCCCCTGGAAGCATGAAAATCACTTTAAACATGCTAATTTTAGCTCTAACACTGATGATCCACCTACAAATGTGAACTGACGTTCAAAAATAAAACATTTGAAAACGGACCATTTTCCACATTTCTGAAGCATGACGTAATGGGGGGGTGTTATCTCTTTTGTCGAAAATCAGCCGTTTTTGCTCGAACATTAAATGCCTCCAAATGGTTTTCATTAACTTCCTGAGCCCCTGGAAGCATGAAAATCACTTTAAACATGCTAATTTTAGCTCTAACACTGATGATCCACCTACAAATGTGAACTGACGTTCAAAAATAAAACATTTGAAAACGGACCATTTTCCACATTTCTGAAGCATGACGTAATGGGGGGGTGTTATCTCTTTTGTCGAAAATCAGCCGTTTTTGCTCGAACATTAAATGCCTCCAAATGGTATTTAATTAACTTCCCGGGGTGAAGAAACCCTTTTTGAGAACTCAGAGTGAGTAAATTGGCCATTTTCATGCACTTTTAACCATTCCATAAATCTTGTGTTTTGGGCCCCTGGAAGCATGAAAATCACTTTAAACATGCTAATTTTAGCTCTAACACTGATGATCCACCTACAAATGTGAACTGACGTTCAAAAATAAAACATTTGAAAACGGACCATTTTCCACATTTCTGAAGCATGACGTAATGGGGGGGTGTTATCTCTTTTGTCGAAAATCAGCCGTTTTTGCTCGAACATTAAATGCCTCCAAATGGTATTTATTTCACTTCCCGAGCCCCTGGAAGCATGAAAATCACTTTAAACATGCTAATTTTAGCTCTAACACTGATGATCCACCTACAAATGTGAACTGACGTTCAAAAATAAAACATTTGAAAACGGACCATTTTCCACATTTCTGAAGCATGACGTAATGGGGGGGTGTTATCTCTTTTGTCGAAAATCAGCCGTTTTTGCTCGAACATTAAATGCCTCCAAATGGTATTTAATTAACTTCCCGAGCCCCTGGAAGCATGAAAATCACTTTAAACATGCTAATTTTAGCTCTAACACTGATGATCCACCTACAAATGTGAACTGACGTTCAAAAATAAAACATTTGAAAACGGACCATTTTCCACATTTCTGAAGCATGACGTAATGGGGGGGTGTTATCTCTTTTGTCGAAAATCAGCCGTTTTTGCTCGAACATTAAATGCCTCCAAATGGTATTTAATTAACTTCCCGGGGTGAAGAAACCCTTTTTGAGAACTCAGAGTGAGTAAATTGGCCATTTTCATGCACTTTTAACCATTCCATAAATCTTGTGTTTTGGGCCCCTGGAAGCATGAAAATCACTTTAAACATGCTAATTTTAGCTCTAACACTGATGATCCACCTACAAATGTGAACTGACGTTCAAAAATAAAACATTTGAAAACGGACCATTTTCCACATTTCTGAAGCATGACGTAATGGGGGGGTGTTATCTCTTTTGTCGAAAATCAGCCGTTTTTGCTCGAACATTAAATGCCTCCAAATGGTATTTAATTAACTTCCCGGGGTGAAGAAACCCTTTTTGAGAACTCAGAGTGAGTAAAATGGCCATTTTCATGCACTTTTAACCATTCCATAAATCTTGTGTTTTGGGCCCCTGGAAGCATGAAAATCACTTTAAACATGCTAATTTTAGCTCTAACACTGATGATCCACCTACAAATGTGAACTGACGTTCAAAAATAAAACATTTGAAAACGGACCATTTTCCACATTTCTGAAACATGACGTAATGGGGGGGTGTTATCTCTTTTGTTGAAAATCAGCCGTTTTTGCTCGAACATTAAATGCCTCCAAATGGTATTTAATTAACTTCCCGAGCCCCTGGAAGCATGAAAATCACTTTAAACATGCTAATTTTAGCTCTAACACTGATGATCCACCTACAAATGTGAACTGACGTTCAAAAATAAAACATTTGAAAACGACCATTTTCCACATTTCTGAAGCATGACGTAATGGGGGGGTGTTATCTCTTTTGTCGAAAATCAGCCGTTTTTGCTCGAACATTAAATGCCTCCAAATGGTATTTAATTAACTTCCCGGGGTGAAGAAACCCTTTTTGAGAACTCAGAGTGAGTAAATTGGCCATTTTCATGCACTTTTAACCATTTCATAAATCTTGTGTTTTGGGCCCCTGGAAGCATGAAAATCACTTTAAACATGCTAATTTTAGCTCTAACACTGAGGATCCACCTACAAATGTGAACTGACGTTCAAAAATAAAACATTTGAAAACGGACCATTTTCCACATTTCTGAAGCATGACGTAATGGGGGGGTGTTATCTCTTTTGTCGAAAATCAGCCGTTTTTGCTCGAACATTAAATGCCTCCAAATGGTATTTAATTAACTTCCCGGGGTGAAGAAACCCTTTTTGAGAACTCATAGTGAGTAAATTGGCCATTTTCATGCACTTTTAACCATTCCATAAATCTTGTGTTTTGGGCCCCTGGAAGCATGAAAATCACTTTAAACATGCTAATTTTAGCTCTAACACTGATGATCCACCTACAAATGTGAACTGACGTTCAAAAATAAAACATTTGAAAACGGACCATTTTCCACATTTCTGAAGCATGACGTAATCGGGGGGTGTTATCTCTTTTGTCGAAAATCAGCCGTTTTTGCTCGAACATTAAATGCCTCCAAATGGTATTTAATTAACTTCCCGGGGTGAAGAAACCCTTTTTGAGAACTCAGAGTGAGTAAATTGGCCATTTTCATGCACTTTTAACCATTCCATAAATCTTGTGTTTTGGGCCCCTGGAAGCATGAAAATCACTTTAAACATGCTAATTTTAGCTCTAACACTGATGATCCACCTACAAATGTGAACTGACGTTCAAAAATAAAACATTTGAAAACGGACCATTTTCCACATTTCTGAAGCATGACGTAATGGGGGGGTGTTATCTCTTTTGTCGAAAATCAGCCGTTTTTGCTCGAACATTAAATGCCTCCAAATGGTATTTAATTAACTTCCCGAGCCCCTGGAAGCATGAAAATCACTTTAAACATGCTAATTTTAGCTCTAACACTGATGATCCACCTACAAATGTGAACTGACGTTCAAAAATAAAACATTTGAAAACGGACCATTTTCCACATTTCTGAAACATGACGTAATGGGGGGGTGTTATCTCTTTTGTCGAAAATCAGCCGTTTTTGCTCGAACATTAAATGCCTCCAAATGGTATTTAATTAACTTCCCGGGGTGAAGAAACCCTTTTTGAGAACTCAGAGTGAGTAAATTGGCCATTTTCATGCACTTTTAACCATTCCATAAATCTTGTGTTTTGGGCCCCTGGAAGCATGAAAATCACTTTAAACATGCTAATTTTAGCTCTAACACTGATGATCCACCTACAAATGTGAACTGACGTTCAAAAATAAAACATTTGAAAACGGACCATTTTCCACATTTCTGAAGCATGACGTAATGGGGGGGTGTTATCTCTTTTGTCGAAAATCAGCCGTTTTTGCTCGAACATTAAATGCCTCCAAATGGTATTTATTTCACTTCCCGAGCCCCTGGAAGCATGAAAATCACTTTAAACATGCTAATTTTAGCTCTAACACTGATGATCCACCTACAAATGTGAACTGACGTTCAAAAATAAAACATTTGAAAACGGACCATTTTCCACATTTCTGAAGCATGACGTAATGGGGGGGTGTTATCTCTTTTGTCGAAAATCAGCCGTTTTTGCTCGAACATTAAATGCCTCCAAATGGTATTTAATTAACTTCCCGGGGTGAAGAAACCCTTTTTGAGAACTCAGAGTGAGTAAAATGGCCATTTTCATGCACTTTTAACCATTCCATAAATCTTGTGTTTTGGGCCCCTGGAAGCATGAAAATCACTTTAAACATGCTAATTTTAGCTCTAACACTGATGATCCACCTACAAATGTGAACTGACGTTCAAAAATAAAACATTTGAAAACGGACCATTTTCCACATTTCTGAAACATGACGTAATGGGGGGGTGTTATCTCTTTTGTCGAAAATCAGCCGTTTTTGCTCGAACATTAAATGCCTCCAAATGGTATTTAATTAACTTCCCGAGCCCCTGGAAGCATGAAAATCACTTTAAACATGCTAATTTTAGCTCTAACACTGATGATCCACTTACAAATGTGAACTGACGTTCAAAAATAAAACATTTGAAAACGGACCATTTTCCACATTTCTGAAGCATGACGTAATGGGGGGGTGTTATCTCTTTTGTCGAAAATCAGCCGTTTTTGCTCGAACATTAAATGCCTCCAAATGGTATTTAATTAACTTCCCGGGGTGAAGAAACCCTTTTTGAGAACTCATAGTGAGTAAATTGGCCATTTTCATGCACTTTTAACCATTCCATAAATCTTGTGTTTTGGGCCCCTGGAAGCATGAAAATCACTTTAAACATGCTAATTTTAGCTCTAACACTGATGATCCACCTACAAATGTGAACTGACGTTCAAAAATAAAACATTTGAAAACGGACCATTTTCCACATTTCTGAAGCATGACGTAATGGGGGGGTGTTATCTCTTTTGTCGAAAATCAGCCGTTTTTGCTTTAACATTAAATGCCTCCAAATGGTATTTATTTCACTTCCCGAGCCCCTGGAAGCATGAAAATCACTTTAAACATGCTAATTTTAGCTCTAACACTGATGATCCACCTACAAATGTGAACTGACTTTCAAAAATAAAACATTTGAAAACGGACCATTTTCCACATTTCTGAAGCATGACGTAATGGGGGGGTGTTATCTCTTTTGTCGAAAATCAGCCGTTTTTGCTCAAACATTAAATGCCTCCAAATGGTATTTAATTAACTTCCCGGGGTGAAGAAACCCTTTTTGAGAACTCAGAGTGAGTAAATTGGCCATTTTCATGCACTTTTAACCATTCCATAAATCTTGTGTTTTGGGCCCCTGGAAGCATGAAAATCACTTTAAACATGCTAATTTTAGCTCTAACACCGATGATCCACCTACAAATGTGAACTGACGTTCAAAAATAAAACATTTGAAAACGGACCATTTTCCACATTTCTGAAGCATGACGTAATGGGGGGGTGTTATCTCTTTTGTCGAAAATCAGCCGTTTTTGCTCGAACATTAAATGCCTCCAAATGGTATTTATTTCACTTCCCGAGCCCCTGGAAGCATGAAAATCACTTTAAACATGCTAATTTTAGCTCTAACACTGATGATCCACCTACAAATGTGAACTGACGTTCAAAAATAAAACATTTGAAAACGGACCATTTTCCACATTTCTGAAGCATGACGTAATGGGGGGGTGTTATCTCTTTTGTCGAAAATCAGCTGTTTTTGCTCGAACATTAAATGCCTCCAAATGGTATTTAATTAACTTCCCGGGGTGAAGAAACCCTTTTTGAGAACTCAGAGTGAGTAAATTGGCCATTTTCATGCACTTTTAACCATTCCATAAATCTTGTGTTTTGGGCCCCTGGAAGCATGAAAATCACTTTAAACATGCTAATTTTAGCTCTAACACTGATGATCCACCTACAAATGTGAACTGACGTTCAAAAATAAAACATTTGAAAACGGACCATTTTCCACATTTCTGAAGCATGACGTAATAGGGGGGTGTTATCTCTTTTGTCGAAAATCAGCCGTTTTTGCTCGAACATTAAATGCCTCCAAATGGTATTTAATTAACTTCCCGAGCCCCTGGAAGCATGAAAATCACTTTAAACATGCTAATTTTAGCTCTAACACTGATGATCCACCTACAAATGTGAACTGACGTTCAAAAATAAAACATTTGAAAACGGACCATTTTCCACATTTCTGAAGCATGACGTAATGGGGGGGTGTTATCTCTTTTGTCGAAAATCAGCCGTTTTTGCTCGAACATTAAATGCCTCCAAATGGTATTTAATTAACTTTCCGGGGTGAAGAAACCCTTTTTGAGAACTCAGAGTGAGTAAATTGGCCATTTTCATGCACTTTTAACCATTCCATAAATCTTGTGTTTTGGGCCCCTGGAAGCATGAAAATCACTTTAAACATGCTAATTTTAGCTCTAACACTGATGATCCACCTACAAATGTGAACTGACGTTCAAAAATAAAACATTTGAAAACGGACCATTTTCCACATTTCTGAAGCATGACGTAATGGGGGGGTGTTATCTCTTTTGTCGAAAATCAGCCGTTTTTGCTCGAACATTAAATGCCTCCAAATGGTATTTATTTCACTTCCCGAGCCCCTGGAAGCATGAAAATCACTTTAAACATGCTAATTTTAGCTCTAACACTGATGATCCACCTACAAATGTGAACTGATGTTCAAAAATAAAACATTTGAAAACGGACCATTTTCCACATTTCTGAAGCATGACGTAATGGGGGGGGTGTTATCTCTTTTGTCGAAAATCAGCCGTTTTTGCTCGAACATTAAATGCCTCCAAATGGTATTTAATTAACTTCCCGAGCCCCTGGAAGCATGAAAATCACTTTAAACATGCTAATTTTAGCTCTAACACTGATGATCCACCTACAAATGTGAACTGACGTTCAAAAAAAAAACATTTGAAAACGGACCATTTTCCACATTTCTGAAGCATGACGTAAAGGGGGGGTGTTATCTCTTTTGTCGAAAATCAGCCATTTTTGCTCGAACATTAAATGCCTCCAAATGGTATTTATTTCACTTCCCGAGCCCCTGGAAGCATGAAAATCACTTTAAACATGCTAATTTTAGCTCTAACACTGATGATCCACCTACAAATGTGAACTGACGTTCAAAAATAAAACATTTGAAAACGGACCATTTTCCACATTTCTGAAGCATGACGTAATGGGGGGGTGTTATCTCTTTTGTCGAAAATCAGCCGTTTTTGCTCGAACATTAAATGCCTCCAAATGGTATTTAATTAACTTCCCGGGGTGAAGAAACCCTTTTTGAGAACTCATAGTGAGTAAATTGGCCATTTTCATGCACTTTTAACCATTCCATAAATCTTGTGTTTTGGGCCCCTGGAAGCATGAAAATCACTTTAAACATGCTAATTTTAGCTCTAACACTGATGATCCACCTACAAATGTGAACTGACGTTCAAAAATAAAACATTTGAAAACGGACCATTTTCCACATTTCTGAAGCATGACGTAATGGGGGGGTGTTATCTCTTTTGTCGAAAATCAGCCGTTTTTGCTTTAACATTAAATGCCTCCAAATGGTATTTATTTCACTTCCCGAGCCCCTGGAAGCATGAAAATCACTTTAAACATGCTAATTTTAGCTCTAACACTGATGATCCACCTACAAATGTGAACTGACTTTCAAAAATAAAACATTTGAAAACGGACCATTTTCCACATTTCTGAAGCATGACGTAATGGGGGGGTGTTATCTCTTTTGTCGAAAATCAGCCGTTTTTGCTCGAACATTAAATGCCTCCAAATGGTATTTAATTAACTTCCCGGGGTGAAGAAACCCTTTTTGAGAACTCAGAGTGAGTAAATTGGCCATTTTCATGCACTTTTAACCATTCCATAAATCTTGTGTTTTGGGCCCCTGGAAGCATGAAAATCACTTTAAACATGCTAATTTTAGCTCTAACACTGATGATCCACCTACAAATGTGAACTGACGTTCAAAAATAAAACATTTGAAAACGGACCATTTTCCACATTTCTGAAGCATGACGTAATAGGGGGGTGTTATCTCTTTTGTCGAAAATCAGCCGTTTTTGCTCGAACATTAAATGCCTCCAAATGGTATTTAATTAACTTCCCGAGCCCCTGGAAGCATGAAAATCACTTTAAACATGCTAATTTTAGCTCTAACACTGATGATCCACCTACAAATGTGAACTGACGTTCAAAAATAAAACATTTGAAAACGGACCATTTTCCACATTTCTGAAGCATGACGTAATGGGGGGGTGTTATCTCTTTTGTCGAAAATCAGCCGTTTTTGCTCGAACATTAAATGCCTCCAAATGGTATTTAATTAACTTTCCGGGGTGAAGAAACCCTTTTTGAGAACTCAGAGTGAGTAAATTGGCCATTTTCATGCACTTTTAACCATTCCATAAATCTTGTGTTTTGGGCCCCTGGAAGCATGAAAATCACTTTAAACATGCTAATTTTAGCTCTAACACTGATGATCCACCTACAAATGTGAACTGACGTTCAAAAATAAAACATTTGAAAACGGACCATTTTCCACATTTCTGAAGCATGACGTAATGGGGGGGTGTTATCTCTTTTGTCGAAAATCAGCCGTTTTTGCTCGAACATTAAATGCCTCCAAATGGTATTTATTTCACTTCCCGAGCCCCTGGAAGCATGAAAATCACTTTAAACATGCTAATTTTAGCTCTAACACTGATGATCCACCTACAAATGTGAACTGATGTTCAAAAATAAAACATTTGAAAACGGACCATTTTCCACATTTCTGAAGCATGACGTAATGGGGGGGGTGTTATCTCTTTTGTCGAAAATCAGCCGTTTTTGCTCGAACATTAAATGCCTCCAAATGGTATTTAATTAACTTCCCGAGCCCCTGGAAGCATGAAAATCACTTTAAACATGCTAATTTTAGCTCTAACACTGATGATCCACCTACAAATGTGAACTGACGTTCAAAAATAAAACATTTGAAAACGGACCATTTTCCACATTTCTGAAGCATGACGTAATGGGGGGGGTGTTATCTCTCTCTTGTCGAAAATCAGCCGTTTTTGCTCGAACATTAAATGCCTCCAAATGGTATTTAATGAACTTCCCGAGCCCCTGGAAGCATGAAAATCACTTTAAACATGCTAATTTTAGCTCTAACACTGATGATCCACCTACAAATGTGAACTGACGTTCAAAAATAAAACATTTGAAAACGGACCATTTTCCACATTTCTGAAGCATGACGTAATGGGGGGGTGTTATCTCTTTTGTCGAAAATCAGCCGTTTTTGCTCGAACATTAAATGCCTCCAAATGGTATTTAATTAACTTCCCGGGGTGAAGAAACCCTTTTTGAGAACTCAGAGTGAGTAAATTGGCCATTTTCATGCACTTTTAACCATTCCATAAATCTTGTGTTTTGGGCCCCTGGAAGCATGAAAATCACTTTAAACATGCTAATTTTAGCTCTAACACTGATGATCCACCTACAAATGTGAACTGACGTTCAAAAATAAAACATTTGAAAACGGACCATTTTCCACATTTCTGAAGCATGACGTAATGGGGGGGTGTTATCTCTTTTGTCGAAAATCAGCCGTTTTTGCTCGAACATTAAATGCCTCCAAATGGTATTTATTTCACTTCCCGAGCCCCTGGAAGCATGAAAATCACTTTAAACATGCTAATTTTAGCTCTAACACTGATGATCCACCTACAAATGTGAACTGACGTTCAAAAATAAAACATTTGAAAACGGACCATTTTCCACATTTCTGAAGCATGACGTAATGGGGGGGTGTTATCTCTTTTGTCGAAAATCAGCCGTTTTTGCTCGAACATTAAATGCCTCCAAATGGTTTTCATTAACTTCCCGAGCCCCTGGAAGCATGAAAATCACTTTAAACATGCTAATTTTAGCTCTAACACTGATGATCCACCTACAAATGTGAACTGACGTTCAAAAATAAAACATTTGAAAACGGACCATTTTCCACATTTCTGAAGCATGACGTAATGGGGGGGTGTTATCTCTTTTGTCGAAAATCAGCCGTTTTTGCTCGAACATTAAATGCCTCCAAATGGTATTTAATTAACTTCCCGGGGTGAAGAAACCCTTTTTGAGAACTCAGAGTGAGTAAATTGGCCATTTTCATGCACTTTTAACCATTCCATAAATCTTGTGTTTTGGGCCCCTGGAAGCATGAAAATCACTTTAAACATGCTAATTTTAGCTCTAACACTGATGATCCACCTACAAATGTGAACTGACGTTCAAAAATAAAACATTTGAAAACGGACCATTTTCCACATTTCTGAAGCATGACGTAATGGGGGGGTGTTATCTCTTTTGTCGAAAATCAGCCGTTTTTGCTCGAACATTAAATGCCTCCAAATGGTATTTATTTCACTTCCCGAGCCCCTGGAAGCATGAAAATCACTTTAAACATGCTAATTTTAGCTCTAACACTGATGATCCACCTACAAATGTGAACTGACGTTCAAAAATAAAACATTTGAAAACGGACCATTTTCCACATTTCTGAAGCATGACGTAATGGGGGGGTGTTATCTCTTTTGTCGAAAATCAGCCGTTTTTGCTCGAACATTAAATGCCTCCAAATGGTATTTAATTAACTTCCCGAGCCCCTGGAAGCATGAAAATCACTTTAAACATGCTAATTTTAGCTCTAACACTGATGATCCACCTACAAATGTGAACTGACGTTCAAAAATAAAACATTTGAAAACGGACCATTTTCCACATTTCTGAAGCATGACGTAATGGGGGGGTGTTATCTCTTTTGTCGAAAATCAGCCGTTTTTGCTCGAACATTAAATGCCTCCAAATGGTATTTAATTAACTTCCCGGGGTGAAGAAACCCTTTTTGAGAACTCAGAGTGAGTAAATTGGCCATTTTCATGCACTTTTAACCATTCCATAAATCTTGTGTTTTGGGCCCCTGGAAGCATGAAAATCACTTTAAACATGCTAATTTTAGCTCTAACACTGATGATCCACCTACAAATGTGAATTGACGTTCAAAAATAAAACATTTGAAAACGGACCATTTTCCACATTTCTGAAGCATGACGTAATGGGGGGGTGTTATCTCTTTTGTCGAAAATCAGCCGTTTTTGCTCGAACATTAAATGCCTCCAAATGGTATTTAATTAACTTCCCGAGCCCCTGGAAGCATGAAAATCACTTTAAACATGCTAATTTTAGCTCTAACACTGATGATCCACCTACAAATGTGAACTGACGTTCAAAAATAAAACATTTGAAAACGAACCATTTTCCACATTTCTGAAGCATGACGTAATGGGGGGGTGTTATCTCTTTTGTCGAAAATCAGCCGTTTTTGCTCGAACATTAAATGCCTCCAAATGGTATTTAATTAACTTCCCGGGGTGAAGAAACCCTTTTTGAGAACTCAGAGTGAGTAAATTGGCCATTTTCATGCACTTTTAACCATTCCATAAATCTTGTGTTTTGGGCCCCTGGAAGCATGAAAATCACTTTAAACATGCTAATTTTAGCTCTAACACTGATGATCCACCTACAAATGTGAACTGACGTTCAAAAATAAAACATTTGAAAACGGACCATTTTCCACATTTCTGAAGCATGACGTAATGGGGGGGTGTTATCTCTTTTGTCGAAAATCAGCCGTTTTTGCTCGAACATTAAATGCCTCCAAATGGTATTTATTTCACTTCCCGAGCCCCTGGAAGCATGAAAATCACTTTAAACATGCTAATTTTAGCTCTAACACTGATGATCCACCTACAAATGTGAACTGACGTTCAAAAATAAAACATTTGAAAACGGACCATTTTCCACATTTCTGAAGCATGACGTAATGGGGGGGTGTTATCTCTTTTGTCGAAAATCAGCCGTTTTTGCTCGAACATTAAATGCCTCCAAATGGTATTTAATTAACTTCCCGGGGTGAAGAAACCCTTTTTGAGAACTCAGAGTGAGTAAAATGGCCATTTTCATGCACTTTTAACCATTCCATAAATCTTGTGTTTTGGGCCCCTGGAAGCATGAAAATCACTTTAAACATGCTAATTTTAGCTCTAACACTGATGATCCACCTACAAATGTGAACTGACGTTCAAAAATAAAACATTTGAAAACGGACCATTTTCCACATTTCTGAAACATGACGTAATGGGGGGGTGTTATCTCTTTTGTTGAAAATCAGCCGTTTTTGCTCGAACATTAAATGCCTCCAAATGGTATTTAATTAACTTCCCGAGCCCCTGGAAGCATGAAAATCACTTTAAACATGCTAATTTTAGCTCTAACACTGATGATCCACCTACAAATGTGAACTGACGTTCAAAAATAAAACATTTGAAAACGGACCATTTTCCACATTTCTGAAGCATGACGTAATGGGGGGGTGTTATCTCTTTTGTCGAAAATCAGCCGTTTTTGCTCGAACATTAAATGCCTCCAAATGGTATTTAATTAACTTCCCGGGGTGAAGAAACCCTTTTTGAGAACTCAGAGTGAGTAAATTGGCCATTTTCATGCACTTTTAACCATTTCATAAATCTTGTGTTTTGGGCCCCTGGAAGCATGAAAATCACTTTAAACATGCTAATTTTAGCTCTAACACTGATGATCCACCTACAAATGTGAACTGACGTTCAAAAATAAAACATTTGAAAACGGACCATTTTCCACATTTCTGAAGCATGACGTAATGGGGGGGTGTTATCTCTTTTGTCGAAAATCAGCCGTTTTTGCTCGAACATTAAATGCCTCCAAATGGTATTTAATTAACTTCCCGGGGTGAAGAAACCCTTTTTGAGAACTCATAGTGAGTAAATTGGCCATTTTCATGCACTTTTAACCATTCCATAAATCTTGTGTTTTGGGCCCCTGGAAGCATGAAAATCACTTTAAACATGCTAATTTTAGCTCTAACACTGATGATCCACCTACAAATGTGAACTGACGTTCAAAAATAAAACATTTGAAAACGGACCATTTTCCACATTTCTGAAGCATGACGTAATCGGGGGGTGTTATCTCTTTTGTCGAAAATCAGCCGTTTTTGCTCGAACATTAAATGCCTCCAAATGGTATTTAATTAACTTCCCGGGGTGAAGAAACCCTTTTTGAGAACTCAGAGTGAGTAAATTGGCCATTTTCATGCACTTTTAACCATTCCATAAATCTTGTGTTTTGGGCCCCTGGAAGCATGAAAATCACTTTAAACATGCTAATTTTAGCTCTAACACTGATGATCCACCTACAAATGTGAACTGACGTTCAAAAATAAAACATTTGAAAACGGACCATTTTCCACATTTCTGAAGCATGACGTAATGGGGGGGTGTTATCTCTTTTGTCGAAAATCAGCCGTTTTTGCTCGAACATTAAATGCCTCCAAATGGTATTTAATTAACTTCCCGAGCCCCTGGAAGCATGAAAATCACTTTAAACATGCTAATTTTAGCTCTAACACTGATGATCCACCTACAAATGTGAACTGACGTTCAAAAATAAAACATTTGAAAACGGACCATTTTCCACATTTCTGAAACATGACGTAATGGGGGGGTGTTATCTCTTTTGTCGAAAATCAGCCGTTTTTGCTCGAACATTAAATGCCTCCAAATGGTATTTAATTAACTTCCCGGGGTGAAGAAACCCTTTTTGAGAACTCAGAGTGAGTAAATTGGCCATTTTCATGCACTTTTAACCATTCCATAAATCTTGTGTTTTGGGCCCCTGGAAGCATGAAAATCACTTTAAACATGCTAATTTTAGCTCTAACACTGATGATCCACCTACAAATGTGAACTGACGTTCAAAAATAAAACATTTGAAAACGGACCATTTTCCACATTTCTGAAGCATGACGTAATGGGGGGGTGTTATCTCTTTTGTCGAAAATCAGCCGTTTTTGCTCGAACATTAAATGCCTCCAAATGGTATTTATTTCACTTCCCGAGCCCCTGGAAGCATGAAAATCACTTTAAACATGCTAATTTTAGCTCTAACACTGATGATCCACCTACAAATGTGAACTGACGTTCAAAAATAAAACATTTGAAAACGGACCATTTTCCACATTTCTGAAGCATGACGTAATGGGGGGGTGTTATCTCTTTTGTCGAAAATCAGCCTTTTTTGCTCGAACATTAAATGCCTCCAAATGGTATTTAATTAACTTCCCGAGCCCCTGGAAGCATGAAAATCACTTTAAACATGCTAATTTTAGCTCTAACACTGATGATCCACCTACAAATGTGAACTGACGTTCAAAAATAAAACATTTGAAAACGGACCATTTTCCACATTTCTGAAGCATGACGTAATGGGGGGGTGTTATCTCTTTTGTCGAAAATCAGCCGTTTTTGCTCGAACATTAAATGCCTCCAAATGGTATTTAATTAACTTCCCGGGGTGAAGAAACCCTTTTTGAGAACTCAGAGTGAGTAAAATGGCCATTTTCATGCACTTTTAACCATTCCATAAATCTTGTGTTTTGGGCCCCTGGAAGCATGAAAATCACTTTAAACATGCTAATTTTAGCTCTAACACTGATGATCCACCTACAAATGTGAACTGACGTTCAAAAATAAAACATTTGAAAACGGACCATTTTCCACATTTCTGAAACATGACGTAATGGGGGGGTGTTATCTCTTTTGTCGAAAATCAGCCGTTTTTGCTCGAACATTAAATGCCTCCAAATGGTATTTAATTAACTTCCCGAGCCCCTGGAAGCATGAAAATCACTTTAAACATGCTAATTTTAGCTCTAACACTGATGATCCACTTACAAATGTGAACTGACGTTCAAAAATAAAACATTTGAAAACGGACCATTTTCCACATTTCTGAAGCATGACGTAATGGGGGGGTGTTATCTCTTTTGTCGAAAATCAGCCGTTTTTGCTCGAACATTAAATGCCTCCAAATGGTATTTAATTAACTTCCCGGGGTGAAGAAACCCTTTTTGAGAACTCAGAGTGAGTAAATTGGCCATTTTCATGCACTTTTAACCATTTCATAAATCTTGTGTTTTGGGCCCCTGGAAGCATGAAAATCACTTTAAACATGCTAATTTTAGCTCTAACACTGATGATCCACCTACAAATGTGAACTGACGTTCAAAAATAAAACATTTGAAAACGGACCATTTTCCACATTTCTGAAGCATGACGTAATGGGGGGGTGTTATCTCTTTTGTCGAAAATCAGCCGTTTTTGCTCGAACATTAAATGCCTCCAAATGGTATTTAATTAACTTCCCGAGCCCCTGGAAGCATGAAAATCACTTTAAACATGCTAATTTTAGCTCTAACACTGATGATCCACCTACAAATGTGAACTGACGTTCAAAAATAAAACATTTGAAAACGGACCATTTTCCACATTTCTGAAGCATGACGTAATGGGGGGGTGTTATCTCTTTTGTCGAAAATCAGCCGTTTTTGCTCGAACATTAAATGCCTCCAAATGGTATTTAATTAACTTCCCGGGGTGAAGAAACCCTTTTTGAGAACTCAGAGTGAGTAAATTGGCCATTTTCATGCACTTTTAACCATTCCATAAATCTTGTGTTTTGGGCCCCTGGAAGCATGAAAATCACTTTAAACATGCTAATTTTAGCTCTAACACTGATGATCCACCTACAAATGTGAACTGACGTTCAAAAATAAAACATTTGAAAACGGACCATTTTCCACATTTCTGAAGCATGACGTAATGGGGGGGTGTTATCTCTTTTGTCGAAAATCAGCCGTTTTTGCTCGAACATTAAATGCCTCCAAATGGTATTTATTTCACTTCCCGAGCCCCTGGAAGCATGAAAATCACTTTAAACATGCTAATTTTAGCTCTAACACTGATGATCCACCTACAAATGTGAACTGACGTTCAAAAATAAAACATTTGAAAACGGACCATTTTCCACATTTCTGAAGCATGACGTAATGGGGGGGTGTTATCTCTTTTGTCGAAAATCAGCCGTTTTTGCTCGAACATTAAATGCCTCCAAATGGTATTTAATTAACTTCCCGAGCCCCTGGAAGCATGAAAATCACTTTAAACATGCTAATTTTAGCTCTAACACTGATGATCCACCTACAAATGTGAACTGACGTTCAAAAATAAAACATTTGAAAACGGACCATTTTCCACATTTCTGAAGCATGACGTAATGGGGGGGTGTTATCTCTTTTGTCGAAAATCAGCCGTTTTTGCTCGAACATTAAATGCCTCCAAATGGTATTTAATTAACTTCCCGGGGTGAAGAAACCCTTTTTGAGAACTCAGAGTGAGTAAATTGGCCATTTTCATGCACTTTTAACCATTCCATAAATCTTGTGTTTTGGGCCCCTGGAAGCATGAAAATCACTTTAAACATGCTAATTTTAGCTCTAACACTGATGATCCACCTACAAATGTGAACTGACGTTCAAAAATAAAACATTTGAAAACGGACCATTTTCCACATTTCTGAAGCATGACGTAATGGGGGGGTGTTATCTCTTTTGTCGAAAATCAGCCGTTTTTGCTCGAACATTAAATGCCTCCAAATGGTATTTAATTAACTTCCCGAGCCCCTGGAAGCATGAAAATCACTTTAAACATGCTAATTTTAGCTCTAACACTGATGATCCACCTACAAATGTGAACTGACGTTCAAAAATAAAACATTTGAAAACGGACCATTTTCCACATTTCTGAAGCATGACGTAATGGGGGGGTGTTATCTCTTTTGTCGAAAATCAGCCGTTTTTGCTCGAACATTAAATGCCTCCAAATGGTATTTAATTAACTTCCCGGGGTGAAGAAACCCTTTTTGAGAACTCAGAGTGAGTAAATTGGCCATTTTCATGCACTTTTAACCATTCCATAAATCTTGTGTTTTGGGCCCCTGGAAGCATGAAAATCACTTTAAACATGCTAATTTTAGCTCTAACACTGATGATCCACCTACAAATGTGAACTGACGTTCAAAAATAAAACATTTGAAAACGGACCATTTTCCACATTTCTGAAGCATGACGTAATGGGGGGGTGTTATCTCTTTTGTCGAAAATCAGCCGTTTTTGCTCGAACATTAAATGCCTCCAAATGGTATTTATTTCACTTCCCGAGCCCCTGGAAGCATGAAAATCACTTTAAACATGCTAATTTTAGCTCTAACACTGATGATCCACCTACAAATGTGAACTGACGTTCAAAAATAAAACATTTGAAAACGGACCATTTTCCACATTTCTGAAGCATGACGTAATGGGGGGGGTGTTATCTCTTTTGTCGAAAATCAGCCTTTTTTGCTCGAACATTAAATGCCTCCAAATGGTATTTAATTAACTTCCCTAGCCCCTGGAAGCATGAAAATCACTTTAAACATGCTAATTTTAGCTCTAACACTGATGATCCACCTACAAATGTGAACTGACGTTCAAAAATAAAACATTTGAAAACGGACCATTTTCCACATTTCTGAAGCATGACGTAATGGGGGGGTGTTATCTCTTTTGTCGAAAATCAGCCGTTTTTGCTCGAACATTAAATGCCTCCAAATGGTATTTAATTAACTTCCCGGGGTGAAGAAACCCTTTTTGAGAACTCAGAGTGAGTAAAATGGCCATTTTCATGCACTTTTAACCATTCCATAAATCTTGTGTTTTGGGCCCCTGGAAGCATGAAAATCACTTTAAACATGCTAATTTTAGCTCTAACACTGATGATCCACCTACAAATGTGAACTGACGTTCAAAAATAAAACATTTGAAAACGGACCATTTTCCACATTTCTGAAACATGACGTAATGGGGGGGTGTTATCTCTTTTGTTGAAAATCAGCCGTTTTTGCTCGAACATTAAATGCCTCCAAATGGTATTTAATTAACTTCCCGAGCCCCTGGAAGCATGAAAATCACTTTAAACATGCTAATTTTAGCTCTAACACTGATGATCCACCTACAAATGTGAACTGACGTTCAAAAATAAAACATTTGAAAACGGACCATTTTCCACATTTCTGAAGCATGACGTAATGGGGGGGTGTTATCTCTTTTGTCGAAAATCAGCCGTTTTTGCTCGAACATTAAATGCCTCCAAATGGTATTTAATTAACTTCCCGGGGTGAAGAAACCCTTTTTGAGAACTCAGAGTGAGTAAATTGGCCATTTTCATGCACTTTTAACCATTTCATAAATCTTGTGTTTTGGGCCCCTGGAAGCATGAAAATCACTTTAAACATGCTAATTTTAGCTCTAACACTGACGATCCACCTACAAATGTGAACTGACGTTCAAAAATAAAACATTTGAAAACGGACCATTTTCCACATTTCTGAAGCATGACGTAATGGGGGGGTGTTATCTCTTTTGTCGAAAATCAGCCGTTTTTGCTCGAACATTAAATGCCTCCAAATGGTATTTAATTAACTTCCCGGGGTGAAGAAACCCTTTTTGAGAACTCATAGTGAGTAAATTGGCCATTTTCATGCACTTTTAACCATTCCATAAATCTTGTGTTTTGGGCCCCTGGAAGCATGAAAATCACTTTAAACATGCTAATTTTAGCTCTAACACTGATGATCCACCTACAAATGTGAACTGACGTTCAAAAATAAAACATTTGAAAACGGACCATTTTCCACATTTCTGAAGCATGACGTAATCGGGGGGTGTTATCTCTTTTGTCGAAAATCAGCCGTTTTTGCTCGAACATTAAATGCCTCCAAATGGTATTTAATTAACTTCCCGGGGTGAAGAAACCCTTTTTGAGAACTCAGAGTGAGTAAATTGGCCATTTTCATGCACTTTTAACCATTCCATAAATCTTGTGTTTTGGGCCCCTGGAAGCATGAAAATCACTTTAAACATGCTAATTTTAGCTCTAACACTGATGATCCACCTACAAATGTGAACTGACGTTCAAAAATAAAACATTTGAAAACGGACCATTTTCCACATTTCTGAAGCATGACGTAATGGGGGGGTGTTATCTCTTTTGTCGAAAATCAGCCGTTTTTGCTCGAACATTAAATGCCTCCAAATGGTATTTAATTAACTTCCCGAGCCCCTGGAAGCATGAAAATCACTTTAAACATGCTAATTTTAGCTCTAACACTGATGATCCACCTACAAATGTGAACTGACGTTCAAAAATAAAACATTTGAAAACGGACCATTTTCCACATTTCTGAAGCATGACGTAATGGGGGGGTGTTATCTCTTTTGTCGAAAATCAGCCGTTTTTGCTCGAACATTAAATGCCTCCAAATGGTATTTAATTAACTTCCCGGGGTGAAGAAACCCTTTTTGAGAACTCAGAGTGAGTAAATTGGCCATTTTCATGCACTTTTAACCATTCCATAAATCTTGTGTTTTGGGCCCCTGGAAGCATGAAAATCACTTTAAACATGCTAATTTTAGCTCTAACACTGATGATCCACCTACAAATGTGAACTGACGTTCAAAAATAAAACATTTGAAAACGGACCATTTTCCACATTTCTGAAGCATGACGTAATGGGGGGGTGTTATCTCTTTTGTCGAAAATCAGCCGTTTTTGCTCGAACATTAAATGCCTCCAAATGGTATTTAATTAACTTCCCGAGCCCCTGGAAGCATGAAAATCACTTTAAACATGCTAATTTTAGCTCTAACACTGATGATCCACCTACAAATGTGAACTGACGTTCAAAAATAAAACATTTGAAAACGGACCATTTTCCACATTTCTGAAACATGACGTAATGGGGGGGTGTTATCTCTTTTGTCGAAAATCAGCCGTTTTTGCTCGAACATTAAATGCCTCCAAATGGTATTTAATTAACTTCCCGGGGTGAAGAAACCCTTTTTTAGAACTCAGAGTGAGTAAATTGGCCATTTTCATGCACTTTTAACCATTCCATAAATCTTGTGTTTTGGGCCCCTGGAAGCATGAAAATCACTTTAAACATGCTAATTTTAGCTCTAACACTGATGATCCACCTACAAATGTGAACTGACGTTCAAAAATAAAACATTTGAAAACGGACCATTTTCCACATTTCTGAAGCATGACGTAATGGGGGGGTGTTATCTCTTTTGTCGAAAATCAGCCTTTTTTGCTCGAACATTAAAAGCCTCCAAATGGTATTTAATTAACTTCCCGAGCCCCTGGAAGCATGAAAATCACTTTAAACATGCTAATTTTAGCTCTAACACTGATGATCCACCTACAAATGTGAACTGACGTTCAAAAATAAAACATTTGAAAACGGACCATTTTCCACATTTCTGAAGCATGACGTAATGGGGGGGTGTTATCTCTTTTGTCGAAAATCAGCCGTTTTTGCTCGAACATTAAATGCCTCCAAATGGTATTTAATTAACTTCCCGGGGTGAAGAAACCCTTTTTGAGAACTCAGAGTGAGTAAAATGGCCATTTTCATGCACTTTTAACCATTCCATAAATCTTGTGTTTTGGGCCCCTGGAAGCATGAAAATCACTTTAAACATGCTAATTTTAGCTCTAACACTGATGATCCACCTACAAATGTGAACTGACGTTCAAAAATAAAACATTTGAAAACGGACCATTTTCCACATTTCTGAAACATGACGTAATGGGGGGGTGTTATCTCTTTTGTCGAAAATCAGCCGTTTTTGCTCGAACATTAAATGCCTCCAAATGGTATTTAATTAACTTCCCGAGCCCCTGGAAGCATGAAAATCACTTTAAACATGCTAATTTTAGCTCTAACACTGATGATCCACTTACAAATGTGAACTGACGTTCAAAAATAAAACATTTGAAAACGGACCATTTTCCACATTTCTGAAGCATGACGTAATGGGGGGGTGTTATCTCTTTTGTCGAAAATCAGCCGTTTTTGCTCGAACATTAAATGCCTCCAAATGGTATTTAATTAACTTCCCGGGGTGAAGAAACCCTTTTTGAGAACTCAGAGTGAGTAAATTGGCCATTTTCATGCACTTTTAACCATTTCATAAATCTTGTGTTTTGGGCCCCTGGAAGCATGAAAATCACTTTAAACATGCTAATTTTAGCTCTAACACTGATGATCCACCTACAAATGTGAACTGACGTTCAAAAATAAAACATTTGAAAACGGACCATTTTCCACATTTCTGAAGCATGACGTAATGGGGGGGTGTTATCTCTTTTGTCGAAAATCAGCCATTTTTGCTCGAACATTAAATGCCTCCAAATGGTATTTAATTAACTTCCCGAGCCCCTGGAAGCATGAAAATCACTTTAAACATGCTAATTTTAGCTCTAACACTGATGATCCACCTACAAATGTGAACTGACGTTCAAAAATAAAACATTTGAAAACGGACCATTTTCCACATTTCTGAAGCATGACGTAATGGGGGGGTGTTATCTCTTTTGTCGAAAATCAGCCGTTTTTGCTCGAACATTAAATGCCTCCAAATGGTATTTAATTAACTTCCCGGGGTGAAGAAACCCTTTTTGAGAACTCAGAGTGAGTAAATTGGCCATTTTCATGCACTTTTAACCATTCCATAAATCTTGTGTTTTGGGCCCCTGGAAGCATGAAAATCACTTTAAACATGCTAATTTTAAATTCTAACACTGATGATCCACCTACAAATGTGAACTGACGTTCAAAAATAAAACATTTGAAAACGGACCATTTTCCACATTTCTGAAGCATGACGTAATGGGGGGGTGTTATCTCTTTTGTCGAAAATCAGCCGTTTTTGCTCGAACATTAAATGCCTCCAAATGGTATTTATTTCACTTCCCGAGCCCCTGGAAGCATGAAAATCACTTTAAACATGCTAATTTTAGCTCTAACACTGATGATCCACCTACAAATGTGAACTGACGTTCAAAAATAAAACATTTGAAAACGGACCATTTTCCACATTTCTGAAGCATGACGTAATGGGGGGGTGTTATCTCTTTTGTCGAAAATCAGCCGTTTTTGCTCGAACATTAAATGCCTCCAAATGGTATTTAATTAACTTCCCGAGCCCCTGGAAGCATGAAAATCACTTTAAACATGCTAATTTTAGCTCTAACACTGATGATCCACCTACAAATGTGAACTGACGTTCAAAAATAAAACATTTGAAAACGGACCATTTTCCACATTTCTGAAGCATGACGTAATGGGGGGGTGTTATCTCTTTTGTCGAAAATCAGCCGTTTTTGCTCGAACATTAAATGCCTCCAAATGGTATTTAATTAACTTCCCGAGCCCCTGGAAGCATGAAAATCACTTTAAACATGCTAATTTTAGCTCTAACACTGATGATCCACCTACAAATGTGAACTGACGTTCAAAAATAAAACATTTGAAAACGGACCATTTTCCACATTTCTGAAGCATGACGTAATGGGGGGGTGTTATCTCTTTTGTCGAAAATCAGCCGTTTTTGCTCGAACATTAAATGCCTCCAAATGGTATTTAATTAACTTCCCGGGGTGAAGAAACCCTTTTTGAGAACTCAGAGTGAGTAAATTGGCCATTTTCATGCACTTTTAACCATTCCATAAATCTTGTGTTTTGGGCCCCTGGAAGCATGAAAATCACTTTAAACATGCTAATTTTAGCTCTAACACTGATGATCCACCTACAAATGTGAACTGACGTTCAAAAATAAAACATTTGAAAACGGACCATTTTCCACATTTCTGAAGCATGACGTAATGGGGGGGTGTTATCTCTTTTGTCGAAAATCAGCCGTTTTTGCTCGAACATTAAATGCCTCCAAATGGTATTTAATTAACTTCCCGAGCCCCTGGAAGCATGAAAATCACTTTAAACATGCTAATTTTAGCTCTAACACTGATGATCCACCTACAAATGTGAACTGACGTTCAAAAATAAAACATTTGAAAACGGACCATTTTCCACATTTCTGAAACATGACGTAATGGGGGGGTGTTATCTCTTTTGTCGAAAATCAGCCGTTTTTGCTCGAACATTAAATGCCTCCAAATGGTATTTAATTAACTTCCCGGGGTGAAGAAACCCTTTTTTAGAACTCAGAGTGAGTAAATTGGCCATTTTCATGCACTTTTAACCATTCCATAAATCTTGTGTTTTGGGCCCCTGGAAGCATGAAAATCACTTTAAACATGCTAATTTTAGCTCTAACACTGATGATCCACCTACAAATGTGAACTGACGTTCAAAAATAAAACATTTGAAAACGGACCATTTTCCACATTTCTGAAGCATGACGTAATGGGGGGGTGTTACCTCTTTTGTCGAAAATCAGCCTTTTTTGCTCGAACATTAAAAGCCTCCAAATGGTATTTAATTAACTTCCCGAGCCCCTGGAAGCATGAAAATCACTTTAAACATGCTAATTTTAGCTCTAACACTGATGATCCACCTACAAATGTGAACTGACGTTCAAAAATAAAACATTTGAAAACGGACCATTTTCCACATTTCTGAAGCATGACGTAATGGGGGGGTGTTATCTCTTTTGTCGAAAATCAGCCGTTTTTGCTCGAACATTAAATGCCTCCAAATGGTATTTAATTAACTTCCCGGGGTGAAGAAACCCTTTTTGAGAACTCAGAGTGAGTAAAATGGCCATTTTCATGCACTTTTAACCATTCCATAAATCTTGTGTTTTGGGCCCCTGGAAGCATGAAAATCACTTTAAACATGCTAATTTTAGCTCTAACACTGATGATCCACCTACAAATGTGAACTGACGTTCAAAAATAAAACATTTGAAAACGGACCATTTTCCACATTTCTGAAACATGACGTAATGGGGGGGTGTTATCTCTTTTGTCGAAAATCAGCCGTTTTTGCTCGAACATTAAATGCCTCCAAATGGTATTTAATTAACTTCCCGAGCCCCTGGAAGCATGAAAATCACTTTAAACATGCTAATTTTAGCTCTAACACTGATGATCCACTTACAAATGTGAACTGACGTTCAAAAATAAAACATTTGAAAACGGACCATTTTCCACATTTCTGAAGCATGACGTAATGGGGGGGTGTTATCTCTTTTGTCGAAAATCAGCCGTTTTTGCTCGAACATTAAATGCCTCCAAATGGTATTTAATTAACTTCCCGGGGTGAAGAAACCCTTTTTGAGAACTCAGAGTGAGTAAATTGGCCATTTTCATGCACTTTTAACCATTTCATAAATCTTGTGTTTTGGGCCCCTGGAAGCATGAAAATCACTTTAAACATGCTAATTTTAGCTCTAACACTGATGATCCACCTACAAATGTGAACTGACGTTCAAAAATAAAACATTTGAAAACGGACCATTTTCCACATTTCTGAAGCATGACGTAATGGGGGGGTGTTATCTCTTTTGTCGAAAATCAGCCATTTTTGCTCGAACATTAAATGCCTCCAAATGGTATTTAATTAACTTCCCGAGCCCCTGGAAGCATGAAAATCACTTTAAACATGCTAATTTTAGCTCTAACACTGATGATCCACCTACAAATGTGAACTGACGTTCAAAAATAAAACATTTGAAAACGGACCATTTTCCACATTTCTGAAGCATGACGTAATGGGGGGGTGTTATCTCTTTTGTCGAAAATCAGCCGTTTTTGCTCGAACATTAAATGCCTCCAAATGGTATTTAATTAACTTCCCGGGGTGAAGAAACCCTTTTTGAGAACTCAGAGTGAGTAAATTGGCCATTTTCATGCACTTTTAACCATTCCATAAATCTTGTGTTTTGGGCCCCTGGAAGCATGAAAATCACTTTAAACATGCTAATTTTAAATTCTAACACTGATGATCCACCTACAAATGTGAACTGACGTTCAAAAATAAAACATTTGAAAACGGACCATTTTCCACATTTCTGAAGCATGACGTAATGGGGGGGTGTTATCTCTTTTGTCGAAAATCAGCCGTTTTTGCTCGAACATTAAATGCCTCCAAATGGTATTTATTTCACTTCCCGAGCCCCTGGAAGCATGAAAATCACTTTAAACATGCTAATTTTAGCTCTAACACTGATGATCCACCTACAAATGTGAACTGACGTTCAAAAATAAAACATTTGAAAACGGACCATTTTCCACATTTCTGAAGCATGACGTAATGGGGGGGTGTTATCTCTTTTGTCGAAAATCAGCCGTTTTTGCTCGAACATTAAATGCCTCCAAATGGTATTTAATTAACTTCCCGAGCCCCTGGAAGCATGAAAATCACTTTAAACATGCTAATTTTAGCTCTAACACTGATGATCCACCTACAAATGTGAACTGACGTTCAAAAATAAAACATTTGAAAACGGACCATTTTCCACATTTCTGAAGCATGACGTAATGGGGGGGTGTTATCTCTTTTGTCGAAAATCAGCCGTTTTTGCTCGAACATTAAATGCCTCCAAATGGTATTTAATTAACTTCCCGGGGTGAAGAAACCCTTTTTGAGAACTCAGAGTGAGTAAATTGGCCATTTTCATGCACTTTTAACCATTCCATAAATCTTGTGTTTTGGGCCCCTGGAAGCATGAAAATCACTTTAAACATGCTAATTTTAGCTCTAACACTGATGATCCACCTACAAATGTGAACTGACGTTCAAAAATAAAACATTTGAAAACGGACCATTTTCCACATTTCTGAAGCATGACGTAATGGGGGGGTGTTATCTCTTTTGTCGAAAATCAGCCGTTTTTGCTCGAACATTAAATGCCTCCAAATGGTATTTAATTAACTTCCCGAGCCCCTGGAAGCATGAAAATCACTTTAAACATGCTAATTTTAGCTCTAACACTGATGATCCACCTACAAATGTGAACTGACGTTCAAAAATAAAACATTTGAAAACGGACCATTTTCCACATTTCTGAAGCATGACGTAATGGGGGGGTGTTATCTCTTTTGTCGAAAATCAGCCGTTTTTGCTCGAACATTAAATGCCTCCAAATGGTATTTAATTAACTTCCCGGGGTGAAGAAACCCTTTTTGAGAACTCAGAGTGAGTAAATTGGCCATTTTCATGCACTTTTAACCATTCCATAAATCTTGTGTTTTGGGCCCCTGGAAGCATGAAAATCACTTTAAACATGCTAATTTTAGCTCTAACACTGATGATCCACCTACAAATGTGAACTGACGTTCAAAAATAAAACATTTGAAAACGGACCATTTTCCACATTTCTGAAGCATGACGTAATGGGGGGGTGTTATCTCTTTTGTCGAAAATCAGCCGTTTTTGCTCGAACATTAAATGCCTCCAAATGGTATTTATTTCACTTCCCGAGCCCCTGGAAGCATGAAAATCACTTTAAACATGCTAATTTTAGCTCTAACACTGATGATCCACCTACAAATGTGAACTGACGTTCAAAAATAAAACATTTGAAAACGGACCATTTTCCACATTTCTGAAGCATGACGTAATGGGGGGGGTGTTATCTCTTTTGTCGAAAATCAGCCTTTTTTGCTCGAACATTAAATGCCTCCAAATGGTATTTAATTAACTTCCCTAGCCCCTGGAAGCATGAAAATCACTTTAAACATGCTAATTTTAGCTCTAACACTGATGATCCACCTACAAATGTGAACTGACGTTCAAAAATAAAACATTTGAAAACGGACCATTTTCCACATTTCTGAAGCATGACGTAATGGGGGGGTGTTATCTCTTTTGTCGAAAATCAGCTGTTTTTGCTCGAACATTAAATGCCTCCAAATGGTATTTAATTAACTTCCCGGGGTGAAGAAACCCTTTTTGAGAACTCAGAGTGAGTAAAATGGCCATTTTCATGCACTTTTAACCATTCCATAAATCTTGTGTTTTGGGCCCCTGGAAGCATGAAAATCACTTTAAACATGCTAATTTTAGCTCTAACACTGATGATCCACCTACAAATGTGAACTGACGTTCAAAAATAAAACATTTGAAAACGGACCATTTTCCACATTTCTGAAACATGACGTAATGGGGGGGTGTTATCTCTTTTGTTGAAAATCAGCCGTTTTTGCTCGAACATTAAATGCCTCCAAATGGTATTTAATTAACTTCCCGAGCCCCTGGAAGCATGAAAATCACTTTAAACATGCTAATTTTAGCTCTAACACTGATGATCCACCTACAAATGTGAACTGACGTTCAAAAATAAAACATTTGAAAACGGACCATTTTCCACATTTCTGAAGCATGACGTAATGGGGGGGTGTTATCTCTTTTGTCGAAAATCAGCCGTTTTTGCTCGAACATTAAATGCCTCCAAATGGTATTTAATTAACTTCCCGGGGTGAAGAAACCCTTTTTGAGAACTCAGAGTGAGTAAATTGGCCATTTTCATGAACTTTTAACCATTTCATAAATCTTGTGTTTTGGGCCCCTGGAAGCATGAAAATCACTTTAAACATGCTAATTTTAGCTCTAACACTGATGATCCACCTACAAATGTGAACTGACGTTCAAAAATAAAACATTTGAAAACGGACCATTTTCCACATTTCTGAAGCATGACGTAATCGGGGGGTGTTATCTCTTTTGTCGAAAATCAGCCGTTTTTGCTCGAACATTAAATGCCTCCAAATGGTATTTAATTAACTTCCCGGGGTGAAGAAACCCTTTTTGAGAACTCAGAGTGAGTAAATTGGCCATTTTCATGCACTTTTAACCATTCCATAAATCTTGTGTTTTGGGCCCCTGGAAGCATGAAAATCACTTTAAACATGCTAATTTTAGCTCTAACACTGATGATCCACCTACAAATGTGAACTGACGTTCAAAAATAAAACATTTGAAAACGGACCATTTTCCACATTTCTGAAGCATGACGTAATGGGGGGGTGTTATCTCTTTTGTCGAAAATCAGCCGTTTTTGCTCGAACATTAAATGCCTCCAAATGGTATTTAATTAACTTCCCGAGCCCCTGGAAGCATGAAAATCACTTTAAACATGCTAATTTTAGCTCTAACACTGATGATCCACCTACAAATGTGAACTGACGTTCAAAAATAAAACATTTGAAAACGGACCATTTTCCACATTTCTGAAGCATGACGTAATGGGGGGGTGTTATCTCTTTTGTCGAAAATCAGCCGTTTTTGCTCGAACATTAAATGCCTCCAAATGGTATTTAATTAACTTCCCGGGGTGAAGAAACCCTTTTTGAGAACTCAGAGTGAGTAAATTGGCCATTTTCATGCACTTTTAACCATTCCATAAATCTTGTGTTTTGGGCCCCTGGAAGCATGAAAATCACTTTAAACATGCTAATTTTAGCTCTAACACTGATGATCCACCTACAAATGTGAACTGACGTTCAAAAATAAAACATTTGAAAACGGACCATTTTCCACATTTCTGAAGCATGACGTAATGGGGGGGTGTTATCTCTTTTGTCGAAAATCAGCCGTTTTTGCTCGAACATTAAATGCCTCCAAATGGTATTTATTTCACTTCCCGAGCCCCTGGAAGCATGAAAATCACTTTAAACATGCTAATTTTAGCTCTAACACTGATGATCCACCTACAAATGTGAACTGACGTTCAAAAATAAAACATTTGAAAACGGACCATTTTCCACATTTCTGAAGCATGACGTAATGGGGGGGTGTTATCTCTTTTGTCGAAAATCAGCCTTTTTTGCTCGAACATTAAATGCCTCCAAATGGTATTTAATTAACTTCCCGAGCCCCTGGAAGCATGAAAATCACTTTAAACATGCTAATTTTAGCTCTAACACTGATGATCCACCTACAAATGTGAACTGACGTTCAAAAATAAAACATTTGAAAACGGACCATTTTCCACATTTCTGAAGCATGACGTAATGGGGGGGTGTTATCTCTTTTGTCGAAAATCAGCCGTTTTTGCTCGAACATTAAATGCCTCCAAATGGTATTTAATTAACTTCCCGGGGTGAAGAAACCCTTTTTGAGAACTCAGAGTGAGTAAAATGGCCATTTTCATGCACTTTTAACCATTCCATAAATCTTGTGTTTTGGGCCCCTGGAAGCATGAAAATCACTTTAAACATGCTAATTTTAGCTCTAACACTGATGATCCACCTACAAATGTGAACTGACGTTCAAAAATAAAACATTTGAAAACGGACCATTTTCCACATTTCTGAAACATGACGTAATGGGGGGGTGTTATCTCTTTTGTCGAAAATCAGTCGTTTTTGCTCGAACATTAAATGCCTCCAAATGGTATTTAATTAACTTCCCGAGCCCCTGGAAGCATGAAAATCACTTTAAACATGCTAATTTTAGCTCTAACACTGATGATCCACCTACAAATGTGAACTGACGTTCAAAAATAAAACATTTGAAAACGGACCATTTTCCACATTTCTGAAGCATGACGTAATGGGGGGGTGTTATCTCTTTTGTAGAAAATCAGCCGTTTTTGCTCGAACATTAAATGCCTCCAAATGGTATTTAATTAACTTCCCGGGGTGAAGAAACCCTTTTTGAGAACTCAGAGTGAGTAAATTGGCCATTTTCATGCACTTTTAACCATTTCATGAATCTTGTGTTTTGGGCCCCTGGAAGCATGAAAATCACTTTAAACATGCTAATTTTAGCTCTAACACTGATGATCCACCTACAAATGTGAACTGACGTTCAAAAATAAAACATTTGAAAACGGACCATTTTCCACATTTCTGAAGCATGACGTAATGGGGGGGAGTTATCTCTTTTGTCGAAAATCAGCCGTTTTTGCTCGAACATTAAATGCCTCCAAATGGTATTTAATTAACTTCCCGGGGTGAAGAAACCCTTTTTGAGAACTCATAGTGAGTAAATTGGCCATTTTCATGCACTTTTAACCATTCCATAAATCTTGTGTTTTGGGCCCCTGGAAGCATGAAAATCACTTTAAACATGCTAATTTTAGCTCTAACACTGATGATCCACCTACAAATGTGAACTGACGTTCAAAAATAAAACATTTGAAAACTGACCATTTTCCACATTTCTGAAGCATGACGTAATGGGGGGGTGTTATCTCTTTTGTCGAAAATCAGCCGTTTTTGCTCGAACATTAAATGCCTCCAAATGGTATTTAATTAACTTCCCGAGCCCCTGGAAGCATGAAAATCACTTTAAACATGCTAATTTTAGCTCTAACACTGATGATCCACCTACAAATGTGAACTGACGTTCAAAAATAAAACATTTGAAAACGGACCATTTTCCACATTTCTGAAGCATGACGTAATGGGGGGGTGTTATCTCTTTTGTCGAAAATCAGCCGTTTTTGCTCGAACATTAAATGCCTCCAAATGGTATTTAATTAACTTCCCGGGGTGAAGAAACCCTTTTTGAGAACTCAGAGTGAGTAAATTGGCCATTTTCATGCACTTTTAACCATTCCATAAATCTTGTGTTTTGGGCCCCTGGAAGCATGAAAATCACTTTAAACATGCTAATTTTAGCTCTAACACTGATGATCCACCTACAAATGTGAACTGACGTTCAAAAATAAAACATTTGAAAACGGACCATTTTCCACATTTCTGAAGCATGACGTAATGGGGGGGTGTTATCTCTTTTGTCGAAAATCAGCCGTTTTTGCTCGAACATTAAATGCCTCCAAATGGTATTTATTTCACTTCCCGAGCCCCTGGAAGCATGAAAATCACTTTAAACATGCTAATTTTAGCTCTAACACTGATGATCCACCTACAAATGTGAACTGACGTTCAAAAATAAAACATTTGAAAACGGACCATTTTCCACATTTCTGAAGCATGACGTAATGGGGGGGTGTTATCTCTTTTGTCGAAAATCAGCCGTTTTTGCTCGAACATTAAATGCCTCCAAATGGTATTTAATTAACTTCCCGGGGTGAAGAAACCCTTTTTGAGAACTCAGAGTGAGTAAATTGGCCATTTTCATGCACTTTTAACCATTCCATAAATCTTGTGTTTTGGGCCCCTGGAAGCATGAAAATCACTTTAAACATGCTCATTTTAGCTCTAACACTGATGATCCACCTACAAATGTGAACTGACGTTCAAAAATAAAACATTTGAAAACGGACCATTTTCCACATTTCTGAAGCATGACGTAATGGGGGGGTGTTATCTCTTTTGTCGAAAATCAGCCGTTTTTGCTCGAACATTAAATGCCTCCAAATGGTATTTAATTAACTTCCCGAGCCCCTGGAAGCATGAAAATCACTTTAAACATGCTAATTTTAGCTCTAACACTGATGATCCACCTACAAATGTGAACTGACGTTCAAAAATAAAACATTTGAAAACGAACCATTTTCCACATTTCTGAAGCATGACGTAATGGGGGGGTGTTATCTCTTTTGTCGAAAATCAGCCGTTTTTGCTCGAATATTAAATGCCTCCAAATGGTATTTAATTAACTTTCCGGGGTGAAGAAACCCTTTTTGAGAACTCAGAGTGAGTAAATTGGCCATTTTCATGCACTTTTAACCATTCCATAAATCTTGTGTTTTGGGCCCCTGGAAGCATGAAAATCACTTTAAACATGCTAATTTTAGCTCTAACACTGATGATCCACCTACAAATGTGAACTGACGTTCAAAAATAAAACATTTGAAAACGGACCATTTTCCACATTTCTGAAGCATGACGTAATGGGGGGGTGTTATCTCTTTTGTCGAAAATCAGCCGTTTTTGCTCGAACATTAAATGCCTCCAAATGGTATTTAATTAACTTCCCGGGGTGAAGAAACCCTTTTTGAGAACTCAGAGTGAGTAAATTGGCCATTTTCATGCACTTTTAACCATTCCATAAATCTTGTGTTTTGGGCCCCTGGAAGCATGAAAATCACTTTAAACATGCTAATTTTAGCTCTAACACTGATGATCCACCTACAAATGTGAACTGACGTTCAAAAATAAAACATTTGAAAACGGACCATTTTCCACATTTCTGAAGCATGACGTAATGGGGGGGTGTTATCTCTTTTGTCGAAAATCAGCCGTTTTTGCTCGAACATTAAATGCCTCCAAATGGTATTTAATTAACTTCCCGAGCCCCTGGAAGCATGAAAATCACTTTAAACATGCTAATTTTAGCTCTAACACTGATGATCCACCTACAAATGTGAACTGACGTTCAAAAATAAAACATTTGAAAACGAACCATTTTCCACATTTCTGAAGCATGACGTAATGGGGGGTGTTATCTCTTTTGTCGAAAATCAGCCGTTTTTGCTCGAATATTAAATGCCTCCAAATGGTATTTAATTAACTTTCCGGGGTGAAGAAACCCTTTTTGAGAACTCAGAGTGAGTAAATTGGCCATTTTCATGCACTTTTAACCATTCCATAAATCTTGTGTTTTGGGCCCCTGGAAGCATGAAAATCACTTTAAACATGCTAATTTTAGCTCTAACACTGATGATCCACCTACAAATGTGAACTGACGTTCAAAAATAAAACATTTGAAAACGGACCATTTTCCACATTTCTGAAACATGACGTAATGGGGGGTGTTATCTCTTTTGTCGAAAATCAGCCGTTTTTGCTCGAACATTAAATGCCTCCAAATGGTATTTAATTAACTTCCCGGGGTGAAGAAACCCTTTTTGAGAACTCAGAGTGAGTAAATTGGCCATTTTCATGCACTTTTAACCATTCCATAAATCTTGTGTTTTGGGCCCCTGGAAGCATGAAAATCACTTTAAACATGCTAATTTTAGCTCTAACACTGATGATCCACCTACAAATGTGAACTGACGTTCAAAAATAAAACATTTGAAAACGGACCATTTTCCACATTTCTGAAGCATGACGTAATGGGGGGGTGTTATCTCTTTTGTCGAAAATCAGCCGTTTTTGCTCGAACATTAAATGCCTCCAAATGGTATTTATTTCACTTCCCGAGCCCCTGGAAGCATGAAAATCACTTTAAACATGCTAATTTTAGCTCTAACACTGATGATCCACCTACAAATGTGAACTGACGTTCAAAAATAAAACATTTGAAAACGGACCATTTTCCACATTTCTGAAGCATGACGTAATGGGGGGGTGTTATCTCTTTTGTCGAAAATCAGCCTTTTTTGCTCGAACATTAAATGCCTCCAAATGGTATTTAATTAACTTCCCGAGCCCCTGGAAGCATGAAAATCACTTTAAACATGCTAATTTTAGCTCTAACACTGATGATCCACCTACAAATGTGTACTGACGTTAAAAAATAAAACATTTGAAAACGGACCATTTTCCACATTTCTGAAGCATGACGTAATGGGGGGGTGTTATCTCTTTTGTCGAAAATCAGCCGTTTTTGCTCGAACATTAAATGCCTCCAAATGGTATTTAATTAACTTCCCGGGGTGAAGAAACCCTTTTTGAGAACTCAGAGTGAGTAAAATGGCCATTTTCATGCACTTTTAACCATTCCATAAATCTTGTGTTTTGGGCCCCTGGAAGCATGAAAATCACTTTAAACATGCTAATTTTAGCTCTAACACTGATGATCCACCTACAAATGTGAACTGACGTTCAAAAATAAAACATTTGAAAACGGACCATTTTCCACATTTCTGAAACATGACGTAATGGGGGGGTGTTATCTCTTTTGTCGAAAATCAGCCGTTTTTGCTCGAACATTAAATGCCTCCAAATGGTATTTAATTAACTTCCCGAGCCCCTGGAAGCATGAAAATCACTTTAAACATGCTAATTTTAGCTCTAACACTGATGATCCACTTACAAATGTGAACTGACGTTCAAAAATAAAACATTTGAAAACGGACCATTTTCCACATTTCTGAAGCATGACGTAATGGGGGGGTGTTATCTCTTTTGTCGAAAATCAGCCGTTTTTGCTCGAACATTAAATGCCTCCAAATGGTATTTAATTAACTTCCCGGGGTGAAGAAACCCTTTTTGAGAACTCAGAGTGAGTAAATTGGCCATTTTCATGCACTTTTAACCATTTCATAAATCTTGTGTTTTGGGCCCCTGGAAGCATGAAAATCACTTTAAACATGCTAATTTTAGCTCTAACACTGATGATCCACCTACAAATGTGAACTGACGTTCAAAAATAAAACATTTGAAAACGGACCATTTTCCACATTTCTGAAGCATGACGTAATGGGGGGGTGTTATCTCTTTTGTCGAAAATCAGCCGTTTTTGCTCGAACATTAAATGCCTCCAAATGGTATTTAATTAACTTCCCGAGCCCCTGGAAGCATGAAAATCACTTTAAACATGCTAATTTTAGCTCTAACACTGATGATCCACCTACAAATGTGAACTGACATTCAAAAATAAAACATTTGAAAACGGACCATTTTCCACATTTCTGAAGCATGACGTAATGGGGGGGTGTTATCTCTTTTGTCGAAAATCAGCCGTTTTTGCTCGAACATTAAATGCCTCCAAATGGTATTTAATTAACTTCCCGGGGTGAAGAAACCCTTTTTGAGAACTCAGAGTGAGTAAATTGGCCATTTTCATGCACTTTTAACCATTCCATAAATCTTGTGTTTTGGGCCCCTGGAAGCATGAAAATCACTTTAAACATGCTAATTTTAGCTCTAACACTGATGATCCACCTACAAATGTGAACTGACGTTCAAAAATAAAACATTTGAAAACGGACCATTTTCCACATTTCTGAAGCATGACGTAATGGGGGGGTGTTATCTCTTTTGTCGAAAATCAGCCGTTTTTGCTCGAACATTAAATGCCTCCAAATGGTATTTATTTCACTTCCCGAGCCCCTGGAAGCATGAAAATCACTTTAAACATGCTAATTTTAGCTCTAACACTGATGATCCACCTACAAATGTGAACTGACGTTCAAAAATAAAACATTTGAAAACGGACCATTTTCCACATTTCTGAAGCATGACGTAATGGGGGGGTGTTATCTCTTTTGTCGAAAATCAGCCGTTTTTGCTCGAACATTAAATGCCTCCAAATGGTATTTAATTAACTTCCCGAGCCCCTGGAAGCATGAAAATCACTTTAAACATGCTAATTTTAGCTCTAACACTGATGATCCACCTACAAATGTGAACTGACGTTCAAAAATAAAACATTTGAAAACGGACCATTTTCCACATTTCTGAAGCATGACGTAATGGGGGGGTGTTATCTCTTTTGTCGAAAATCAGCCGTTTTTGCTCGAACATTAAATGCCTCCAAATGGTATTTAATTAACTTCCCGGGGTGAAGAAACCCTTTTTGAGAACTCAGAGTGAGTAAATTGGCCATTTTCATGCACTTTTAACCATTCCATAAATCTTGTGTTTTGGGCCCCTGGAAGCATGAAAATCACTTTAAACATGCTAATTTTAGCTCTAACACTGATGATCCACCTACAAATGTGAACTGACGTTCAAAAATAAAACATTTGAAAACGGACCATTTTCCACATTTCTGAAGCATGACGTAATGGGGCGGTGTTATCTCTTTTGTCGAAAATCAGCCGTTTTTGCTCGAACATTAAATGCCTCCAAATGGTATTTAATTAACTTCCCGGGGTGAAGAAACCCTTTTTGAGAACTCAGAGTGAGTAAATTGGCCATTTTCATGCACTTTTAACCATTCCATAAATCTTGTGTTTTGGGCCCCTGGAAGCATGAAAATCACTTTAAACATGCTAATTTTAGCTCTAACACTGATGATCCACCTACAAATGTGAACTGACGTTCAAAAATAAAACATTTGAAAACGGACCATTTTCCACATTTCTGAAGCATGACGTAATGGGGGGGTGTTATCTCTTTTGTCGAAAATCAGCCGTTTTTGCTCGAACATTAAATGCCTCCAAATGGTATTTATTTCACTTCCCGAGCCCCTGGAAGCATGAAAATCACTTTAAACATGCTAATTTTAGCTCTAACACTGATGATCCACCTACAAATGTGAACTGACGTTCAAAAATAAAACATTTGAAAACGGACCATTTTCCACATTTCTGAAGCATGACGTAATGGGGGGGGTGTTATCTCTTTTGTCGAAAATCAGCCTTTTTTGCTCGAACATTAAATGCCTCCAAATGGTATTTAATTAACTTCCCTAGCCCCTGGAAGCATGAAAATCACTTTAAACATGCTAATTTTAGCTCTAACACTGATGATCCACCTACAAATGTGAACTGACGTTCAAAAATAAAACATTTGAAAACGGACCATTTTCCACATTTCTGAAGCATGACGTAATGGGGGGGTGTTATCTCTTTTGTCGAAAATCAGCCGTTTTTGCTCGAACATTAAATGCCTCCAAATGGTATTTAATTAACTTCCCGGGGTGAAGAAACCCTTTTTGAGAACTCAGAGTGAGTAAAATGGCCATTTTCATGCACTTTTAACCATTCCATAAATCTTGTGTTTTGGGCCCCTGGAAGCATGAAAATCACTTTAAACATGCTAATTTTAGCTCTAACACTGATGATCCACCTACAAATGTGAACTGACGTTCAAAAATAAAACATTTGAAAACGGACCATTTTCCACATTTCTGAAACATGACGTAATGGGGGGGTGTTATCTCTTTTGTTGAAAATCAGCCGTTTTTGCTCGAACATTAAATGCCTCCAAATGGTATTTAATTAACTTCCCGAGCCCCTGGAAGCATGAAAATCACTTTAAACATGCTAATTTTAGCTCTAACACTGATGATCCACCTACAAATGTGAACTGACGTTCAAAAATAAAACATTTGAAAACGGACCATTTTCCACATTTCTGAAGCATGACGTAATGGGGGGGTGTTATCTCTTTTGTCGAAAATCTGCCGTTTTTGCTCGAACATTAAATGCCTCCAAATGGTATTTAATTAACTTCCCGAGCCCCTGGAAGCATGAAAATCACTTTAAACATGCTAATTTTAGCTCTAACACTGATGATCCACCTACAAATGTGAACTGACGTTCAAAAATAAAACATTTGAAAACGGACCATTTTCCACATTTCTGAAGCATGACGTAATGGGGGGGTGTTATCTCTTTTGTCGAAAATCAGCCGTTTTTGCTCGAACATTAAATGCCTCCAAATGGTATTTAATTAACTTCCCGGGGTGAAGAAACCCTTTTTGAGAACTCAGAGTGAGTAAATTGGCCATTTTCATGCACTTTTAACCATTCCATAAATCTTGTGTTTTGGGCCCCTGGAAGCATGAAAATCACTTTAAACATGCTAATTTTAGCTCTAACACTGATGATCCACCTACAAATGTGAACTGACGTTCAAAAATAAAACATTTGAAAACGGACCATTTTCCACATTTCTGAAGCATGACGTAATGAAGGGGTGTTATCTCTTTTGTCGAAAATCAGCCGTTTTTGCTCGAACATTAAATGCCTCCAAATGGTATTTATTTCACTTCCCGAGCCCCTGGAAGCATGAAAATCACTTTAAACATGCTAATTTTAGCTCTAACACTGATGATCCACCTACAAATGTGAACTGACGTTCAAAAAAAAAACATTTGAAAACGGACCATTTTCCACATTTCTGAAGCATGACGTAATGGGGGGGTGTTATCTCTTTTGTCGAAAATCAGCCTTTTTTGCTCGAACATTAAATGCCTCCAAATGGTATTTAATTAACTTCCCGAGCCCCTGGAAGCATGAAAACCACTTTAAACATGCTAATTTTAGCTCTAACACTGATGATCCACCTACAAATGTGAACTGACGTTCAAAAATAAAACATTTGAAAACGGACCATTTTCCACATTTCTGAAGCATGACGTAATGGGGGGGTGTTATCTCTTTTGTCGAAAATCAGCCGTTTTTGCTCGAACATTAAATGCCTCCAAATGGTATTTAATTAACTTCCCGGGGTGAAGAAACCCTTTTTGAGAACTCAGAGTGAGTAAAATGGCCATTTTCATGCACTTTTAACCATTCCATAAATCTTGTGTTTTGGGCCCCTGGAAGCATGAAAATCACTTTAAACATGCTAATTTTAGCTCTAACACTGATGATCCACCTACAAATGTGAACTGACGTTCAAAAATAAAACATTTGAAAACGGACCATTTTCCACATTTCTGAAACATGACGTAATGGGGGGGTGTTATCTCTTTTGCCGAAAATCAGTCGTTTTTGCTCGAACATTAAATGCCTCCAAATGGTATTTAATTAACTTCCCGAGCCCCTGGAAGCATGAAAATCACTTTAAACATGCTAATTTTAGCTCTAACACTGATGATCCACCTACAAATGTGAACTGACGTTCAAAAATAAAACATTTGAAAACGGACCATTTTCCACATTTCTGAAGCATGACGTAATGGGGGGGTGTTATCTCTTTTGTCGAAAATCAGCCGTTTTTGCTCGAACATTAAATGCCTCCAAATGGTATTTAATTAACTTCCCGGGGTGAAGAAACCCTTTTTGAGAACTCAGAGTGAGTAAATTGGCCATTTTCATGCACTTTTAACCATTTCATAAATCTTGTGTTTTGGGCCCCTGGAAGCATGAAAATCACTTTAAACATGCTAATTTTAGCTCTAACACTGATGATCCACCTACAAATGTGAACTGACGTTCAAAAATAAAACATTTGAAAACGGACCATTTTCCACATTTCTGAAGCATGACGTAATGGGGGGGTGTTATCTCTTTTGTCGAAAATCAGCCGTTTTTGCTCGAACATTAAATGCCTCCAAATGGTATTTAATTAACTTCCCGGGGTGAAGAAACCCTTTTTGAGAACTCATAGTGAGTAAATTGGCCATTTTCATGCACTTTTAACCATTCCATAAATCTTGTGTTTTGGGCCCCTGGAAGCATGAAAATCACTTTAAACATGCTAATTTTAGCTCTAACACTGATGATCCACCTACAAATGTGAACTGACGTTCAAAAATAAAACATTTGAAAACTGACCATTTTCCACATTTCTGAAGCATGACGTAATGGGGGGGTGTTATCTCTTTTGTCGAAAATCAGCCGTTTTTGCTCGAACATTAAATGCCTCCAAATGGTATTTAATTAACTTCCCGAGCCCCTGGAAGCATGAAAATCACTTTAAACATGCTAATTTTAGATCTAACACTGATGATCCACCTACAAATGTGAACTGACGTTCAAAAATAAAACATTTGAAAACGGACCATTTTCCACATTTCTGAAGCATGACGTAATGGGGGGGTGTTATCTCTTTTGTCGAAAATCAGCCGTTTTTGCTCGAACATTAAATGCCTCCAAATGGTATTTAATTAACTTCCCGGGGTGAAGAAACCCTTTTTGAGAACTCAGAGTGAGTAAATAGGCCATTTTCATGCACTTTTAACCATTCCATAAATCTTGTGTTTTGGGCCCCTGGAAGCATGAAAATCACTTTAAACATGCTAATTTTAGCTCTAACACTGATGATCCACCTACAAATGTGAACTGACGTTCAAAAATAAAACATTTGAAAACGGACCATTTTCCACATTTCTGAAGCATGACGTAATGGGGGGGTGTTATCTCTTTTGTCGAAAATCAGCCGTTTTTGCTCGAACATTAAATGCCTCCAAATGGTATTTATTTCACTTCCCGAGCCCCTGGAAGCATGAAAATCACTTTAAACATGCTAATTTTAGCTCTAACACTGATGATCCACCTACAAATGTGAACTGACGTTCAAAAATAAAACATTTGAAAACGGACCATTTTCCACATTTCTGAAGCATGACGTAATGGGGGGGTGTTATCTCTTTTGTCGAAAATCAGCCGTTTTTGCTCGAACATTAAATGCCTCCAAATGGTATTTAATTAACTTCCCGGGGTGAAGAAACCCTTTTTGAGAACTCAGAGTGAGTAAATTGGCCATTTTCATGCACTTTTAACCATTCCATAAATCTTGTGTTTTGGGCCCCTGGAAGCATGAAAATCACTTTAAACATGCTAATTTTAGCTCTAACACTGATGATCCACCTACAAATGTGAACTGACGTTCAAAAATAAAACATTTGAAAACGGACCATTTTCCACATTTCTGAAGCATGACGTAATGGGGGGGTGTTATCTCTTTTGTCGAAAATCAGCCGTTTTTGCTCGAACATTAAATGCCTCCAAATGGTATTTAATTAACTTCCCGAGCCCCTGGAAGCATGAAAATCACTTTAAACATGCTAATTTTAGCTCTAACACTGATGATCCACCTACAAATGTGAACTGACGTTCAAAAATAAAACATTTGAAAACGAACCATTTTCCACATTTCTGAAGCATGACGTAATGGGGGGGTGTTATCTCTTTTGTCGAAAATCAGCCGTTTTTGCTAGAACATTAAATGCCTCCAAATGGTATTTAATTAACTTCCCGGGGTGAAGAAACCCTTTTTGAGAACTCAGAGTGAGTAAATTGGCCATTTTCATGCACTTTTAACCATTCCGTAAATCTTGTGTTTTGGGCCCCTGGAAGCATGAAAATCACTTTAAACATGCTAATTTTAGCTCTAACACTGATGATCCACCTACAAATGTGAACTGACGTTCAAAAATAAAACATTTGAAAACGGACCATTTTCCACATTTCTGAAGCATGACGTAATGGGGGGGTGTTATCTCTTTTGTCGAAAATCAGCCGTTTTTGCTCGAACATTAAATGCCTCCAAATGGTATTTAATTAACTTCCCGAGCCCCTGGAAGCATGAAAATCACTTTAAACATGCTAATTTTAGCTCTAACACTGATGATCCACCTACAAATGTGAACTGACGTTCAAAAATAAAACATTTGAAAACGAACCATTTTCCACATTTCTGAAGCATGACGTAATGGGGGGTGTTATCTCTTTTGTCGAAAATCAGCCGTTTTTGCTCGAATATTAAATGCCTCCAAATGGTATTTAATTAACTTTCCGGGGTGAAGAAACCCTTTTTGAGAACTCAGAGTGAGTAAATTGGCCATTTTCATGCACTTTTAACCATTCCATAAATCTTGTGTTTTGGGCCCCTGGAAGCATGAAAATCACTTTAAACATGCTAATTTTAGCTCTAACACTGATGATCCACCTACAAATGTGAACTGACGTTAAAAAAAAAACCATTTGAAAACGGACCATTTTCCACATTTCTGAAGCATGACGTAATGGGGGGGTGTTATCTCTTTTGTCGAAAATCAGCCGTTTTTGCTCGAACATTAAATGCCTCCAAATGGTATTTAATTAACTTCCCGAGCCCCTGGAAGCATGAAAATCACTTTAAACATGCTAATTTTAGCTCTAACACTGATGATCCACCTACAAATGTGAACTGACGTTCAAAAATAAAACATTTGAAAACGGACCATTTTCCACATTTCTGAAGCATGACGTAATGGGGGGGTGTTATCTCTTTTGTCGAAAATCAGCCGTTTTTGCTCGAACATTAAATGCCTCCAAATGGTATTTAATTAACTTCCCGGGGTGAAGAAACCCTTTTTGAGAACTCAGAGTGAGTAAATTGGCCATTTTCATGCACTTTTAACCATTCCATAAATCTTGTGTTTTGGGCCCCTGGAAGCATGAAAATCACTTTAAACATGCTAATTTTAGCTCTAACACTGATGATCCACCTACAAATGTGAACTGAGGTTCAAAAATAAAACATTTGAAAACGGACCATTTTCCACATTTCTGAAGCATGACGTAATGGGGGGGTGTTATCTCTTTTGTCGAAAATCAGCCGTTTTTGCTCGAACATTAAATGCCTCCAAATGGTATTTATTTCACTTCCCGAGCCCCTGGAAGCATGAAAATCACTTTAAACATGCTAATTTTAGCTCTAACACTGATGATCCACCTACAAATGTGAACTGACGTTCAAAAATAAAACATTTGAAAACGGACCATTTTCCACATTTCTGAAGCATGACGTAATGGGGGGGTGTTATCTCTTTTGTCGAAAATCAGCCGTTTTTGCTCGAACATTAAATGCCTCCAAATGGTATTTAATTAACTTCCCGGGGTGAAGAAACCCTTTTTGAGAACTCAGAGTGAGTAAATTGGCCATTTTCATGCACTTTTAACCATTCCGTAAATCTTGTGTTTTGGGCCCCTGGAAGCATGAAAATCACTTTAAACATGCTAATTTTAGCTCTAACACTGATGATTCACCTACAAATGTGAACTGACGTTCAAAAATAAAACATTTGAAAACGGACCATTTTCCACATTTCTGAAGCATGACGTAATGGGGGGGTGTTATCTCTTTTGTCGAAAATCAGCCGTTTTTGCTCGAACATTAAATGCCTCCAAATGGTATTTAATTAACTTCCCGAGCCCCTGGAAGCATGAAAATCACTTTAAACATGCTAATTTTAGCTCTAACACTGATGATCCACCTACAAATGTGAACTGATGTTCAAAAATAAAACATTTGAAAACGGACCATTTTCCACATTTCTGAAGCATGACGTAATGGGGGGGTGTTATCTCTTTTGTCGAAAATCAGCCGTTTTTGCTCGAACATTAAATGCCTCCAAATGGTATTTAATTAACTTCCCGGGGTGAAGAAACCCTTTTTGAGAACTCAGAGTGAGTAAATTGGCCATTTTCATGCACTTTTAACCATTCCATAAATCTTGTGTTTTGGGCCCCTGGAAGCATGAAAATCACTTTAAACATGCTAATTTTAGCTCTAACACTGATGATCCACCTACAAATGTGAACTGACGTTCAAAAATAAAACATTTGAAAACGGACCATTTTCCACATTTCTGAAGCATGACGTAATGGGAGGGTGTTATCTCTTTTGTCGAAAATCAGCCGTTTTTGCTCGAACATTAAATGCCTCCAAATGGTATTTATTTCACTTCCCGAGCCCCTGGAAGCATGAAAATCACTTTAAACATGCTAATTTTAGCTCTAACACTGATGATCCACCTACAAATGTGAACTGACGTTCAAAAATAAAACATTTGAAAACGGACCATTTTCCACATTTCTGAAGCATGACGTAATGGGGGGGTGTTATCTCTTTTGTCGAAAATCAGCCGTTTTTGCTCGAACATTAAATGCCTCCAAATGGTATTTAATTAACTTCCCGAGCCCCTGGAAGCATGAAAATCACTTTAAACATGCTAATTTTAGCTCTAACACTGATGATCCACCTACAAATGTGAACTGACGTTCAAAAATAAAACATTTGAAAACGGACCATTTTCCACATTTCTGAAGCATGACGTAATGGGGGGGTGTTATCTCTTTTGTCGAAAATCAGCCGTTTTTGCTCGAACATTAAATGCCTCCAAATGGTATTTAATTAACTTCCCGGGGTGAAGAAACCCTTTTTGAGAACTCAGAGTGAGTAAATTGGCCATTTTCATGCACTTTTAACCATTCCATAAATCTTGTGTTTTGGGCCCCTGGAAGCATGAAAATCACTTTAAACATGCTAATTTTAGCTCTAACACTGATGATCCACCTACAAATGTGAACTGACGTTCAAAAATAAAACATTTGAAAAGGGACCATTTTCCACATTTCTGAAGCATGACGTAATGGGGGGGTGTTATCTCTTTTGTCGAAAATCAGCCGTTTTTGCTCGAACATTAAATGCCTCCAAATGGTATTTATTTCACTTCCCGAGCCCCTGGAAGCATGAAAATCACTTTAAACATGCTAATTTTAGCTCTAACACTGATGATCCACCTACAAATGTGAACTGACGTTCAAAAATAAAACATTTGAAAACGGACCATTTTCCACATTTCTGAAGCATGACGTAATGGGGGGGTGTTATCTCTTTTGTCGAAAATCAGCCGTTTTTGCTCGAACATTAAATGCCTCCAAATGGTATTTAATTACCTTCCCGGGGTGAAGAAACCCTTTTTGAGAACTCAGAGTGAGTAAATTGGCCATTTTCATGCACTTTTAACCATTCCATAAATCTTGTGTTTTGGGCCCCTGGAAGCATGAAAATCACTTTAAACATGCTAATTTTAGCTCTAACACTGATGATCCACCTACAAATGTGAACTGACGTTCAAAAATAAAACATTTGAAAACGGACCATTTTCCACATTTCTGAAGCATGACGTAATGGGGGGGTGTTATCTCTTTTGTCGAAAATCAGCCGTTTTTGCTCGAACATTAAATGCCGCCAAATGGTATTTATTTCACTTCCCGAGCCCCTGGAAGCATGAAAATCACTTTAAACATGCTAATTTTAGCTCTAACACTGATGATCCACCTACAAATGTGAACTGACGTTCAAAAATAAAACATTTGAAAACGGACCATTTTCCACATTTCTGAAGCATGACGTAATGGGGGGGTGTTATCTCTTTTGTCGAAAATCAGCCGTTTTTGCTCGAACATTAAATGCCTCCAAATGGTATTTAATTAACTTCCCGGGGTGAAGAAACCCTTTTTGAGAACTCAGAGTGAGTAAATTGGCCATTTTCATGCACTTTTAACCATACCATAAATCTTGTGTTTTGGGCCCCTGGAAGCATGAAAATCACTTTAAACATGCTAATTTTAGCTCTAACACTGATGATCCACCTACAAATGTGAACTGACGTTCAAAAATAAAACATTTGAAAACGGACCATTTTCCACATTTCTGAAGCATGACGTAATGGGGGGTGTTATCTCTTTTGTCGAAAATCAGCCGTTTTTGCTCGAACATTAAATGCCTCCAAATGGTATTTATTTCCCTTCCCGAGCCCCTGAAAGCATGAAAATCACTTTAAACATGCTAATTTTAGCTCTAACACTGATGATCCACCTACAAATGTGAACTGACGTTCAAAAATAAAACATTTGAAAACGGACCATTTTCCACATTTCTGAAGCATGACGTAATGGGGGGGTGTTATCTCTTTTGTCGAAAATCAGCTGTTTTTGCTCGAACATTAAATGCCTCCAATTGGTATTTAATTAACTTCCCGGGGTGAAGAAACCCTTTTTGAGAACTCAGAGTGAGTAAATTGGCCATTTTCATGCACTTTTAACCATTCCATAAATCTTGTGTTTTGGGCCCCTGGAAGCATGAAAATCACTTTAAACATGCTAATTTTAGCTCTAACACTGATGATCCACCTACAAATGTGAACTGACGTTCAAAAATAAAACATTTGAAAACGGACCATTTTCCACATTTCTGAAGCATGACGTAATGGGGGGGTGTTATCTCTTTTGTCGAAAATCAGCCGTTTTTGCTCGAACATTAAATGCCTCCAAATGGTATTTAATTAACTTCCCGAGCCCCTGGAAGCATGAAAATCACTTTAAACATGCTAATTTTAGCTCTAACACTGATGATCCACCTACAAATGTGAACTGACGTTCAAAAATAAAACATTTGAAAACGGACCATTTTCCACATTTCTGAAGCATGACGTAATGGGGGGGTGTTATCTCTTTTGTCGAAAATCAGCCGTTTTTGCTCGAACATTAAATGCCTCCAAATGGTATTTAATTAACTTCCCGGGGTGAAGAAACCCTTTTTGAGAACTCAGAGTGAGTAAATTGGCCATTTTCATGCACTTTTAACCATTCCATAAATCTTGTGTTTTGGGCCCCTGGAAGCATGAAAATCACTTTAAACATGCTAATTTTAGCTCTAACACTGATGATCCACCTACAAATGTGAACTGACGTTCAAAAATAAAACATTTGAAAAGGGACCATTTTCCACATTTCTGAAGCATGACGTAATGGGGGGGTGTTATCTCTTTTGTCGAAAATCAGCCGTTTTTGCTCGAACATTAAATGCCTCCAAATGGTATTTATTTCACTTCCCGAGCCCCTGGAAGCATGAAAATCACTTTAAACATGCTAATTTTAGCTCTAACACTGATGATCCACCTACAAATGTGAACTGACGTTCAAAAATAAAACATTTGAAAACGGACCATTTTCCACATTTCTGAAGCATGACGTAATGGGGGGGTGTTATCTCTTTTGTCGAAAATCAGCCGTTTTTGCTCGAACATTAAATGCCTCCAAATGGTATTTAATTAACTTCCCGGGGTGAAGAAACCCTTTTTGAGAACTCAGAGTGAGTAAATTGGCCATTTTCATGCACTTTTAACCATTCCATAAATCTTGTGTTTTGGGCCCCTGGAAGCATGAAAATCACTTTAAACATGCTAATTTTAGCTCTAACACTGATGATCCACCTACAAATGTGAACTGACGTTCAAAAATAAAACATTTGAAAACGGACCATTTTCCACATTTCTGAAGCATGACGTAATGGGGGGGTGTTATCTCTCTCTTGTCGAAAATCAGCCGTTTTTGCTCGAACATTAAATGCCTCCAAATGGTATTTAATTAACTTCCCGAGCCCCTGGAAGCATGAAAATCACTTTAAACATGCTAATTTTAGCTCTAACACTGATGATCCACCTACAAATGTGAACTGACGTTCAAAAATAAAACATTTGAAAACGGACAATTTTCCACATTTCTGAAGCATGACGTAATGGGGGGGTGTTATCTCTTTTGTCGAAAATCAGCCGTTTTTGCTCGAACATTAAATGCCTCCAAATGGTATTTAATTAACTTCCCGGGGTGAAGAAACCCTTTTTGAGAACTCAGAGTGAGTAAATTGGCCATTTTCATGCACTTTTAACCATTCCATAAATCTTGTGTTTTGGGCCCCTGGAAGCATGAAAATCACTTTAAACATGCTAATTTTAGCTCTAACACTGATGATCCACCTACAAATGTGAACTGACGTTCAAAAATAAAACATTTGAAAACGGACCATTTACCACATTTCTGAAGCATGACGTAATGGGGGGGTGTTATCTCTTTTGTCGAAAATCAGCCGTTTTTGCTCGAACATTAAATGCCTCCAAATGGTATTTATTTCACTTCCCGAGCCCCTGGAAGCATGAAAATCACTTTAAACATGCTAATTTTAGCTCTAACACTGATGATCCACCTACAAATGTGAACTGACGTTCAATAATAAAACATTTGAAAACGGACCATTTTCCACATTTCTGAAGCATGACGTAATGGGGGGGTGTTATCTCTTTTGTCGAAAATCAGCTGTTTTTGCTCGAACATTAAATGCCTCCAAATGGTATTTCATTAACTTCCCGAGCCCCTGGAAGCATGAAAATCACTTTAAACATGCTAATTTTAGCTCTAACACTGATGATCCACCTACAAATGTGAACTGACGTTCAAAAATAAAACATTTGAAAACGGACCATTTTCCACATTTCTGAAGCATGACGTAATGGGGGGGTGTTATCTCTTTTGTCGAAAATCAGCCGTTTTTGCTCGAACATTAAATGCCTCCAAATGGTATTTAATTAACTTCCCGAGCCCCTGGAAGCATGAAAATCACTTTAAACATGCTAATTTTAGCTCTAACACTGATGATCCACCTACAAATGTGAACTGACGTTCAAAAATAAAACATTTGAAAACGAACCATTTTCCACATTTCTGAAGCATGACGTAATGGGGGGTGTTATCTCTTTTGTCGAAAATCAGCCGTTTTTGCTCGAATATTAAATGCCTCCAAATGGTATTTAATTAACTTTCCGGGGTGAAGAAACCCTTTTTGAGAACTCAGAGTGAGTAAATTGGCCATTTTCATGCACTTTTAACCATTCCATAAATCTTGTGTTTTGGGCCCCTGGAAGCATGAAAATCACTTTAAACATGCTAATTTTAGCTCTAACACTGATGATCCACCTACAAATGTGAACTGACGTTCAAAAATAAAACATTTGAAAACGGACCATTTTCCACATTTCTGAAACATGACGTAATGGGGGGTGTTATCTCTTTTGTCGAAAATCAGCCGTTTTTGCTCGAACATTAAATGCCTCCAAATGGTATTTAATTAACTTCCCGGGGTGAAGAAACCCTTTTTGAGAACTCAGAGTGAGTAAATTGGCCATTTTCATGCACTTTTAACCATTCCATAAATCTTGTGTTTTGGGCCCCTGGAAGCATGAAAATCACTTTAAACATGCTAATTTTAGCTCTAACACTGATGATCCACCTACAAATGTGAACTGACGTTCAAAAATAAAACATTTGAAAACGGACCATTTTCCACATTTCTGAAGCATGACGTAATGGGGGGGTGTTATCTCTTTTGTCGAAAATCAGCCGTTTTTGCTCGAACATTAAATGCCTCCAAATGGTATTTATTTCACTTCCCGAGCCCCTGGAAGCATGAAAATCACTTTAAACATGCTAATTTTAGCTCTAACACTGATGATCCACCTACAAATGTGAACTGACGTTCAAAAATAAAACATTTGAAAACGGACCATTTTCCACATTTCTGAAGCATGACGTAATGGGGGGGTGTTATCTCTTTTGTCGAAAATCAGCCTTTTTTGCTCGAACATTAAATGCCTCCAAATGGTATTTAATTAACTTCCCGAGCCCCTGGAAGCATGAAAATCACTTTAAACATGCTAATTTTAGCTCTAACACTGATGATCCACCTACAAATGTGTACTGACGTTAAAAAATAAAACATTTGAAAACGGACCATTTTCCACATTTCTGAAGCATGACGTAATGGGGGGGTGTTATCTCTTTTGTCGAAAATCAGCCGTTTTTGCTCGAACATTAAATGCCTCCAAATGGTATTTAATTAACTTCCCGGGGTGAAGAAACCCTTTTTGAGAACTCAGAGTGAGTAAAATGGCCATTTTCATGCACTTTTAACCATTCCATAAATCTTGTGTTTTGGGCCCCTGGAAGCATGAAAATCACTTTAAACATGCTAATTTTAGCTCTAACACTGATGATCCACCTACAAATGTGAACTGACGTTCAAAAATAAAACATTTGAAAACGGACCATTTTCCACATTTCTGAAACATGACGTAATGGGGGGGTGTTATCTCTTTTGTCGAAAATCAGCCGTTTTTGCTCGAACATTAAATGCCTCCAAATGGTATTTAATTAACTTCCCGAGCCCCTGGAAGCATGAAAATCACTTTAAACATGCTAATTTTAGCTCTAACACTGATGATCCACTTACAAATGTGAACTGACGTTCAAAAATAAAACATTTGAAAACGGACCATTTTCCACATTTCTGAAGCATGACGTAATGGGGGGGTGTTATCTCTTTTGTCGAAAATCAGCCGTTTTTGCTCGAACATTAAATGCCTCCAAATGGTATTTAATTAACTTCCCGGGGTGAAGAAACCCTTTTTGAGAACTCAGAGTGAGTAAATTGGCCATTTTCATGCACTTTTAACCATTTCATAAATCTTGTGTTTTGGGCCCCTGGAAGCATGAAAATCACTTTAAACATGCTAATTTTAGCTCTAACACTGATGATCCACCTACAAATGTGAACTGACGTTCAAAAATAAAACATTTGAAAACGGACCATTTTCCACATTTCTGAAGCATGACGTAATGGGGGGGTGTTATCTCTTTTGTCGAAAATCAGCCGTTTTTGCTCGAACATTAAATGCCTCCAAATGGTATTTAATTAACTTCCCGAGCCCCTGGAAGCATGAAAATCACTTTAAACATGCTAATTTTAGCTCTAACACTGATGATCCACCTACAAATGTGAACTGACATTCAAAAATAAAACATTTGAAAACGGACCATTTTCCACATTTCTGAAGCATGACGTAATGGGGGGGTGTTATCTCTTTTGTCGAAAATCAGCCGTTTTTGCTCGAACATTAAATGCCTCCAAATGGTATTTAATTAACTTCCCGGGGTGAAGAAACCCTTTTTGAGAACTCAGAGTGAGTAAATTGGCCATTTTCATGCACTTTTAACCATTCCATAAATCTTGTGTTTTGGGCCCCTGGAAGCATGAAAATCACTTTAAACATGCTAATTTTAGCTCTAACACTGATGATCCACCTACAAATGTGAACTGACGTTCAAAAATAAAACATTTGAAAACGGACCATTTTCCACATTTCTGAAGCATGACGTAATGGGGGGGTGTTATCTCTTTTGTCGAAAATCAGCCGTTTTTGCTCGAACATTAAATGCCTCCAAATGGTATTTATTTCACTTCCCGAGCCCCTGGAAGCATGAAAATCACTTTAAACATGCTAATTTTAGCTCTAACACTGATGATCCACCTACAAATGTGAACTGACGTTCAAAAATAAAACATTTGAAAACGGACCATTTTCCACATTTCTGAAGCATGACGTAATGGGGGGGTGTTATCTCTTTTGTCGAAAATCAGCCGTTTTTGCTCGAACATTAAATGCCTCCAAATGGTATTTAATTAACTTCCCGAGCCCCTGGAAGCATGAAAATCACTTTAAACATGCTAATTTTAGCTCTAACACTGATGATCCACCTACAAATGTGAACTGACGTTCAAAAATAAAACATTTGAAAACGGACCATTTTCCACATTTCTGAAGCATGACGTAATGGGGGGGTGTTATCTCTTTTGTCGAAAATCAGCCGTTTTTGCTCGAACATTAAATGCCTCCAAATGGTATTTAATTAACTTCCCGAGCCCCTGGAAGCATGAAAATCACTTTAAACATGCTAATTTTAGCTCTAACACTGATGATCCACCTACAAATGTGAACTGACGTTCAAAAATAAAACATTTGAAAACGAACCATTTTCCACATTTCTGAAGCATGACGTAATGGGGGGTGTTATCTCTTTTGTCGAAAATCAGCCGTTTTTGCTCGAATATTAAATGCCTCCAAATGGTATTTAATTAACTTTCCGGGTGAAGAAACCCTTTTTGAGAACTCAGAGTGAGTAAATTGGCCATTTTCATGCACTTTTAACCATTCCATAAATCTTGTGTTTTGGGCCCCTGGAAGCATGAAAATCACTTTAAACATGCTAATTTTAGCTCTAACACTGATGATCCACCTACAAATGTGAACTGACGTTAAAAAAAAAACCATTTGAAAACGGACCATTTTCCACATTTCTGAAGCATGACGTAATGGGGGGGTGTTATCTCTTTTGTCGAAAATCAGCCGTTTTTGCTCGAACATTAAATGCCTCCAAATGGTATTTAATTAACTTCCCGAGCCCCTGGAAGCATGAAAATCACTTTAAACATGCTAATTTTAGCTCTAACACTGATGATCCACCTACAAATGTGAACTGACGTTCAAAAATAAAACATTTGAAAACGGACCATTTTCCACATTTCTGAAGCATGACGTAATGGGGGGGTGTTATCTCTTTTGTCGAAAATCAGCCGTTTTTGCTCGAACATTAAATGCCTCCAAATGGTATTTAATTAACTTCCCGGGGTGAAGAAACCCTTTTTGAGAACTCAGAGTGAGTAAATTGGCCATTTTCATGCACTTTTAACCATTCCATAAATCTTGTGTTTTGGGCCCCTGGAAGCATGAAAATCACTTTAAACATGCTAATTTTAGCTCTAACACTGATGATCCACCTACAAATGTGAACTGAGGTTCAAAAATAAAACATTTGAAAACGGACCATTTTCCACATTTCTGAAGCATGACGTAATGGGGGGGTGTTATCTCTTTTGTCGAAAATCAGCCGTTTTTGCTCGAACATTAAATGCCTCCAAATGGTATTTATTTCACTTCCCGAGCCCCTGGAAGCATGAAAATCACTTTAAACATGCTAATTTTAGCTCTAACACTGATGATCCACCTACAAATGTGAACTGACGTTCAAAAATAAAACATTTGAAAACGGACCATTTTCCACATTTCTGAAGCATGACGTAATGGGGGGGTGTTATCTCTTTTGTCGAAAATCAGCCGTTTTTGCTCGAACATTAAATGCCTCCAAATGGTATTTAATTAACTTCCCGGGGTGAAGAAACCCTTTTTGAGAACTCAGAGTGAGTAAATTGGCCATTTTCATGCACTTTTAACCATTCCGTAAATCTTGTGTTTTGGGCCCCTGGAAGCATGAAAATCACTTTAAACATGCTAATTTTAGCTCTAACACTGATGATTCACCTACAAATGTGAACTGACGTTCAAAAATAAAACATTTGAAAACGGACCATTTTCCACATTTCTGAAGCATGACGTAATGGGGGGGTGTTATCTCTTTTGTCGAAAATCAGCCGTTTTTGCTCGAACATTAAATGCCTCCAAATGGTATTTAATTAACTTCCCGAGCCCCTGGAAGCATGAAAATCACTTTAAACATGCTAATTTTAGCTCTAACACTGATGATCCACCTACAAATGTGAACTGATGTTCAAAAATAAAACATTTGAAAACGGACCATTTTCCACATTTCTGAAGCATGACGTAATGGGGGGGTGTTATCTCTTTTGTCGAAAATCAGCCGTTTTTGCTCGAACATTAAATGCCTCCAAATGGTATTTAATTAACTTCCCGGGGTGAAGAAACCCTTTTTGAGAACTCAGAGTGAGTAAATTGGCCATTTTCATGCACTTTTAACCATTCCATAAATCTTGTGTTTTGGGCCCCTGGAAGCATGAAAATCACTTTAAACATGCTAATTTTAGCTCTAACACTGATGATCCACCTACAAATGTGAACTGACGTTCAAAAATAAAACATTTGAAAACGGACCATTTTCCACATTTCTGAAGCATGACGTAATGGGAGGGTGTTATCTCTTTTGTCGAAAATCAGCCGTTTTTGCTCGAACATTAAATGCCTCCAAATGGTATTTATTTCACTTCCCGAGCCCCTGGAAGCATGAAAATCACTTTAAACATGCTAATTTTAGCTCTAACACTGATGATCCACCTACAAATGTGAACTGACGTTCAAAAATAAAACATTTGAAAACGGACCATTTTCCACATTTCTGAAGCATGACGTAATGGGGGGGTGTTATCTCTTTTGTCGAAAATCAGCCGTTTTTGCTCGAACATTAAATGCCTCCAAATGGTATTTAATTAACTTCCCGAGCCCCTGGAAGCATGAAAATCACTTTAAACATGCTAATTTTAGCTCTAACACTGATGATCCACCTACAAATGTGAACTGACGTTCAAAAATAAAACATTTGAAAACGGACCATTTTCCACATTTCTGAAGCATGACGTAATGGGGGGGTGTTATCTCTTTTGTCGAAAATCAGCCGTTTTTGCTCGAACATTAAATGCCTCCAAATGGTATTTAATTAACTTCCCGGGGTGAAGAAACCCTTTTTGAGAACTCAGAGTGAGTAAATTGGCCATTTTCATGCACTTTTAACCATTCCATAAATCTTGTGTTTTGGGCCCCTGGAAGCATGAAAATCACTTTAAACATGCTAATTTTAGCTCTAACACTGATGATCCACCTACAAATGTGAACTGACGTTCAAAAATAAAACATTTGAAAAGGGACCATTTTCCACATTTCTGAAGCATGACGTAATGGGGGGGTGTTATCTCTTTTGTCGAAAATCAGCCGTTTTTGCTCGAACATTAAATGCCTCCAAATGGTATTTATTTCACTTCCCGAGCCCCTGGAAGCATGAAAATCACTTTAAACATGCTAATTTTAGCTCTAACACTGATGATCCACCTACAAATGTGAACTGACGTTCAAAAATAAAACATTTGAAAACGGACCATTTTCCACATTTCTGAAGCATGACGTAATGGGGGGGTGTTATCTCTTTTGTCGAAAATCAGCCGTTTTTGCTCGAACATTAAATGCCTCCAAATGGTATTTAATTACCTTCCCGGGGTGAAGAAACCCTTTTTGAGAACTCAGAGTGAGTAAATTGGCCATTTTCATGCACTTTTAACCATTCCATAAATCTTGTGTTTTGGGCCCCTGGAAGCATGAAAATCACTTTAAACATGCTAATTTTAGCTCTAACACTGATGATCCACCTACAAATGTGAACTGACGTTCAAAAATAAAACATTTGAAAACGGACCATTTTCCACATTTCTGAAGCATGACGTAATGGGGGGGTGTTATCTCTTTTGTCGAAAATCAGCCGTTTTTGCTCGAACATTAAATGCCGCCAAATGGTATTTATTTCACTTCCCGAGCCCCTGGAAGCATGAAAATCACTTTAAACATGCTAATTTTAGCTCTAACACTGATGATCCACCTACAAATGTGAACTGACGTTCAAAAATAAAACATTTGAAAACGGACCATTTTCCACATTTC